>NC_092510.1:23032161-23369244 GCF_047511675.1 Marmota flaviventris | reverse complement strand
TAATATTTACTCTGAAGTATGCTGTACACCAAGAAAACAAAGAATTATCAGAACTCACAGTATCAATGACTACAGAAACCTAGAAATAGACTGTCTTTGACTTTTAGTTATCTAGTGGAAACATATAAAATTGAGAATCTAATATTTTTGACTTATACACAGAGTATCACTTGGGTAACAGTGGAATTAAAATAAAATGGAAAAAAAATTCAAAGATATCAAAATGGAAGCTCCCTCCTGCCCTTCACATGTTATCAAGAAAGTATAAGAGGAGACTTAGCCAGCACATTTAGCACTCTCTGTATTGTATAGAGATGGCAAATCTTTTTTTTTTTTTACTTGTAGATGGAAACAAGACCTTTATTTTATTTATTTATTTTTTATGTGGGGTTGAGAAGTGAACTCAGTGCCTCACACACTCTAGGCAAGCACTCTACCACTGAGCCACATCCCCAGCCCAAGAGATGGCAAATCTTTAAAAATCAGGAAAAATAGATTTGTTGAGACAAAATATCAGCAGGAGCACTGACCTAACCCATACAGGACTCTGTTCTCTCATCTGTAGAACTGGGGCATTACGATTGATGATTGTTTTGAGATCTTTAGATGTGAAGAGTCTGAGACATTTTAATCTGTTCTTGAAATGGGATTGGATATGGACTTTCCATGAGTTGAGACACTACAAACTAGATAGAAAGTCTTGTTTGAGGATTTATAGAAAAGGCAGACCAATTTGGAATTGTTATCTTTATATATGTTTTTAAGTCCTATTTAGATTTAATATTAAACAGGGACATTTATGAGTTGCTGCATTCCAGGACCTGTAGTAGACATCCACAGGAGATCTTGTGTCCATCATGGTACTGCCCGGTAAAAAAAGAAATGCTCATTTGTAGTTGGGTAATAAACAGGAGTTGATTTTGTTACCATCAGCCTTGAAAATATCTTTGGCCCTGCAGCATGGCAAAAGGGAATAGAATCCCTTCTCCCCCAGGATGCCAAAGACCTACAGTGGGCTGTGGACAGGGAGAGGAAGTTTTCTCGGTAGTTACTAAGCAAGTTAGGTCAGAGTATTCTACAGAATTCATTAGTGAGAAGCAGAGACTTCTGGACAATATCATGATAGTGCCTATTTGCAAGCAAATCCATCAACAAAGACTAAAGTCACTTCAGATGGTAATGTGACCCCTGTTCAAAGAAGTATTATGATGCAAAGAGGTACTACTCTCAAAATGCAAGTGTCAGACACACTACCAAGTACTTTAAATGCATGTCTTAATCTTGAAAATACTCAGTATAGTACCTCTTATAGGGGTGGTAAAACTGAGGCACAGGTGGAGGTAAAGCTTGGTGGTCCACCTAGAAATGGGTTGGGAAAAGCTGGGTGACACAAGGAGAAGAGAAACCTAACCAGTGAAACGAGTATCATTCTTTTAGTTGAGAATAGTGAGAGGAACTGGATGCTGTTTCCAGTTTAGTTCCATGATGGTACATTTAATAGAACAACGATACTACATGTCATTTAATTAGATAGCAGGTAATACTCATGCTCAGCTGTTTATTGCCACTGTAGATTCCAAGATAATTAGTCCTTCTGAGTACTGTTACAGGTACATAACTGCACTGACTGGGCTGCACTTGATACTGCAGTATATGTGCAGAGTTTGTTGTGATACCCATCTAGGTTAAAATCCCAACTCCAAGCCAGACATGGTGGTGCATGCCTGTAATCTCAGCTATTGAGGAGGCCAAGGCAGGAGGATCACAAACTCTAGGCCAGCCTCAGCAACTTTGCAAGACCTTTTCTCAAAATAAGAGATAAAAAGGACTGGGTATGTAACCCAGTGGTAGAGTACCCTGTGTTCAACCCCCAATAGCAAACAAATAAATAAATAAATAAAATAAAAACTGAAATCCCGTCACCACTCATAAGCTTTATGCCCCAAGTATACTGCCTGCTGTCGCCCACATGCAAAATAAGTTTAACAATACCAACTTCACAGAGCTTCTGGGAGATTTAAATGAGATCATATGTCTAAAGCAGTTAGCACAGTACCTAGCACATAGTAAATGCTTAATAAACAGTGACTAAAATAGCTGCTCCTACAGTCACCCAACAAGGTAAACCACATCCCTTCACAATGCTCACTTTACCAGGTTTAATTGGGGTGTGACACTCTATAAATTTGTTCCCCAAGGCTCTGCAGTAGACTCAACAAATAGAAAGATATTTAAAGTAATGAACTTGTTCATTATCTTGCCAATTTTATGAGCCAGTCTAACAGGATCTGCCCTAGTCATAGGAGTAAAGTGGCAGAGGCAGCACCCCTACACTTAGATTTTTGGTGGGAGCATTCTTCCTATCAGACTCCTCCAATAGACTCCTCTTTGCCCCATTTGCTTTTCCACTTCTGTGCATGAAGCCAGAGCTATGTGTATTTTTATTCCCAGTGTTCTCATATGTTGATTTTTTTCATCCACTAAAAAGTAATGAGCTTAAGAAAAGTTCAATTAAAATGAGACATAAATATTTTCTTTCTTACTGTGTCATTAAAAACTCTCCCCCCTGCTCCCCAAGGTTGCTTGGCACCCACCCAAAGGAAACATTTTCCCCATTTGGCCCACAGCATTTAAAGCAGAGAGGAAACAGATCTGCTTAGTCTGTCTCGGCAGGATCCTTACATGGGGAGAAGAGCCGGGGTTTCAAAGGACCGGAAAACAGTGCAAAGTAGACAAGAAAGTGAAGGGGGAAGGATGGAGAAGGAAAGCTAGGGGAGGGAGAGAGGAAAACGATGCCACAGAACAAGCCTAGAATACACAGGTCCTGCAGGGTGGTGTTCGGCCCTGGGATTTAGCATTGAAGGTGTAAAACTCACCATTAAACTCTCACCTCCTCCAGCAGAGAGTCCATGACAACACTAGTCCTGGCGAATTTCTAGTCAATTCCAACATGTTGCAGCACAGCCCACACTTGAGATTTATTATCAAATGCTAAGTCATCTTCATCAGCAACTAGAATTGAGTACGTGCTTTACAGTGATTAATTTCCTTACTCCTTAAAAACACCATATGGGCTATATATAGATATAATCCTAGTTTTAAAGATAGGAAACCTGAATTTTAGGGAGATTCCATCTGGTAGATAATTGAGCCTGGATTCCAACCCCAGCAATTGGACCCAAGCACGCTCTCTGATGTTCTACAGTACGCTCCAAGTTATTGGACAACTTTTCATATTTCCCCCCCTTTCCCTTCTTTTCTCTCTCTCCTTCCTCTTGCTCCTTGTCTTCCTCATTCTCTTTCTCTTCTTCCTTCCTTTGTTTATTTACATGGATCTCGCTCAGAGTTCACTTCTATTTTGTAAATGGAGTTGATAGTAGTTTTTTTCCTTTTCCTTTCTCTCCTACTCTCTCTTTTCAGTATTGAGGCTCAGACCCAGGATCTCGCCCAGGCTAGGCGAATGCTCCACCACTGAGCTATATCCCCAGCACTTTTTAATTTAATTTAATTTTTAAAAATTTTGATTTCTGCTTTGAGATAGGATCATGTAGGTTGCTGTGGCTGATCTCAAATTTGCCATCCTCCTGCCTCAGCCTCCTGAGTCGCTGGGTGTACAGGCATGTACCACCACACCTGGCAATAGCAGGTAGCTTTTGCCTCATCCTTTTCTGTTTCCTATCACAGAGCTAATGTATTCCTGACTGTCATTTTTCCAGGAGTTGTTAATTCAGTGAAATCAGTAACAGTCACCACAGGAAATTCAAGTAGAGGGAACTGCTCCATCTAGAGTTCCTTTTTGCAAATAAGTTATTTGCTACTTCCAGTGAGTGTCCTTCTTTCCTTCCAGGCTTTCTCAGAAGACTTTGCCTTGTCTGAACATTAAGCTTTCTCTTTAGGCCCCAAATAATGCCATCTGCAGTGGTGTGCTCAGTGAGTGGCTTCCTGTAGCTTTTTGGAGAGCAGGACATTCCTTTTCATCTTCTCTTTTCTAAACAAATACATTACTATTTGAGTCTTTCTTCCCAGGGAAATTGTCTTCTTCCTGTATTCTGAGCTCTTTTTCCTCTGTTTGCTTTATCTGGTCAATTAGCTTCTTCTGTATCTGTTCTGCTTATTTTAAAACAATATAGTAAAAAAACCAAGGCAAAGATGGACTACTATTTTACATTGTGCTTGTTTTAATCAGCCCATCCTTATATTCATGTAAAAAAATTCCATACTGAGAAGTGACACCAAAGCAGCTGAGATCCAGGTGAGAGTTTCTCTGATCTTCATCTCTTAAGGTGATTAAGACATTGGCACATTTGTCAAGAGGTCACACAGTTTTCAGTTTGCAATGTCCAATTCTGAATAAGAAAATCTCTGACTCTTAAAAAGAGTAGTGGCTGATATCCTTAAAAGTGGTTGGGCAAAAAGTCCCCAGAGCAGACTGGCTTCCTGTGGTCTATAGAGTCATAGTATCTCTCCAATTATAGGCACTTTACATGTGTAACTGTGTGATTTTGAGTAGTGAATCTCTGGTGGCTCAGTTTCTTCTTCTATAAAGTGGGATAATAGGGCTGGGGATGTGGCTCAAGCGGTAGCGTGCTCGCCTGGCATGCGTGCGGCCTGGGTTTGATTCTCAGCACCACGTATAAACAAAGATGTTGTGTCCTCCGAAAATTAAAAAATAAATATTAAAATTCTCAAAAAAAAAAAAAGTGGGATAATAAAAGCAACTACCTCATAGAGTTGTGAAAAATAAATTAGTATTTCTATATCTATTTATCATCTACTTACCTATCTTAGACAGTAACTAATACTGGAATGTAACTAAGTGTTATCTATTGTTATCATTCATCTAATATTCTAGATCTCTTCATTTATTTTAGATTTTTATTTAAAAATTTTATTAATATAATACAGTTATACAAAATGGTGGGATTTTTTGTTACATATTCATGGACATTTAGACCTCTTCATTCTTATTTTGGTAGTATCAGTTTGCCACTCATTCATTTATTTATTTTTCTTTTGAATATATTTTATTACCTAATATGTGCCAGACACTGTACTGGGCTCTAGTATATATTGGTAAGCAAAAATACAATCCCTGCCTTCAAGGAGCTTTTAGTTTATTAAGGAGACCAGGCAGAAATCAGACAATCATATGAGATTGTGCAAACATTCTGTGACCCATTCTAGGAAGGATTTATGTTCATGAGCTGTTGATGGTGTCAAATGAGGATTGGACCCAACGAGGTAGCAGAGGTCCTTCCTCAAGCATCCCTCAGGAGGTGATAGGGGTTAGGATCTGAAGGGGGAGGACGAGGTGACTTGGCAAAGCCAATCCTAGATTATTCCAAGCTGGAGAGTCTGCATGGTGAGAGCAGAGAGTGATCGAAATGCATCAGGAAGAGGCACAGGTGGGTAACACTGGTGGTGCAAAACTCTCTGGGCCAGTTCAACTAGTTAAGGTTCTTGGAGCAATGGGAAGTAAGAGAACAACTTGAAGTTAGGGTTTTTGTTTTGTTTTGTTTTAATTGTCGATAGATCTTTATTTTATATATTTATCTATATGTGGTACCGAGAATCAAACCCAGTGCCTCACACATGCCAGACAAATGTGCTACTGCTGAGCCCCAGCCCTTTGAAGTTAGGTTTTCTGTTTCTGTTAGGGGTATTCAGATTTTAGTAGAATTTGAATTTGAATTTCTGAGAGATTACTGTGGCTATAATGTAAAGACTGGTTTGGTGGGTCTGCGGGATGCAGAGCGATGGGTGACACACGGTGATCTGTGGGGGAGATGACAACAGCATGGATGGTGCTACAGGGGCCAAGACAGACTGGTGTGGATGGATGGAAGGGCATTTGGAGATGGATAAATTTGGGGATGGTACAAGGAGCTCTGGGTGCCATGAATGATTTTGTGTTACTCAGCCTTTCATTGCTGTGACCAAAATGCTGACAAGAACAACTTAGAGGAGGAAAAGTTTATTTGAGCTCATGGTTTCAGAGGTATTAGTTCATGATCAGGTGGAAGAATGTTGCAGAGGAAAGCTCATCAGCTGTGGAAGTTAGGACAGAGAGAGAGAGAGAGAGAGAGAGAGAGAGAGAGAGAGAGAGAGAGAAGGGGAGGGAGGAGGTCAGTGACAGATATAGTCCAAAGGCACACCTCCTGTGACTTATTTCCTCTAACCTAGCCCCACCTGTATAGTTACTACTCCGTAGTCCATTCAAATTAGTATTCATCTATCAAATGGATTAATCTACCAAAGAGGTTACAGTTCTCATAATCCAGTCTTTTCTCCTCTGAACATTGCTACATTGCCTAACATATGAGTTCTTCAGGGGACATTTTTAGATTCAAACCATAACAACCTCATTAATTCTAATGAGATTGAATGCATGTTGCTTTGTGTCCCTCATCTGTCCAAGGGTATAAGTTGCTAAGTTGACATGTAGGTTCTTTTACAGAGTTGAAACGGTTAGGGTTGCCTGAAATGTTTGAGCTACACTGCTTAGGTGTGCTGATTAGCCCAAATTAAAGAAGGAAGTTGACCTTCAACCCAGTCTTTGTTTCATTCCAGCTGCAGAAATCCTTTTCAGTTGCTCTCTGGTTTGAGTAAACACAGTCCCTGTCACCTTATCCCTTTGATGACTGGTTCCACATCTATATTTTCACTTGGGCATGATTCTCACTGACAGTAGAAAGTTCAGCCCCAAGACCGGCAGCTGTGAAAATACTTGCTCCTCTCCAGAACTATTAGTACTCCTGGGAATCACGTCACTGTGCCAACTGCTTGCCAGTCCTGAAGTGACCTTGTTATTTTGGGAAGTAGTAAAGGAAATGATATTTTCAAAGCCCGAAGTGGCATTTTCCTTGGGCACTGAAAGGTGTAAGTGATAAAATACTCACTGTGTTTAAGGATCAGGGGAACAGACAGGTTACTGGACACACAGAGTTACAAAGGCTTTCTCTGTGTGTCAGCAAAGTACATTTGAGCTCAGTGAAATACCCCAGGACCTAAGTGGTCTTTTCACTTATATAACTAGACAATAGAAGGGGTCAGGTTATTATTCATTTATTTATTTTTGTGGGGATTGAACCCAGGTGTGCTCTACCATTGAACTACATCCCTAGTCCCTTTCATTTTTTTTTTTTTAATTTAGAAACAGAATTTCACTAATTTGCTGAAACTGGCCTTGAGCTTGCAATCCTCCTTCTTCAGCCTCCAGAGTCAATGGGGTTACAAGAATATGCCACTGTGCCCAGCTCAGAAGTGGTTAGTGTAAAAAAGCTATTCTTCTGTCCAACTTTTGGATTTTTATTACAAACCAAACATAATCCTCAGGTGAAATGAAGAGTACAGAAAAGAGGCTGCTGGATTTTGAGCTGCTGTGAGCAGAAGCAGCCCATGTTTTATTCATGTTTGTCCCCTAACCAGGTCCACCATACTTGTCATATAGTTGGTACTCAGCAAATGTTGGTTGGTAAAAGATTCATCTATGTTTCCATGGGGTATTTATATTTTATGGTGAGTTAAGCATTTTTTGCTTAACTCAGTGAAGATGGACATATCCTATGATCCTTATTTATTTTGACCTTTATTTGGCTACAAGGGTTTTAAAAATGAAATAATAAGGAAAATAATTTTTAGTACCATTTTACATAAATAGATACACTTGCTGACTAAGTGTAGATAAAGATGTTCTCTCCTGAAGATGCTTTTGCAAATCTAAATTGCAAAAAGAAAGAGGTTATTGGTGCGGGAGGAAGGGACATTCAGATAAAACTCATAGCTTAATTTCTAGGCAGGATTGCTATTTTAAAAATGGATTTCAAGTGTATCTTGTGAGCCTGGCACAGGCACTGAGGGGTTTACCAATGATTTGTGATTTGTAATTATCCAGAATATGGTCCAATGATCCACTGTCCTTTGAAACAGTCAGTCTGTTCTCTTGATGGCTCTTGTGTACTTTCTTTGCATCAGCTCTCTAGTCAGGGCTCTGTTCCTTCTGATCTGTCTTGTTGGAACAGTCTCTTTATCTTTCCCTCTTAAGCATGCCAGTCCCTACTTCTTGCTAAATTATTCTTTGTTAGTGGTTTCTTCAGGGTCACTAGCCCTGCCGCATTAGTATCACCTGGGAACTTCCTACAAATGCAAGTCCTTGAGCCCCACCCTGGATCTACAGAAGAAGTAACATTGTGAGGGCCCTACAATTATGTTTTCTTTCTTTTTCTTTTTTAAAGCGAGAGAGAGAGAGAGAGAGAGAGAGAGAGAGAGAGAGAGAGAGAGAGAGAATTTTTTTTTTAATATTTATTTTTTAGTTTTCAGCGGACACAACATCTTTGTTTGCATGTGGTGCTGAGGATTGAACCCGGGCCGCACGCATGCCAGGTGAGCGTGCTACCACTTGAGCCACATCCCCAGCCCTACAATTATGTTTTCATAAGCATGGGATGTTGACTCAATTTCCAATTTGAGAACCATTGCTGTATGTAAATAAAGCTCAGTAATAAGCATATCATAACCTCTTTGTTTAACATCCTTTATTTTCTTCCCTGCCAACCATAGCCTAAGCATGTATTTTTTATATCCTTCTATTTGATGCTTTGTACAATTAAGCACTAGCTTCTACTCCCCTATGCGTGTAATTGTAACCCACACTGCAATCCAAATGCATCATTTGCACTTCCCTCTCCTCTCTCTTCTTGTAGAAACCATATTTATTCTTTAGAGTCTATCAAAAAATAATATTTGTCTACATAATCCACATACACAGATTTAAAATCTTCTGGTCATGAAGGATTTATAAAGAAACACAACAGACCCTACACCTCTACCCTTAATCTTTCCTGTCCCCCAAGTTTCATTCCCCAAGAGAAATCATTTTCACTATTCCTGCTTAAGATCTTCTTGGAGAGCCAGGTGTGGTGGCACATACCTATAATCCCAGCAACCCAGGAGTCTGAGGCAGGAGGATCACAAGTTTGAGGCCAGCTTCAGCAACTTCTATGAGACTCTCAGCAACTTAGTGAGATACCATACCAAAATAAAATAAAATAAAATAATAAAAAGCACTTGAGATGTAGCTCAGTGGTAGAGTGCCCTGGGTTCAATCTCTAATACAAACAAACAAGCAAACAAACAAATAAATACACAAAAAATAAATAAAAAATAGTTTTCTTGGAATTATGACTATTTTGAAATTATTTAAAAGTTTATCTACTAACTTTTATGTTTTGTGTCTACTAAGTTTTGTGTTGGTAGGTAAAATAAGAATAGAAAAAATTTTAGGTAGATAAAATTTGGTGGGCACCCCATTTCCCTCTTCACTCTCCCCAGTGTATCCTGAGTTAAATCTTAACCTTGGCCAAGTTCGTCTTTTCCTTGGAGTGTTTTCAGAGTCTGTTTTCTTCTTGTATACTGTTTGCATTTCTCTGTGAGTATATGCCCCTCCTTCTCATGTTATAACAATGTTTGTCTGTGTACAACTCCCAACCAAAGGAGGGGGTAAGAGCCCAAGGAATGGAGCCTGTGATTTACTTTCTTTGCATCCCATCCTCCCTGCTTCAAGCAGAGTAGTGCCTCTAAGTCAATGTGGTGAATTTAATAAAGTAAAATGTTTTCTCAGCCTTGAAGCTTGCAGCTGTTACATCAGCATCAGGAACTTGTCTTCTCTTTCTAATGTGGTTTTCTGACATTATTGTGGAGAATGGTAAGCCTAGACACAGGGGGCTTGTGCCAGACCCTTTCCTTGGTGACCTCTCCTAAGATCTTCAGTAAGGTGCCTAATACTTTGCTTCTGTTTTTTTTTTTTTCACCAATAAAAGGATGACAATAATTATCTATGAACAGGATTGAAGTGAGAATCAAATGCAACAACACATGTTGTGAAGTATTATGTTGATTCTTATATTTAAAACAAAAAGGCAGCCTATTTTCTAGTTGCAAATAGGGCTATAAAAAATTAGAAAAAAATAGTTTATTTTTAGACCCAAGAGATCTTTTTCCCAAGATTAGCCTTGGATTTCTTTTATACTTGGGAAAGTATATTCTCATTGCCTGAAATCTGAAGCAAGAAAAGTCAGACATGAAGTACCATTTGCCTATTCTTGCTTGTTGATGAGAAAACAGCATTACTGCCAACCTTTCAGGCTTTGAAGGGATTTCAAACTTTATTTTGATTTGATGGTTAAAAAAAAATTAACCAAAGGCACGTTTTCTAAGCCCTTGTCTGGCCTTACCCATTAGAAAAGTGTGAGCTACTGTTCTATCGAAACTAATTAAACCTTAAATGTATAACCAACTCTCAATTACCAAGGTTAATGGGACTACATGCATACATAATTATATCTTACATTTATACAGTGCTTTTAACTTCTTCAAAGCACTTTTCACTGTATTGCATATATGAAACAGAATTTTTTTTGAAACCCACAAGTAAGGTAAAAAAGGAATTTTGGAATCAATAATTTTAGATTTGTACCTTTCCAAAGCTATTAGAACTATTATAGCCCAGTAGGACATTTATCACTTTACTCTGTTTCTCATCCCTCTCAAGCAAAGACAAGAAATGACTGAAAGGTCTAGAGCAAGAAAAAGAGAAGTCAAGAACCTGGACCTTCCATAAACAAGATCATTAGTTCTGGGTCATTAAAAATAATTGACTGTATGTGGTGACTCTATTTGGGAAGGCCAGAAAGAGATGACAAGCCATAGGAAATGATGTGTAACAGTATTTACAGGGCTCTCATCATTGTCATTCATTCAGTAAGTACCTACTGTGTGCCAGGCATCATTTCCAACAGAGGACAGGTACATCACTGAGCAGTTCAGGCAAGGCCACTACTACCATGGAGATAACCTTGAATTGGGCAGACAGCAGATGAGCAAGTACACAAATAAGGTGATTCCAGGTAGCATGAAGCACTGTAAATTCCAGAAGACACAGGGATGTGTGAGAGAGTGCCTTGGAGAGGGACTGCTATTTTAGATAGGGGGGCCCGAGAAGGCCTCTGTAAGAAGGTGATATCTAAGATGCAACCTGCAAAAGGAGAAAGAGCCCACTTGAGAAGGTCTGCTAGCCAGAATGATGGAATTAATACAATGGGCAAGTCTGCTGGAGACCCTGGGTTTGTGGTTTCTCATTTTGTGTCCTTTTGTTAATATTCCAAACATCTCTTCAGGACCCTTGATTTATTTGCTTCTAAGATGGGCATTGCTAATACCAATCCCTTGACAGGAATACTCAGAGGAATAATAAGTAAATAAGTGTAAAGAGTGATATAAATGCTGAATGATGATTACAGTAATAACCTTTTATTCAAGTCAGCACTGTGATGGGCAGCTCACACTCGGATGCCTTAGCAAATGTGGAAATCGATATCGCAGCTCCTGCACACACCAGCACCATCCTTTAAAATAGCAAAAAAAAAAAAAAAAAAAAAAAAGAGCCGATTATCATGATATTCGAAGTGGTTAGTGATCAAATAGCTGTCTTGAGCGAAAGCCCGTGTGTGAAGTGTAAAATGGGAGTTGTGAGGTAATGGCACAGTGCAGAGTGGAGCACGTAGAGGACAACTGGTAAGCATAGCTGGATGCTTGCTGGTACACACACCCCTGCCACAGGGCAGGAATTCTGTGGGCTTGGGGACCAGGCACTGCCACCACCAAAAGCACTGACAGACGGAAAGCGGGATGAGAAAGAGCTGGATCAGCAACATCTCTGCCAGCAGCCCCATCTGGCCCTCTTGGCCTTGGTAAGCCTCCCCTGGGGGTGGGGAGGACTGAGAAGCCAGTACCAAGGGCCCTTCCTTGGAAGGGCACCAAGGAAGTGGGGAGGGAGGGAAGAAGAGAAGAGGGGAATGAGCACTTGAGCACTACACATTTTTCCTTTCTGGAATAAATTATTCCAGTGCCTAGAGAGACTTCACAACTGAGCCTTCCTACAGGATTGGACCAAATAATCATCCCCACTAGTTGTTTCTCTTCCTGCCTTCAAAACGCTCAACCCAAATATTACACTAACAATATTATAAATTATTTTTTGTGGGTCCTGCCATTACTTTGAGATTAAAATTCATGTGCCCAAACATTCCTTCCTTCCTGTCTCCCATTCCATGCTGGCAATCACATTGTATGGCCATATAGACAGATAGTCAGACACCCCTCCTCACACACACCCCCAAACACACAGTCATGTGTTAAGCCCTAGCTCAGCTATTGCAAAGTGCCTATACAGTGTGGGCCACATAGCAGAAAATTTTAAGTTATTGTTCCATCTTCTCTGAAAAAGAGGAAGGAAGAGGAGAATAAAAAAAAAAGAAAGAAAGAAAATGCCTATCTTAAGGTTGATTCCTGACACTTGACACTTGGCTCCATATTGACTGAGCAAATCACTTTCCTGTGTAGTATGGGTAAAATAGAGATGTTCTCTGAATTGCTTAGATCCCCTAGGGCATACTTCACATTTTGAAGCTTGGCTAAAAATTAGAGAGGGGGCTTAAAAAGAATCCTAGCCTTTAGAAAATTATGGTTTAAATTGGAGTAGGGGAGGATTAAGATCCTAAAAAATATGTAGTTGATTTTAACCAAATTAAATAATTCAAATATTTTAAATATTTATGATAACTGTATTTAAAATTATTTGGGCTATCCCAGAACACAAAGAGTGCTCAGTAAGCCTTCTGCTGGTAAGTCAGGCATGGTATTAATGCCAATCTCCCAGCATCTCAGGCTATTTGTTCCTGAACTTATTGGTTCAAGTGTACCATTTATTCAGGTGTTTTGTTCCCCATGTAGTCAAAGGAGGAATCTGAGGAAAATTGTTGTCAGGAGTCAGAATTATGTTTGAGACCAAATCAATCTGAACTAGGTTGGTTCTTCGCAGGCATGCCGAAATGGCCTTCAAATTTTTGTCTGGTGTTTTTAATGCTCTGGACTGTCAATAAATCAGAAGAGAATCCTATAAAGAGGGAATGTATTGGCTTATATTACTTGCTTTTTAAATTAAGATAACCAATACCCAAAAAAATATAGTATTGAAGCCCAAGCAATTATTCCCAGTTATTGTTTCAGATCATTGATTTCATCTTGATTTTTCCTCTTCTCTTTCCCCTCTCACTCCTCCTGTCTCTGTGTCTGTTCTTACCTGGCACTTGACTTTCCTGACTCCCTTTCTTTCCTTAGTGTCTAGCTCTGTTGCTGACTGCTTTGGAATTGTTTTTGACCTTTCTGCTTTTCATTTTTGACATTCTGTTGAAAATGGCTCATGGTTATCTTCTAGCTCTCTCTAGTTCTGGTTGCATAGAGATGTGACCATATCCAGACAAGTTTTTATCCCCAAATCCTTGTGGCTTTGACCTGCCTCAGTGGCACCCAGTGTGAGGCTTGACTCCCTCAGATTGGGGAGGGGTTGGGAAAGGGATAGCAGAAGAATCAAGGGAGGAGGAGGAAGGGTATCTGGTTCCACTTAAATTATTCAGGGAACTGAGACTTTGTCTGTTGCACATTCTATGTCTCCTCATTTCTTGTTCTTTTTCTTACCGTTTTGTTTCTGACTTCCTCTCCCCAATTTTTGAGTCTCGGTCTTCTAATTAGTCTGTCTTCTTTAAGCATCCTTTGTAAGACTTAAGTAGGAGTGAGAGTTAGTGCATTAGCCAAAGTAGCTGGAAGTTACTGCTGAATTGCTACCATTTATTGCACTTATCAAATGCCATTTAGTCATCTTAGTTGGCAAACTGGGCTGCCTTGCCAGAGTCTGTTGATAGGAAAGTCAATAAATGTTTGTCAAATGAATAAATGAATGAATGCACTCTTAAATGTGTTCTAGTTCTGTAGGATTGTATCAGGTACTTTAAATAAAACAGAATGCAAGGCTTAGTTCTTGGCATCTTTTTGTACCTATCCACCAAAGACTGTTTTGAAGTGGCACGGAGCATTAGACCATTTTCACTATTTCTTATGGAAAATAAGATGTCATCTCTTAAAATGGAATATCAGCAAAGCAATGATTAGCAGTAACAAACACAAGCTAATGCATTATGGGAGTTGAACACTTGATTGCTATCCATGGATTTTCTACCTAACATCTCCATAAACAGCAAAATGTACAAAACAAAATGAATAGCATGCAGTGAACACCCATAGACCCTCCACCCATGGCGGAATACAATTTTGACATCTTCTCAGAAGACTCCACTCTCCTGTCTGTTATAATAATATTTGTATCAGCCCATCTTTATACTATAATGAAGTGCTTGAGGCTTATAACTATAAAGAAAAGCTTATTTAGTTTCCAGTTCTGGTAGTTTAGGAACATGTTACAGATGTTGGGTAGAGTTTGATGAGGACTCCATGGTGGGAGACATGGCAATGGCTGGAGCCCATGTGAGAGGAAGAGATCAAATCATCAAACAGGAAGCCAGGGAGAGTGGAAAGGCAGTCTTAAGACCTCCCATTAGGTGCCCCCACCTTGTAAAAGCCCCACCACTTCTTAGCATCCCCACCCTGAGGACTAAACTCCATGAGCCCTTGGGGGACATCCAAACCAACCTGACCATAGCAATCCTTTATTTACTTTTTTGCCACCTTTATGAAATCCCCTACATAATTAGTTCTACCCAATTTCAAATGTAATAGGTCGGGAAAAACAAACAAACAAACAAACAACCATGTGCACTTTTTATTTTGGGCTTGAAAAAGCAAACTAGTTGTTGTGTTTTACTAAGATATTTTGAATTGTACTGATTTCTGTTGAAGATCAAGACATTTATTCTCTAGTCTACTTTTATGTTTGCTGACTGTTAGTCTCCTTAATACTTCAAAGGTATCCTTCCCCAAACTGCCTTTGGTCTTATACTAATGCTTTTCCAGATTCAGTGGAACTTTGAAGGATACTGAGCTCATCATGATGAAATGAATGTTTACATCCCATGATCATCATTATAATTATTCCTAATTTGTACTTTGCTTCAAAAAGTCTCTTCCCCTACCTCCTAAAGTCTGTACTTTCCAAATGGTATCTACAGCTTTAATTATACCTGACAATAAACTGCTCTAACCACAAAATCTGTTTGATCATGTACCACACCCAGATTACAGAATCTGACATCACCCTTAAATAGTTTACTTTTAAATATCCCACTAATATTAGGCTCTTAAAGAGTTAATCTTAGCAATACTGTTCTTAACTGTTCCTGTAATTATTTTTATAATAAAACTTGTGACAAATGATTGAATAGTTGTTGTATTATTTATTAAACTGGGGTAAGAAGAACTTTTCAACTACTATATACCAAATGAGTCTACCAAGTAAAGTCCTTAGTGGATCTGGGTGTGATGGCACACGTCTGTAATCCCAGAGGCTCAGGAGGCTGAGACAAGAGAACTGAAAGTTTGCGGCCAGGTTGGGCAATTTACTGAGAACCTGCCTCAAAATAAAAAATAAAAAGTTCTGCAGAGGAAGCTCAGTGGTAGAGTATCCTTGGGTAACGTGGTCTGTACTGGGACAGGGGTGCGGAGTTGAGGTGGAACTTGGGCCATGATCTGCATACAGAATTAAATCAGATGATGCAATGTAAAAAGGAACTTTGGGTCCATAATAATCCTGCTAATCATGTCACCTTTCAAATTACCCAGGTAATATCACTTCCCATAATAAAGGGATCTCCTTGTGGGTCCTTTTGTGATAGGTTTTGGATAGCACCTGGTGACAGATTCCATTGGAGCAAAGGACAGAAGACTAAAATGAAAATTCTGTATTTGGGAAAAGTATTCTGGATCCTAAATGCTATCAGTCTAATGCTCACAACATCGACACACTGTTTTGTGAATCATAACATTTTGTTGCCTAGGTTTTTTTTTACTTGATTCATACAGGCTATAGTTCATAATAAATTAAATAGTGAGCTGTATTCTAAATCTTCTGTTATTTGGGAACAGTGGAGTGCTCTGGCAGAATCAATTGTTTCATGTGGGGGTCTTAAGAAACAAAATTGGCAAGAAATATTTAGTTGGATTATGAAAATTCTTCAAGTGCTTATATTGAAATTTATCTTTCAGAAGTTGTTTAGTGGTTGGCTATTTATTTATTTATAATTGGGGTCACCATGAGGAAAACTATCCTGATGGTTTCCAAGGAGATAAAGACTGGCAGCGGGAACAGGTGAGATGATACAGCAATGATTTGGGCTTTAGGAAATAAGGTTGGATTAGGCTGGCAGTGGTGGCACTGAACTGGAAAGAAAGAGATGGACACAGCACAGATCACAGGGGAGAATTTGGCTTCTTTCTTGTTGTCATTTCAGTCACTTGGACTTGATGCTGCTTAAATTCCCTGGCTTATTTCTCTTTCCATTTATGTTTTCTTCCCTCAATAACCTGCCTTTTTCTATCTCTCTTTTTTCTTTGCCTGCATTAAAGAAAAATTTTCTTATTCCTTTTCTGTACAGAATAATGACTGAATCAGCCAGTCAGATATGGAATGGGAGATGTGGGTGGAAATTCATTAACTATAAGATCTGCTAACTTATTAGGATATGTTGCTGCTCTTTAAAATTGACAATTATATGTATTTATGGAATGCAATTTATGTTTCAATACATGATGTTGCTGCGTTAAAAAAAATCCTTTGTTTTCAGTAGCAAAAAAAAAAAAAAAAGTGAAAAAATGATGGGGAGAAAAAGAATAGAATGGAAAAGAGAGAGAAAGACAGAGATTTTCATTTGGTCATTCATTCAAGAAATGCTGAACTTATATGAGGGTAGGGAGCGGGGATAGGAAAAGGAAAGACAATAGAATGAATCCGACATAATTTTTCCATGTGTGTATATGAAGACACTACAGTGAATACCACAATCATGTACATCCATAAGAATGGAATCCTGACTAGAAAAACATACATTCCATGCTTATATAATTATATAAAAATGGATTCTGCTGTCATGTATAACTTAAAAGACTCAATAAAAAATTTTACTGTACTAAAAAAAAGAAGAAGAAGAAGAAGAAGAAGAAATGCTGAACTCCTAGAGAAAAGATAGAACTAAAGACACAAAGAGAATAAAACAAAATAGCTTATTATATTGCAATCTTATTATATATTTTTTCTTCTAAAACTGTTGGGTAGAATGGAGTCACCAGGACAGGAGACAAAAGAACTAAGATGTGATGGTCTCCTTCCTTCTTTCTCTATGAATATACTATTTTTTATATAAAAGGTAGTGTCTAAACCCCTTGAAATTTGACTGGCCCCTCTGTGTGGCTCAACCAGTAGAATGTTGTGGAGGTGACAGGGACTTTTCAGGCTACGCTGGAAGAAGCTTGGGTGTTTTGGAACATTTATTCTTGGGATGTCCCTTTTGGAATCCAGTTACCACTCTGTGAGAAGCCAAGCCACGGGGAGAGGCCACATGTAGGTGATCTGGTTGGCAGCCCCACACAAGGGTAAGAGCCAGCATCCTCTGCCAGCCACATGAGTGGGCCCTCTTGATGTCCAGCCCAGTCAAGGCTTTGGATGGTTGCAAATCCAGCAAGAACTGCCCAGCCAGTCCCAGTCAAACCCAGATAATGAGCGATAATAATAAATTGATGTTTCAAGCTACTTATCTTTGGTGAGATTTGTTATATAGTAAAAACTAGAATGTCATATCTTTTTTATCCTTATATAAGACATAAATAATATACTTTATCAAATGTTGGAAAGACTTATAATGCTACCCAGAATGCATATATACTTTTTCTCTGTGTATTTTTTCCTTTTAAATATTATTCCACTGACCTGGGTGCTGTGGCACATTCTTTTAATTGCAGCTACTTAGGAGGCTGAGGTAGGAGGATCACTTGAGTCCAGGAGTTAGAGACCAGCCTGGGCAATATAGTGAGACCTCCCTCTCCCCCCAAAAAGATCACTGTATTACCCATTAGCCTTGAAATCTGAATTTAGGAAGGATTTAAGCAAATATTTTAAGCACTATAATATTTTGAGTACTGGACAAAGTAATGTAGATGTAACAAAAACAATTGATAGGTAATCAGAAGATAGGTTTAAATCCTAGTTCTGACATTTGTCATGTGTGACCTAGGCAAGTTATTTAACATCTTATGATTCCTGATTTCCAATGCTATAATATATTTCAAAGTATTAAGTAATGCCTGGCAAAACACAGATATTCAATAAATGTTAATTTTTTCCTTCCAACGAATTCCACTATCCTAAATGCAACCATGCTGAAGCTTAACCTGCTATCATACAGCTTCCTGAAATTGAATATTTTTGTTATTTTAAAAATATTTCCCTTGATAAATATATTATGAGCTTTCATAGTGTCGCCTTTAGCACTGTGATCTACCTTAGTTTTCCTATGGGGATGACTTGTTTAATAGATTTGGGGGACTCATTCTGTTGCTAGAATCTCACAAAGTCACTTTTGTGGCAACCTTCTTTGGTTTTCAAGGTCATGGCCCTGTTTTTCTTCTTGAATCTGGTTCCTACCCTAGTGCAAATGTTAATAAGTTAAGTGCATATCAAATAAGAATTTTAATTCAGTTCATCATATGTTTATGTATTTAAATTTGAGTCAAATTGATATAATTGGTAACATTACCCATTTGCTTTGATTTGAGATGCCAAATGATTGAAAAAAATTTAATTTAGAAGCGAATTACCTTGCTTATTTGAATTTATCATTTTTGCATAATTAGGATGAACTAATTTAATTTGCAGTTATCCTTTTAAATGACTTAAATGATGTCTACTGAGATATTCAAGTCCACATGATTAGTGGAGTCATCCTGCATATTTCTCTGTTCTCACAGGGTTAGAAAGTACTAAAGTACAAACAGTGAAGCTTGGATATAGAAGCCACAAGCTTTGATCCTTTCTCCATTAATAACTTTTTTCCTGCTTTGTTTTGTTCCCTTTTCCTCTCTGGCCTCTGCTTTATGTGTTCCAGAAGAACCACACTTTGCATTTGGGGATGGAGTGCCCTCCTCTTTCAACCCTGTTCTGATTCTGTGCCATTTTTATTCAGCATTTAGCACACATCTCACTTCTACAAAGGGAAGCCTGATTAATCATCGAGTCATGGAAGAAGTTCTTGATGGGAACTGAGGTTCTGTCAGAAAATGTTGCTTTTTGATGATGAATTTAATGAGTGTTTTAAAAACCTGGACACTATATTAACAGCTAGAGTAGTTAGAACCTATTGAATCGTAAAATTGTATTTTTTAAACTTCAGGTTCTGACCCTGAAATAATTCTGGGAGTGTGACAAAAACTTAAAGAATACTGAAAAAAACTAGAGAAGATTCTGCTAGAGTATATTACATGTAATGAGGGTAAATGAAGCTTAATAGAACTTTTGCATTTGTGTGTGTGTGTGTGTGTGTGTGTGTGTGTATGCGTGTATGCACAAGCACTGGTTTATGATAAAAATTATTTTATATATTTTTGTGAGTTGCTTTCCAGCATTTGAAAACCACTGCCTTGGATTTAAAAAGCAGTCTGATGTAACTTGACAATATAGCAGTTTGAAATATAAAAGTATAGATAACTATATGTTTTAAAAGAATCTTTGGTTGCTTTTACCTGAGAAACTTAGGCCTAGCATGAGGAGGCATTTCCCCAAGGGCCAGAACCCAGTTATCCCCATAACTGGTGGGAGCCCAAATGCTGTCTCTCAGGCAGAGTCTGAGGCAACCCCCTTCTCATCTAGTTTGTGATGTTGCTGTCACCCTGCTAAGAAGATTGGCATTGGACAGTGCTGTGTCCTAACTAGATCAAAAGACCAGGTTTTCTGAGGTCTTGGTTTGCCTGAAAAATGGCATCACACTTTTCCTCCATTAGTGGGACTTGTACTGTGCTGGGAGGGACTGGAAGGCCTAATTCTTAGCTCTCCTCTTTTTTTTTTTTTTTTTTTGGTGGCACTGGGGATTGAATCCAGGGCCTTGTGCATGCAAGACAAGCACTACCAACTGAGCTATATCACCAGCCCCCTTAGCTCCCCTCTTTGCTGAAGAACCTCCCCTTTCTTTCCCACTGGATCTTAGGAAGAAGAGAGGCAGCATTAAAAGCTATAATTGTTTGATTCATGTCATATGAGTCTGTGCTTTTGTGTAAAGGCTACTCATTTAGAGGAAGTTTTCATCCCCAGAATTAGAAAATTAACTCTTAATCAGAGTAAGCATACTTCTAGTTTGTTAATGAGTTAAGGAGAAAAATGACACATCCTCCTCCAGTTGATGGATGTTCTTTTGAGACTCTATCTGATATCCTCATCAGGCCTTTGCTCAGATGATGTGTTAGTCAGCTTTCATTACTATAAAAGGCACCTAAGATAATCAGTTTATTAAGACAAAAGGTTTATTTTGACTCACAGTTGTGGAAGTTTCAGGCAATGATCAGTTGGCTTGGTGGGGAGGCAGAACATCATGGTGGAAGCAAATGAAGCAAAACCCCTCACTTCATGACTAGGATGCCAAAGAGAGGGAGAGAGAGAAAGGAAGAGATCAGGGTCCTACAGTCCCCCTCTGAGTCCCCACTGAGTCCCCAGTGACTTGAAGTCTTCCCTCTGAGACCTGCCTATTAAAGTTTCTCCCAATTCCCAATAGCACTAGGGATGGGGGAACAAATCTTAAACACACAGACTTTTGGAGAACATTCCAGATATGAACTATAGCAGATGGGCCAACACATTTCAGAACCATAAGAATCCTTATAGCAGAAAGTAGCCCCTTACTTTTCTGGCTCTTGTCCCTGTAAGTTTCCTAGATATATTTTAATTTGCAATCTACTTTCTCTATTGTTCAAAAGGCTATCTATGAACTCAGTGGAATTTGCCATATTGCATCACTTAATATTTTCCATCTGCCTATTGTTTCTAATTTCTTTTCATAGAACAGCTCTGACTTACATCCTTATTTTTAAATAAAGCTCTTATTTTGGCTTATTATTAGTTAAAAATTAACAAAAAGTCTTTCCTCAAGGGTCCTTCTCCCCAGTCTCCATCAACCTTTTCCTGTTACCTGTTTGCACTCTAGATGGTAGTCAATAAAGATTGATGGAATCGTCACAGGAAGATTCCCAAATGGGACATTTTCAAGGGTAGCTATAACCTCTTTTCTTAAGGAACTTTTAGGCAAATTAAGGAAACAAAACAGGTAAATTTAATAATGATAGTAGAATTTTATTCTCAAAAAAATTATTTTGTGGTACTGAGGATTGAACCAAGGGATGTTCTACCACTGATCTACACACCCAATCTTTTTTAAAAATTTTAAATTTCCCAGGATGGCCTTGAAGTTGAGAATCCTGCTGTCTCAGCCTCCCAAGTAGCTGGAATTACAGGAGTGAGCACTATACCAAGCTCATTCTCAGATATTTTCTATAGCTTGAATCATTGCATCAGGCAAATCCCTTTTTTCCCCAAATATTTATTTTTTGTAGTTGTAGTTGGACACAATAACTTAATTTTATTTATTTATATGTGGTGCTGAGTATCTAACCTAGGCACATTCGAGGCGAGCACTCTACCACTGAGCCATAACCCCAGCCCCAGAAAATCCCTTTTTAAGAGGAAAGTCCTTATTACAAATAAGAAGAATTTTAGATAATTTTCTAAAATTGTCTTGAATAATCTTTGATTTTTCTTAAGAACAGTGTGATAGTGAGTATATGCGGCACAATTTTGATCACCCAGAATTTAATTTAAATGGGAGAAGTGAAATGGTTACCTAACACACCCAAACTGATTTTGTCCTAAGCACTTCTTGGGTTGTAAAACCATATTACAGGATATAGACAAGGAGGAAATTTTTTTTTTTTTTTTGGTCATTTTCTTTTTTTTTTTTTTTTAATTTTTTATTGTTGGCTGTTCAAAACATTACATAGTTCTTGATATATCATATTTCACAATTTGATTCAAGTGGGTTATGAGCTCCCATTTTTACCCCATATACAGATTGCAGAATCACATCAGTTACACATCCATTGATTTACATATTGCCATACTAGTGTCTGTTGTATTCTGCTGCCTTTCCTATCCTCTACTATCACCCCTCCCCTCCCCTCCCCTCCCCTCTTCTCTCTCTGCCCCCTCTACTGACATTCGTTTGTCCCCCTTGTATTATTTTTCCCCTTCCCCTCACTTCCTCTTGTATGTACTTTTGTATAACTCTGAGGGTCTCCTTCCGTTTCCATGCATTTTCCCTTCTCTCTCCCTTTCCCTCCCACCTCTCATCCCTGTTTAATGTTAATCTTCTTCTCATGCTTTTCGACCCTACTCTGTTCTTAGTTACTCTTAGACAAGGAGGAAATTTTGTGTTAATTCTGCCTCTTTCATTTTATATATCAGAAAATTGCATCTTGGAGACAGGAGGTCATTAAGATTATCCAATTACTTAATAGGCTATTTGAACAACAGTGATTTCAGAAGAAATGCAGGAAAATAGAAGTCTCAGATATTTAGGAACCATAATAGTCCATGCTGATTGGTTGGTGGTGAGCCTAGGGGTTGGGTACTGAGGAAGAGGGAAGAACAAAGATGCTGTGTGGACCTTCAGCTTTTGTATGTGTGTGTGTGCGTGTGCGAGTGCATGTGAGTGTGTGTGTGTGTGTGTGCTTTTTTGTGTGCAAGTGAAAGATATTCATTTTGGAAGAGGACACTGGAGGAAAAGTGGAAAAAGCTTGTGAGTTTACCCTGGGAATGTTGCGTGTGCATGCCTTTGGAAATCCAAGACGATGTGTTACAGCTGAATACACATAGGAGGAAAACCACGGGAGTACTAAGTCATGACAGCTTAGTAAAGAGTATTTCCAAGGGGAAGTAATTATCATTTATAGCCTGTGCGAAGCCAAGTAAGATAAAGATGGAAAAGTGTCTGTTAGGTTTGGCTATAAGGAAGCTGTTGGTTACTTGGCAAATGACGTTTTTTTTTTTTTTTTTTAAAGAGAGAGTGAGAGAGAGACTGAGAATTTTTTAATACATAAATAAATAATTAAAAAATAATAAAAATAATAAATAATAAAAAAATAAATAATTTTTTAGTTTTCGGCGGACACAACATCTTTCTTTATATGTGGTGCCGAGGATCGAACCCGAGCTGCACGAATGCCAGGCGAGCGCGCTACCGCTTGAGCCACATCTCCAGCCCGGCAAAAGATGTTTTAATGGAGTGGTGGAGCTAGAAGCCAGACTGCAGTGAACCAAGAAATGAGCAGAGCTCAGGAAGTAGAAAAGTGAATATAAATAACAATCAAAAAGTGTAGGACAGTCAGGGGAAGGGGAGAGTATGGTAGGACCTGCAGGAGAAGACAGAGAGGGCTGGTTTTATGTATGTAGAAGAGAATTGGCATGTTCAAGTGCTGATGGGCAAGGACCAGTTTTTCTGTTGAAATAATTTTTTTTTTTTCTGACTCCTATCTTCTGTCTACAAGTCTCTGTAGTTCCTGGAAATCAAGGAGTAGATATTTTGGGAGCATCTAAATTATCCCTTGAAGATCTATTATCAACTGACACTTATTAAACAGGTTTTGTTACCAATCCATAAGCCCACATTTCCCTTGAATTCCTAGCTATGCACACTCAATTAGAAGAACATCTCTTGAATTCCTTAGCAAGGTTAAAGAGAACAAAATCAAGCCCCACATTCCAAAATTGGTATCTATGTGAATTCAAACTGGGAAATCAACATTTTAGACATTAAAAAGTTTTTTTTTTCAAAAACTCATTTTTGATTTACATTAATCACACATTAGCAACTATTTCATTCACAGTTATTTATCAATTACTTACTATTTAGTAGATGTTTGGCATAAAATTCCTAAATATTACCTGAAAGTCTTGGATTATAGATATTGTGCTAAATGCTTTAAATAAGGGATGGCACCAAATTCTCAAAACAGCAGGGCAGGGTAGGCATGTGGGCTTATTCTAATGTGGGCTTATTCTTTTAAGATTCAACCCAAGGACTGTTTCTGTGAGGACTTTTCTTACCAACTCTCTCTGACAAGTAGACTTGATTCTTTTGTGTGCATTCTGTGTCTTATAAACAGGAGGAAAGGAATCTATATTTCTCTATAAAGATGTGTGTGTATACACATATGTGTATATATAATGGGAGGTGATATGTTAACATATAAAATATTTTATACAGTATATACATATATTTATATATGTATATATGATAGTGTATAAAAATAAGATGCCATATATTATATAAGATATATTAATATATATGATAAGATGTATAATACATAAGGTATAAGATAATACATTAAGCATATTAAGTAGATTATATTTACAATTTTATTTCCTTATCACTTATTAAGTTCTTCCTGTGTGTGAGATACTGTGTTTAGCAGTTTATTTACATTATCTCATGCCATTCCCACTAGAACTTTATGTCTTATATTTCTTATCTATTTTACAAAAGAGGAAATGAGAACAAGAAAAGTTAAAGAACTTTCTTGAGGCACATCCATGAGTTGCAGTGTTGAGATGGGAACATGTTTTATTTTGTTTTTGACTACAATGCCTCTGTTCCTAACACTCTACACACTGCCTCCACTATGTCAGAGGAATGTTTTCCTCTTTTACTGGACTGAGGCACGGTCTATATTTATTTATTTTTCCTTCCTCAATTATATAGGAAGGAAGGAAAATAAATGTTATTTATGCCACTTTACCCATTCCCCTGCATACTGCAGACATCAGTAGTTAACAATTATACTCTGTTCCAGGGATCTATCCAAGAATCCATCTCCCCTGTGGTACAGGAAGTCACTCCCTGTTGGTAAGAGGGAAATCCTATCTACCATTCCTGGCCAAAAA
This sequence comes from Marmota flaviventris, assembly GCF_047511675.1. NCBI lineage: Eukaryota > Metazoa > Chordata > Mammalia > Rodentia > Sciuridae > Marmota > Marmota flaviventris. The sequence goes on along the minus strand of NC_092510.1, from coordinate 23,344,427 downwards.
CAATGCCTCTAACACAAATGTAGTTGGCAAATTGTTAGTGTGTTGCTATTTTCTACATTTTGCAGATGAAGAAATAATGATTAGACAATAATATTATATTATATTATGTTAATATTAGTGGCCAACTCTTTGAGTTTTTGTGAGGATTAATTGAATTAATACACATAAAACTTTTCAAATGGTGTCTTGGCACAGGTGAATTAGCTGTTATTACTACTACTCAGAGCAAACAAGTTATGGGCAAATCCATTGAGACAGAAAGGAGGAAGTTGCCAGGGCTAGAGAGGTGGCATAACAGGAAGTACCTGCTTAACAAGTATGAAGTTTTCTTTTGGGGTGATGGAAATCTTTTTGGAGCTAGATATGATGGTCATACAACAATATGATTGTGGTAAGTTACCCTGAGTTGTATACTTCAAAATAGTTTATTTTATGTTATATGAATTTCATTTCAATGAAAAAGAGAAAAAGCCATATGTATTGTAATGGCTTGAGCAGGATTGTGGAGACCCTGGAAATGAGGGCTGCCTAATGTTTGCACTCTAGACTCCTCCATTATCTTACCTAGTCCCAGCTCTGGTATGGTAGCCAAGTTTGTGATCTAAGCCTTTGGTCCTTTAAATAGAATGCTCTTTTTACTTTAATGTTACTTTAGAAATCAAGGAAAATTCTTTCTTGGTGGTGGGTAGTTGTATAAGTGTGTCAACAATTGCTGATGGAGGAGTGGTATCCCCACCTCAGACAGGAGAACAAGAGGATTTTTTTTCAAAAGCCCTTTATAGTTGACAAAGCAGTTTGAGAGAAGAATGGGCTGCACAGAAAAGTAACTTACTGTATGCTGGGTGACCTGTGTAATGTGTCTAGTAAACATGACTCAAGGGGAGGGGTGGGGCCAGAAGGGAATTCTTGAAAGCTCATAGGTAGCAACATCTCCTCTTGCACTTTGGTTCTGTTTTTATTTGACTGCAAAGGAAACTCAAAGACTTCAGAACTGGGTTTATTAAAAGCAAAATGACACCAGTCGCCTCCCTGGTCTGCAAACCATGCCACTGAGCTTGCTGAAGTGTTTATGGGACTGGAGAGGGCTGCTTAGCCTAGGCTAAACAGACCTTAGGGTACAGCAGGAAGCAACTGGGAGAGTCCTCGTGAAAGCAAATAAAACCTCAGATCTTCCACTGCTAATCTCTTTGCAGTTTGTTTTATTTATAACTGTAAATGTGTTGTAGCAACAACCTAGTTCGTAAACACAGCACCTCATTGCTCATTAATAAACAGGAAGATTATTAATAAACAACCACCTCTCATTTTAAGACAACTTGGCATATAGAGTTTAGTTACAAATTAAGTTGCAAAAGGACCTTTTAATCTATTACATGTTGTACCATGTAAATGTTTTAAAGTGATTCTGAGGCGGTCCTGACCTGATTTCTGGATCTTTGCCAGTGTCACAGTGGAAAGTCCAGAAGTCTGCCAGTGCCTTGTAGCCCTGGCTCTGAGGTACCAGTGGAGCAAAGGGGAGGACTCAAGGGTTACCGTATTGCTAACAAAACCTTGAAGATATTGCAAGAGCCTTTTCAGATGGTCTTTTCTTTCTTTCTGCATAAATTATGAGCCTTCTGGCTCTGCAGATATAAAGACAAATGGCACAGTTTCTGTCTCCAGAACTAAAAGTCTATTGGGGAAGATAGTCACACAAACAGCCAACTGTAAGACAGATGACAAAGACTGTTCTAAAGTTTGTGGACTAAGGACCAGTTGAGCAGAGGAGATGGGATGTTTAATTCTGTTGACCAGGCTGGATGTAGAGGACAGAATGGGGTGAGATTAGTGAGGGTTTGAGAGAAGACATTAAAATAGAATCTTGAAGGATTTCCTCTGAAAGTAAGGGGGTGGTATAGTCAGGGCAGAAAGTTTTCTAGAGCAATAGAACACAGAAGTCTGAGCTTAGTTGAGTGTAGAAATTGAAAAAGTCTTGCATGGTTAGATGTGGGAACCAAATGGGAGAGTAGAAAGACAGTTCCATTGTACAGAACTCACTTCCCTATTTCATCAGAGAGAGGAAACAGAGATGCAGAAAATTTTGATGATCTGTTAAAAGTTAGCAAAGATAAGAGTGCAGAGAGTAATTGAAAAGTATGCAAAGGGAGAAAATGATTTTGGGGGGTACAAAGAAGGACAAAACTTCATGTTTCCTGGGAGTATGAATGATTTTAGCCTGCAGGTGTCAGAAAATATATGAATGAGGGCCTGTCATTGCAAAAATGTTGAAAAAAGTGGGACTTTAACGGGAGACACTGACATGTTGATGTGGATGAAGTGGGCCTGGGGCTTGTGGCCTCCTTTTGTGGTCTTACACAGGATTGCTATTTTTCAGTTCCCATTTTCGGCATTTTTGTTTTGAGATTTGTTTTAGTGATTCTTTTCTAGTACGTGTTCAGACACAGTCATTTTAGATGAATAATGTTTGTGTTAAAATACATTTTCTACACTCTTAAGGTTTATTTCATTGACCTGAGGTGTTTTTTTTTTTTTTTTTTTCTTTTAGGAACAGAATTCCAGGTTTGTCAAGAGACTCAATGGGAAAATTCTGCTTTATTTTACAAAATTCAACCTGATTTAAGTGATTTGGGTATCATATGTCCCAATTGTAATTACATTTGCCAGAATTCAGAACTTTGAAATATGTTGTACTTTCTGAATATTTGCCATTTGCCAACTCCAGTTGGAGCTTCTTGGGTCTCTGTCCTGCTCTGTGCTCAGCACTGCCTGGGCTCCCTGTCTGCCAGTGTCCAAAGCACACACAAGAGAAATCCACGTCTGTCCTTTCTAGGTGGTTTGCAACTGCTCCCTCCCTTTCCCTCTGAAGGCCTAAGGAATGTCATGGTGAATATGTGGTGTCCCCAGAAAGCTCATTTGTAAGTCAATGAAAGACTGTTCAGAGGTGAAATGATTAGATTATGAGAGTTGTAACCTAATCATGGATAAGGATTAACTGGGTGGTAACCAGTAGTAGGCAAGTAGGGTGTGGTTGGAGGAGCTAGGTCACTGGGAGTGTGCCTTTGGGGTTTACATTTTGTCTCTGGTGAGCAGAGCTCTCTCTACTTCCTATATCACCGTATCTTGAATTTCTTTTCTTCTCCCCATGCTTCTGCCATAATGTTCTGCTTCACTTTGGGTCCAGAGCTATGGAGTTGGCCACCTACGGACTGAAACTTCTGAGACCATGTACCAAATAAACTTTTCCTCCTCTAATTGCTCTTGTCAGACCTTTTGGTCACAGCCACAAAAAAGCTGACTTAAACAGCATGCTGAGGGGGTCCCAGGTGTTGCTAGTTCAGCCATCTCTGGTTGTATGAATATCCCTTAGCCCTGTCCACATCTTTGTAGACAATCTCTTCATTTAGCTCTCAACTGTTCCCTTGGAGCACTGAGATCATTGTAGACCCAACTGAGGCATACGTAGGAATGTTCACAGAAAGCATGTTACATATGTGATACATATGATTGTTTGCATTTGCACACTGAATTTATGAAACAATGAAATAGCCTATAATTAGGAAATTGCTTTTTAAATTCACATTAAAAATGTAAAGTTTTAAAAAAAATGATTCCATGACTAATTTCAAATGATGATCTTTTTTTTTTCTTTCTGCACTGATGATTTATTCTTCACTTCTTGAAAATGGCTTACACAAGTGTTCATTTTTGGATAGTACTAAAAATTGTTTCCAGGTATTAGGAGGCACAGTTCAATCTAAAAATCTTTTCATGCTGTATACACATTAAAAGCTTACTCTAATCCCTCCCTAATGGACAGCTTGATTCTGACCCCAAATTTGGGTTCATCAGTGCAACGTTAGGCAATATTTGTTTGTTCACTCTTTCCTTTCCTCCATGTACTTCCCAAGCTCCAAGGTTGTGGACCTTGGTAACTATTCAGCATGGAAATAAGATACCAGCTTCCCCTTCTGCCAAGTGGATTTCTGAGTCAGTCATTTGGAAGCCTTCCCCAGTGACTCTGAGTGGGTGAGAACATTGCTGTCATCTCTACACATAAATTCACCATTGGAGAACTTTCTGTTCAACAAATGTCTTGTTTCCTTTTTTTTTTTTTATTAGTACTAGGAATTGAATCTAGGAGTACTCTATCCACTGAACTACATTCCCAGCCTTTTCTATTTTAAGAAGGTCTTGAGAAGTTGCCAAGGCTGGCTTTGAACTTATGATCCTCCTGCCTCAGCTTCACAGGTACCTGGAATTGTAGCTTTATTGTCTACTAGGGAAATGAGCAATGGATGAGCGCTGGCTACCTTTTACTATCCTGAGAGGATAAATTTCTGCCATCATAGGAGAGAACTATCACCTGTGCCAACACTTTTGAGGCTTTAGCTAAAATTGGGAGATGTCAGAAGTGTGTAACCTAACATCCTTTATGTTTGCATGCATTAAAAACTATACTGAGAAAAGAAAAACAGGACTATATATGGGAATAAGAAAGTGAGAAAAAAGAAAAGTTTATTGGGAAAATTGAGCAAGAAAAAAATGAGAGGAACTGGGGTGGGGGTGGGGAGGGGAACAAGACCCTTAACCTAGATGTTCTGAAATTCTTGCTATTGTCCTGCCTTATATTGGTTGACTCGCAGTCTGTTGTTGCCCTTGGATGATGAAGTGTGAGTGTGTGATATTTTATTTGGAAAGAATCTAATGTAGCAAAATAAGTGATAATTTAAAAATAAAAAGAAGCATTTAAGAAACTGCACTAACTTGCTAAAATTATTTTTTAAAATTTTGTAGACATTCAAATTGTGTCTTTCACATCCACTTCAGGTTCATTAAGAGGGGCTGGGGATGTGGCTCAAGCGGTAGCGTGCTCACCTGGCATGCGTGCGGCCCGGGTTCGATCCTCAGCACCACATACAAACAAATATGTTGTGTCCGCTGAAAACTATAAAATAAATATTAAAAAAATTCTCTCTCTCTCTCTTAAAAAAAAAGAGTGAACCATGTTATTTGGGATGGATGGAACTTTTCTTCAGAACCAGAGGAGGGTCCTGATTGCTCTAAACCACATAAAATAATTCTATTTCCTTGTTATAAGATTGATATAAATTTAAGTCAATCAGAGAATGGCATTTCCCCAGCTACAGAAATTGGATCCAGGATGGCCCAATCAGAGTGAAGCTTGGTAAAGTGGTTCTTGATGTTTAATATGCCATTTGATGTGAATGAGAAACTACTATCACGTTGCTAGCACTTACTTTATGAGCCTAGCCCCAAAACAAACCCAATGTGTAGAGGCAGACAGAACTGAGAGAACTGCAGAACATATTTAGCCAGAACCTGGACAAAACTATACTTGGATCAATTATAAAAAGTCTAATAGACTTTTCAGTTACAGGAACCTATAAATTCCCTTAATTGTTTAGGCCGGTTGGGTAGCTCTTCTATTATTTGCTACAGAAATAATCACAACCAATAACACCTTCATTGTCCCTGAGTGATTTAGATTTAGTTAAAACAAACAGGCCTTATTAAGTGATGATATACTTATAACTTCAGAATATCAAATACAGATGGTACTTGGCTTAGGATGGCTTGGTTTATAATTTTTGACTTTACAATGGTTTGAAAGCATACCCATATAACCATTCTCTTTTCACTTTCAGTATAACATTCAATAAACTACATAAGACACTCAATATTTTATTATGAAATAGGCTTTGTGTTGAAAGTAGGCTAAGGAAAGTGTTCTGAGCACATTTGAGGTAGACTAGGCTAAGCTCTGGTGTTTGGTAGGTTAGGTATATAAAGTGCATTTTTTATTTATGGTACTTTCAATTTATGATGGATTTATCAGGATATAACTCCAAGGAGATTAAGTAAGTAAGTAGGTAAGTCAGGGTATACCTCTACCTTATAGTTTCTAATTATGTGTGTGTGTGTGTGTGTATACATATATGATCTAAAATCTCAAAAAGCCAAGCCTGACTGCCTCATTCACACAGAAAAAAGCCTATGGAATTTCAAGGAAAATAAACCTTTATGTTTGAAGTTGAAGATAAAGGAAAATTTATGGATGAACCAAAGGTAAAGCAGTTTGAAATAGCTGACAGTTATTTTGATGAACTTTTGTCAAGCTAGTCAGGATAGAAGTGAAGAAAAACTGATACCAGTTTATCTGCTAGTTGCCAGTTACTTTCATGTACATGATCACATGAAATTCTTACAATATCCTTTGAGATGGCTATTATGCCCTGTCCCCCTGCCATCCTCACTTCAGAGGCTCAGAGAGGAAAAAAATCATTTGTTCCAGATCAAATAGTATTTAGTACCAGAAGCAAGATTTGAGCCCAGATTATGTCCTTTCTACAACCTTGCTCTATCTTTATGATATATTGCTGGGAACTAGAGGGGTCTTAAATGCCAACCAGAGTTGGAGCAGCTTAGTGGACACTACTATTCCCTGGTTTCAGAATACATTAGGGCAGCTGCTTCATGTGCTGGAAGTTCCTTTTATTGCAGACCCTATTCTTTAGTTTTTAAAGAACTTTTATTTAATATCCCAAAACCATGCCTCTTTGTCTTGGTACTACCAAACACAAGGAAAGAATTGGACTCAGTAGTGTTTGCCTTTACCTACCCTAAACAAACTGAATTCCTCATTCCGACTCACTGCCTCCTTCTTTTCCTGAAAGGATTTGCTAACTCTCTGCCAATACAATACGTGTTGGGAAAATAAGTTTCTGAATTGTCATTCTAGGAAGTGCCTTTTACAGCTGAAACTTTACCACTTGGTTCATCCCTCGCCTGCCATCTGCTCAGCTCCCAAACTGCTGCAAAGGTTGAGAGGAACTGCTAAAATTGCAAAGAACCATATCTGTGATAGAAATTCCATGGCATGAAATCTTCTCTAATTTTTACAGCTTGTTGAACGCTGCCTTCAGAGGACCGTATTCTTTAGATCTCCAGGGTACTGTCATAAGGTATCAGGTCTTCAAAGGCAGCCTTTCCATCAGTAGATGATTTTTCACCAGAATTCCTTTGAACCAAACTTGTAATTCAAGCTTTCAAAGTCATCTGGACCTGAGCTCTGTGGCCAGTCAAGTTGGAGAGAATTGAAGGAAACCTGTTCCCAGTTGTGAGGGCTTAATATCAACTTAGCTCGTTGGTGCCTATGAAAGTGACTTACACAGTGCTGGGCACACAGTAGGCATCTTTTCTCAGGTCTAATTGTTAGGCTCATCCTTCATTTTCATGAGCAATCCCCCTGTGTTGTGCCTCTCTTCTAGAATGTACATCCCTATCTTTTCTCCCTGTGCTTAAGTCTAATTTACCATGGACTGACAGTACATTTATTATCAGTTCAGTCCTTGTAAAACCTGACTAGGTCGTTGATACTGACTTTCATGTCTCTCTAATATCCACTCATTTGTTCATCCTCCCATTAATTCATTCAGTATCTGTGTTTATTGGAGAATTTCCCCAAATCTTAATGCTGGTCATGGAGATTCAAAGTGTCTTAGGACATGATCCCTTGAAACAGAAAGTGAGATGGGAATTCTCAGCCAGTAATAGAGTGAGGGAATGCTGAAAAGGCAGAAGGAAAAGAAAAAGGCAGGTAAAGAAGCAAGGTAATTATGTGATTTCCTAGGGTTCTGTGGTGAGTGTATTTTACCCTGTAGGTTATTCTCCCTAACAGTAAGGGGGCTGGACTGATACCCCCACTATCAGTGATGGGCTGTGGATCACACAGGGGAATGGGGTTGGCTGTAAGCTAAGCTTCTCTAGACCAAGGGTCTGTAGTCAGGCCAATTCCTCTGAAGAATTAGCAGCCAACACTCATGCCTTCAGGGGGATATATTCACCAGACTTAGGGGACCTGGGTGTCCAGCAGTAGCATCGGTTGCGCAGTGGTACTTGATGTTTAGTCTCTGACCTAAAGAAGCTTACCCCAGAGGGACTTCATGAAAATAAAAAAGCAACATGGAGGCAGAGTGATCGAGCCATGCATGTGAGTACTAAAGAGGAGCACCCATCCAGCTGGGGTGGGGAGGATGGAGTGGCAGTGGATGAGGGAAGTCATCAAGGAAAGTTTCCCCTGGGATTGTGAATCCTAATACACTGAGTCCTAAAGGGTGAAACAGGTGAAGAAGAAGAGGAAGGGAATTTCAGGCAGAGAGTATGAATTGAGTTCATATTTGTGAACAGGGTTGCCTAATGTTTTTCATGTGCCCTGAATACTTTTAGCTTTCTGGGGACCCTGTCCTCCATAGAAAACTTAAAATTATATTTTATAATTTTTAAAAATAGAAATATGAATACAATTCCTAAAAGTATCATGGCCTTTGGCATTGTGCCTACCATGCCAAGTGGAGAAATTGGCCCTGTTAGTGAAGGTAGGAAGGCAACCCTGTGAGTTACTTCCCCTTTGCTATATCCTTGCCTTCCTGGATTCTATAACTAACCATCTCCTTGTAAGACTGTGTTCTACTGAGACTGTGCTGGATCTGCCCGCAAAATTTTATGTCCGCCAGAATCCTCATTGAGTGATCTTATTTAGAAATAGAATCTTTGCTAAAGTACTTAGTTAAGGTTTAGGTAATCATCCTGGATTAGGATGGACCTGAAATCCAATAACTGGTGCCCTTAGAAGAGGATAGAGCATGGAACATAGTCACATCCATGTGACTATGGAAGCAGAGATTAGAGTGATGAAGCCACTAGCCAAGGAATGTCAAGGTTTGCCAGGAGAGACACACAGACAGGTTCTTCCCTAGAACCTTCAGATGGAGCATGAGCATGTTGACACCTTGACATTGGATTTTTTTTCTTTCTTTCTCTCTCTCTCTTTTTTGGTTCAGTATCAGGGATTGAACCCAGAGGAGCTCAACCACTGAGCCACATCCCCAGCCCTTTTTATGTTTTATTTTGAGACAGAATCTTGCTAAATTGCTGAGGCTGGCTTTGAACTTGTGATCCTCCTGCCTCAACCTCCCATGCCACTGGGATCACAGGTGTTCACCACTGTACCTAGTCTCCAGAACTGTGAGGGAGTAAATTTTTGTGATGTTAAGCCACCTTATTTGTGGAACTTGGTTATGGCAGCCCTAGGAACAAATATAGACAGTATGAAAATACTTTTGAATCTCAGGGCTCCTGGCTTTGGCTATTTTGGCACAGTTGGGCACTAAATCCTTTGCCCATTACTTTCTGAAGTTTGCTGTTCACTTCCCAGTGTAGATATTTAGTTCCTTAGTACTAAAAAGCAAGCATTGTTCAGACCAGAGAAGTTACTAAGGTAGCTTGTGCCCTACCAGGGTACTTTTATTTTTGCATTCATTGTATCACAGTTATTATCAGCAGTGTTGGATGCTAGGGAACAATGTAGCAATATCTGCAAACTTCCAAAGTGTTGGCTTTTCAGAACAGGAAGGGAAAGGAAGTCAAGTGCACGTACTGTTTCATAGCTTTCTTTTATCTCTGATTCGGAAAAAATAGCCATAAATAAATATCCTGTACTGGCTTTTCCAGTTTTCTAGCTTTGTAGTAACAACAACAACAACAACAAATCAGTTGAGGAATGCTGTATAATATATGCAGATATGAGGATGACATGCCGCGATATCCCATAGACTGAATGCTCCTTGTAGAGAAGGGCAGTATCTTTTTCTTCTCAAAGCTCAGCATCAAGTACACTCTCTGGAACTTCACTGTCTTCCAGTAAATGTTTGCTGATTATTGAATCTGCTATTGCACTGATTATCAAGATTTTTTTAGCTTATGCCTGCCATTGGGCAGATGTTTCTTACTGTATCACACACATAGACCCTAAAGCTGTACCTTTAAATGTGATTGGCTTGAATAGGATGTACAAATGAATAGTTATTATCTCCAAATACTCTGTGCTTCTCTGTCCATGTATTTGATATAGGTGCTACCCTTTAGATACAGTAATAATAACTTTACAGAGTTAATATTTTGACAATTGAAAAATTTTTATAAGTGATTAAAAATAATTTCCAGTAATTTTATTTGGATATGATGAATAATTTTAATATTTACTGAGTGCCTAATATGAACCAAAATTATACCAAGCACTGTACATACAATATCTCATTTAGCCATCAAAAATAATCCATGAGATTATTATCATCACCATTTTACTCTAGAAAAGACAAAATATAGGTGGATTACCTAATTTGCCCATAAGTGGCAAAACTGGAATTTAGATAGTTGTTTTCCTAACTGCCAAATACTATACACATGAAATTTAAGTTTTAGTGAACTGAAAAACATCTAAGGGAATTGATAAAACATGGATTTGTATTCTTTATTTACAGAGAATTAATTAAACTAAGGTAGGTTCAGGAATCTATATCTTTAAGTATCACACAGGCAATTTAGATTAAAGTGGTCCATGACCTACGTTTTGAGAAACACTTCTTTATGTTGAAATGCCACACACATAGTGTGAATTATTTTGCATGTTTTTTTTTCCATTCAATATTCTTTTCTCCCTTGTGGATATCCAGCTGTTCCAGTATCATTTATTAGAATGACCATTCTTTCCCCACTGTCTGTAGTTTCATTTTTTTTTTTTGTAATAAATTGAGTGTTCATATGTACATGGGCTCTGGACACAACCCTCTGGTTTTATCTTCTCCATATAATTCCTATCATCATCTGTTGTAAACACACTTTGAGAAATTATGTTGTGGACCAAAGGACAAAAACCTTGGAAAACCCCACGAATCATGAGTGGCTATACCATCAGCCAAATGTAAGAACAGACATTTAAAAAGCAGTGCTCAACATTTCCTGAAATCCTCACTTAAATTAATCTCTGTGGCCCAAGAATTACAATATCTGGTGTTTTTAGAAATCTCTGTGCAGTTCAGTAACAGCCAGTTATCATTCCTTTTTCTCTTTCTATTTTCACTGCTTTTCTTTTTCCAAACCTCTTTTGCCAAATCAGTCCAACATTTTTGCAAACAAGTCATATTTTATTAAGAGCATCTTTTTCTGACATTCAAATATCTTTAGAAAAGAAAGATGAAATACAGACAAGGTAGTATTTACCTCTCCAGTGTTCTACTTCAGATGGAGCTTTCTCCTCCCAGCAATTTGCTCCTGCCTCAATTGTGTGCCTGTTGTAAATTTAGCCTGAGTTCATCTGATTTTAAAATGGGGCCGGGGAATCCTATTTTCCCACTGGAATAAGAGCCTTCCATTTAAATATGGTTTGATACCAACAAAGAAATTTGGTATCCTGTTATGCAAGCTCTTACAAATTTCTTTTTATTGTATTATATGAAACAGGTTAAAAAATACTTGTAGTGAATTGCAGGTGAGGAACCTGAGGCACAGAGAAGTGAAACTGTCTCTAACTATGAAAGGAATTGTATAAATAACTGGAGATTCCACTGCATTGCTTTTTCACTGAATTCTGCAGTTGGAGACTATTACTGGACTGGATTCCCAGGAAGATTAAAATCGAATAGAAATGGTTCAGGCTTGCAATATCCACATTTTAATTTATGTCTGCATTCATGCATAGTGATGTGCTGACCCAGATGGTCTCCAGAAAAGTGTGTGGGCTGAATGAAGTGTTGCTATGCAAATGTCACAGTATGGCTATGTCAGACTCAGAAAACTCAACAGCACAGAAAGGGTTATTGTTTTTGTTTTCCAGCACAGGGGTGTGATGGACTCAGAGGGGATTGTGTTATGTATCTTCTATCCTTTTTTTTAAGATCTTTATCTGCCAAAAGTCCCAAAACTAAGTGTTGAAAGAATTTTAGATGTTCTACAGTTGGTTACATGGCTCTTGGGACCTCAACTAATAATTTGATTGATAGTCATCTGGGAGAAGCCTATGAGTTTAGAGACATAAGGAATCACCTGTAGCCACTGTGCTAATGGAAGAAGTATACAGACATTCTTCCATCTGTATAGACAGTCCAGTTTCCCTACCTTTTGAGCATAATGAGCTGGGGTTTTCCTTTAGTAGTGTACATAGTTCTGCCAGTGATCTGCTGACTACACTGGTACTTTCTCTGGGCTAACCCAGGCACATTTTATTGTTATATTGGAAATAAAGGTCATCATGTAAACTACTGATTTGAAGCTGATGTTTTCTTGGGCAACTGTCATCTTTGTGGTTGAATGTTCAGTGCTGCGGAGAAGGATGATGTGTCTTATCTGAAGGTGGAGTGGGAGTTCCCTTTGGGAAGATTTTTCAAATTTCCCTGATATAAGATCTATTCGGGGTGTTGGTGAAACACACAGATCCAGGCATGTCCTTTGGGATTACCGATTCAGTGGGGTTAAACCATGTCCCTGAAATATGTATTTTTTTTTTTTTGAGAGAGAGAGAGAGAGAGAGAGAGAGAGAGAGAGAGAGAGAGAGAGAGAGAGAATTTTTTTAATATTTATTTTTTTATTTTTTTTTTTTGGCGGACACAACATTTTTGTTTGTATGTGGTGCTGAGGATCGAACCCGGGCCGCACGCATGCCAGGCGAGCGCGCTACCGCTTGAGCCACATCCCCAGCCCCTGAAATATGTATTTTTGACAGCCATGTGTTCGGTGTCATGTGGAAGTGAGGGAAACACTACCCTATGAAGGGTGACTTTGATGGTGGTCCCTGATGCCAAAACAACACCCATCATTGCCTGGAGGGTATTTCCTACTTTCTTCTCACTTCTTCCACATCTCTTTTCTGCATTCAGTCCCAGTCCTTACCTCAAATTCATCACCTCCTTGTCATTTCACTTCAGCCTACAATTTCCATTCTATTTCAAGTCACTCCCGTTCCACACACCCTGAGCCACAGTGGTAAACAATCTGCAATTGCATACTCTACCAAGATCTTCAGAGCTTTTTTACTTTTTCACATTCTACTTTCTGCTTCAAATCTTTCTTTCAATATTTTGCCTATTGCACTTCCAGTTCTTCTTCAAGAGTTCACATGTCATTTCCTTCAGAAGTTGTCTTCAGCTCCCCCCAGACACTGTTCATTCTTCTCCTGTAGCACTTTGGATTTATCTTATCTAGAATGCACGTCATGTTGTAATTACTTGTTAACTTGTCTCTCTCTCAGTAGGCAACATAGTAGAGATGGTGTCTTCACTCTATTTTGAAGTGTCGAGCAGTGAATATAGTAGGAATTGTAGACACATTTGCACAGACAGCTTCAGACTTTTAATAATTTTATTAAATTACAATCATCAAAATGGAGGTATGGGTTTGTTTATTTATGTAGCTCCATGTATTTATTCATTCATTCATTGATATACTTACTTAGACAAATATCTATTGAAATCCTTTCATAAAGACTAAGCATATAAAGTGAACAGAAACATTTATAAAATAATTATATAATCAATAAGAGATTTGCTACTGTGAAAAGTATCAAGAATGACAGGCATATGGGGGCAGTGAAAGCATAAAGGTGGTGGTGACAATTGATGCTGCTGATGAAAAGGAATTATCTAGGGCAAGAAGCCCGGAGATGGCTAGTCTTCAAGACCCAGGAAAGAGACTGTTCAAAGGCCCTGGGGTGGGAGGGAAAGAGTCAGATAAAGACCTGAAAGACAGTGTAGGGAGAACAAAATGAATTAGGGCCAGATAAAAGGCTGTGTTCCAAAGCACACAAAGTCTCACAGGCTCTTTTAGGAAGTTTGTCTTTGTCCTAAATGCAATGGGAAATCGTTGAAATGCTGATTTTGGTGGTTGGGCTATTATGTTTTTGTGGGGATTTATACTGGCCAAATGATAATTTGCTTTACTGTTTATTTTTGTTTAGATCATGCAAGTACCTTCAGGACAGGAAGCATGTCTTATATTTCTTAAGAGTTCTCAGCATCTAGCACTAGAAAATAAATAGAGTGGGTGACCCAGAGAGATGTGCTGCTTCTATCATTTCAGATTCTTGAGGTTGAGGCTTTATGTAAGGACATTTACACAGAAACTGAGTTAACCAAATCCTTGGGAGAGCTTACATTGATTCATGATTTGTATTAAAAAATTATGAGAAATATACAAGGTGAATGGGCAGCTGATTATCCACACTGTCTGAATTGAAAAAGACTGTGGGAAGTTAGTTGTCAGAGTTAGTTTAGAAAAGTCTGCTTCTTTGTGTAATAAAGTTGTTTCATTACTCATGATGGTTGAAGTTTTACAGAATCATTACTTAGGCCTTCAAGGACTCTTTAGTCTCTAAAAGTCCTCTTTGAAAATATCGATATGTAATAGAGGTTAAAAGATATATTAAATTTGTCCACTGACACCTTTGGGATATATTGATGGGCTCCAACTATTAGAAAATTCATACACTTGGGTCAGAGCCTCTGCATTTGTGATATGGAAGCAAGTTTCAGGGGCCAGTCTCTCAGTTTTCCCCCTGTGCTCTCTCAGCAATGAGCATCACTTTGTGAGTATTGGCAATGACTGTGCCATCGGCTCACACTGAATCTGTGTGGACTTTGGTTTCACAATAAACCTGACAGTACTTTTTCTCCCTAACCTCTAGGACACTATGAAATTAATGATATGGGGAAAGTGCAGTGAACTTTGGGAGATGAGTTGCTCTGTCCTGTAAATCAAGCTGTGGGTACTGTCCACCAAAGCCTTCAAGATTATTTCCCCCTCACCATTACTGGAGATTGAACCCCAGAGCACTCCATCACTCAGCTACCTCCCCAGCCTTTTCTAAAATTTTAATTTTGAGACAGGGTCTCACTAAGTTGCCCAGGCTGGCTTTAAACTTGTGATCCTCCTGCCTCAGCCTCCTGAGTACTGGGATTATAGGCATGCGCCACTGTGCCTGGTCAAAGCATTTGGGTTTCATTGGATGTCTCAAATCAACTTCTCAGAAACAAATTATGTTTTGAAAGACCCTGATTTCATTAGAACACCAGTAGAGCTGATATTAAAATTGTACTTTCTGGGGCTAGGGCTGTAGCTAAGTGATAGAGCATATGTCTAGCATGCATGAGTTCAATCTCCAGCACAAAAACAAAAACAAAAGCAAATATTCCAAACTTCTAATTTAATAACTAGTCTATACAAAAATAGAGAAATAAAGTCCTCTACAGGAAATGCCATCAGAATTTCCAGAGTTCTTTATTTGTCCTGCTGCCTAAAAAAATTGCTAATTGTTGGAGGGCAGATGAACAGGAAGTAGAGTCCTTGTTGAGGTTTTGTTGTGATAGTGGTTTTTCTAGAGTATTCCATGATGATGTGAAACATTATGAACTCTATGTATAACAAGGGCACATTTCCACAGCATATTTTCTAAGACTTTATAGTTACTTCTAGAGATTTCTCCACTCTGTCCTGTGGATTTCTACAACATTATTTTCAGATGTAGCAATTTTCTTACTGAATGAATTGGTGATTGTGGTGAATTTCGTATTACAATTTTTTTAAAGAAATAAAACCATTCTGTTGGTAATTGAAAATGCTTTATTTCCTTATATCTTCAAAGTGATATCATAGCTTTTCTTCAGAATTTCAACAAATTAAAAAATCGCACCTGGATGTTAAGGACCTGATTGATTATTCAAGTCATGACACAAACCAAAGACTGACTGCTCATGATTTACCCCTTTCTCAGAGATGCTTATCTCATGTTCTATGATCTGTCTCATAGAGTCTATGTCAGGGGTCGGCAAACTATAGGCCAAATCTGTCCAGAAAGCCTTTCTGTAAACAGGTTTTTATTGGAGCTTTACCAGGCCATTTAAGTGCTATCTGTAGCTGCCTATTGTCAGGACCTGGGAGGCACAGCCAATAAATGGCTAAGCCAGCATGCTGGGGATATTCTCATACTTTACTCACTCATCCCACCAGGCAAATTTTGTTTTGCAATTTGATATTACATGAAAAAGGGAAGCATCTAGGAAGCAAATGTAGCCTGTAGCCTGTATTCTGTGCTCTTTCTACCCTCATTTGCATGCTTTTGGTTGAGATTATGTAGGGAACTACATAATCTGTGAAATGACTAAAATGTAAATTTGTTTTTGTGCATATTTGTTTTATACACACACGTATAGACTTGTTTTTTATACATACATACATATATCCATACACCTTGTTTGAGTTGCTATTGGAAAAGGCTCAGAAAACACAATCTTGGCTTATTTCCTAAATATCCAAGACAGAGGTAACAAATATATAGCAAGTTTATTATCACTCTACCTCCCCTCTTCTGTCAGATGCCACTAATATATTCTTTAATTCTTTCAGACAGAGCCTCAGAATCCTTAAAATATTTTGGGTAGCCATCCCCAATTAGCTGACTAATTGGAACATGAGATGCCATAATATCTTCCAAAGCTGGAAGAGCTTTGCATATTTCTAACTGTGAGAATCTTATTCCATCTTTTATTTTTTCCTTTTTTCCTCCTGTGATGAGTGATCTAGACCTCTAAGGCAGGAACTGGGGAAGTCAGACAGACCAAGGCTTTCTCAGGAGAATGCAGAGCACAGGCAAAGATGTAGAACTGGATAGTTTAGAGCAGGCTTGGAAAGTCACAGGAAATAAATTTGGTATTACTATAATTATAAAGTATGCATTTTATAAAGATATTAACCTTTTATTGTATTTTCTTTTTAATCTTATTATTTTTCTTTTCTTTTTTTTTTTTTTTTTTTTTTTGGCTTTTTTGGAACTGGGGGTTGAACCTAAGGCTTTGAGAATACAAGGCAGGTGCTTTGCTACTGAGCTACATCCCAGCCCTTTTACCATATTTTCTGACTATCATTTTTGCAATCCACTTTTCCTTTTTTTAAAAAAAATATTGTGTATGTTATTTAAAAAATAGAAATATTTAAATTTTATGTTCGTTGAGCAATTAGTCCTTTGCTATATGATGTTTTAGATAGATTTTAAGCTCAGAAACCCATCTTGTTTTTTAATTCAAGTATGAAATGTCTTGTTTGAGTGAGGATTTAGAAAGGACATTTAAAATCTTTAGAAAGGACATTTAAAATCTTTACACACACATATGCTATACATATTTATATATTTCTAGCACCTGTGTATGTGTGTGAGAGAGAGCTATTATCAGACATTGGCTCACAAGTGATAGGGGCTGAAAAGCTCTAGAATCCATTGTCTGTACTGGAGACCCACAGAAGCCAGTGGTGTAGTTTGAAGGCTTGAGAGCTAGAGGGACCATGGTAAAGATTCTCCTTTGAGTCTGAAGATCCAACAACCAGGAGTGCTAAGAGCAGAAGACCAGTGTCTCAGTTCCAGCAGTCAGGTAGAGCTCATTTAAGCTTCCTCTACCTTTTTGTTTTATTCAGATCCTTAATGGATTGGATGATGTCCACCCTCAACAGATATCTTCTGCTTTAAGCAACCCACCAATTCAAATGTTAATCTCTTCCAGGAATGAGCTCACAGACAGACCCAGACATAGGTTTAACCAGTTATTTGGGCACCCTGTTGCCCACCTAACCATAAAATTAACCATCACAAGATTGAATTTACATATACACTGTGCATTCAGTCAAATTTTCTGACTATAGCACAGAGACAGCACAAAGTCAATGAATTCATCTAAATAATAATAGAAACATTCTTAGGTGCCTTTCACTTAAGCAATTTAGATGTATAACCAGTCAAGCCAATTATAATTCTTTTCCATTTTTATCACCTAAATGTCTGGTAAAAATGTAATTCAGTAATCTAGGATCCAATGATTGGCCTCAGGGAACAGAATAAAAGATACAATGACAACCATAACCAGTGAATAGACTTAGAAACTCTTGAAGGGTAAGTGGCATTTCAATTTTTAACTTTCATTTTAATTCTGTAGTATTCAAAATGGAAGACCATGATAACTTTCTGCAAGGATCTTTACCAGGACTTTCATAATTTCTTTTTTTTCCCCTCCCTTCCTAATGGAGGTATCTGTACTCCTCGTTCTCCTGGCCCTGGATAATTCTTGGCACTATTGAATCTCTTCTGACAGCAGAAAACAGTGATGAGGAGGTTGAATGATTCAATGGCAATTTAATCTGGTCTAATTTTATTTGGCCTTGTGCAAGAAGAAACCTGATGTGGCTTGGAATTGTAATGCCAGGAATTACCTGATTCCTGCATATTTCTCCCATTTTTCTGCCTGGTGAATGACTTTTATGGGCATTTAAAGCATGTACAACATGGTAAATGTAGATTTGTTGCTTCAGCCCCTGAACTGGGTATCTTATTTTATTGCATTTAAAATTAAAGGAGGGAAATAATAGATTTTAGATTTTATTTATAGGGACAAGGCATTTGAGTGTATTCATATGAGTTGCTCTTTGATGCAGTACTGTCTTGTTTTCCTTTCAGTCAGACTTCTGGATTTAAGTGAAGGAAAAAATAACAACCAAAATAAAGGAATTTCTATAAATAAAATGTCATAACTATAAAGATCGACAACCTAAAGAATAGAATTAATATGATGTGATTAGTCTGTAAAAAGGGAGTCCAATGTTTATGTCTGGCTATGGAAGACCAGTTATGATTCAGAGAAGCTGAGACATGGTAGGAGAAGGTAGAGTAATGATTAGCAGAGAAGAGCTGGACGTAAGCATAGGCAATAGAAGAAATAGCAGGAGTTGGTGGTGCTAATGTGGAAGAAAATTATTGTAGCAATTGTTGCATTGTGGCCCCAGTGGTCCATATAAGAACTTTGTTATCTTGCAGGAGGGTCTTTATGAAGAGGCCATTAGTGAAGCAACATAAGGAAAAGAGCCCCTGAGGTGACAGAAAGAGAAGAGAACCAGACCATCTCAATGTCCTAGTCAAATCTAGCACCTTGGGGACCTCTCAAATGGATGAATTCACATGAATGATCATTGGTAAATCAACAGAGGAATTAACCAGCTAAGCCCCAACCAAATGATAGCTGTAAGCAAATGATGTGGTCATTGTGTTAAGTCACTAAGTACTGGAGGTAGTTTGTAATACAGCAAAAGATAACTGTTGGTATGATAATTGACAAGTCAAGGATGTCTCTTTCTTCTCTGGCATATTGTGGTGTTAAGTGGAGAAGAAGGCTTGAGACCATAGCAAAATTGGGTCATATCCTCACTTTGTCAATTTTTATCTCTATGGTGTTATTTGCTATTTCTGAGTTTCAGTCTTTTTAGTTTTAAAATGAGACAAATATTTCTCCTCTCTCAATATAGTTAAGACATTATGTGCGTGAAAGTTTAGGGCTATATGAAGTACACACCAAACAGTAGTTCTACTTCATATCCTCCCTATAGTTCCTTTTATCTTGAGGGGACATATAGTTATCTAAAGCCTTTTATTTCCTAAAACTAGTCCTGTGACCTGCTAAAGGCAATTTTGTCACAGGTCAATGGACTTTGTGCATGAGTATATTTGATCAACAATCACTGTGTCTATATGAAGAAGAGATAAATTATCAAACCACAAGTAACAGATTTTTTTAACAACAATGGCAGATTTTAGGGGTCATTACTGGAGTCCATGCACATTTGTTTCTTTGTCCCAGACTATCTGTCCTTGCCCCTCTGGAACACCACTCTTGCATGTTACAATAACTTGGGTTCCCAAGGAATGTTGAAGTTACATTCATCTTATTTTATTTCAGAAGGCACATACTATATTTCAGTTAGATTTTCACAAAAAAACATTCTTTCTCAATTGTTTGTGAAATTCATTCATTTAGGTAAAAACTAAACATTTCAAGGCAACACTAGATGAAATTTGGCACTCATTGAGCCTCTGCCTTAGTACCAGAAGGTGATTTAGGATTTTGGAAAGGAAGTCTTATATTGTTTGTGTAATTTATGTTAAAATTTTGCAAACATCCAGTTTCCCAGCTCCCTGAGATAAAACAAAGTGTGCACATGCATACATACACATACACCAAAGGATTAAGGAGAAAAGAAATAACCTGCCTGGGCCTCAATTTCCAAATTGGGAAAAGAGAAAGTCAGGCTAGCTTTCTCAGACTGGAAGGTTTTCCAAGACTACTTCTAGTTCTGAGTGTAGTGGAAGTCTCACCTCCTTGTGCCTGCACTAGCCCTTCATAGAGAATAAGATTAGAAACACAGGTTGCTCCCCAGCAAAACTTTAATTGCAAAGCTTTAATTACAAAAAGAATCAAAATACACACTTAGGTTATGTTTTTGTTAAATTGTATTTTTAATTGTGTTTTGTCTCCATTTTCTTTTAAAAGAGAAACGAAAACTTCAATTTGCCAAATTGCTGTACATGTTTCCTTGCTGGGTAGTTGCCCTAGCAAGTTAACCTAAAATGATTTTCTAAAATGTATTTTTAATGAGAAAATTTGATCCCTGAAATTTGTCTTAAACATTTTTTTTTCTTCAAACCTCTTATAGGACTCTGGAGTTTCCACACCTTAGTGCCAAGAGCATAGCAAAGGAATCCAGCTCAGTTTAGTAATTACTTGTGTTACTCTAGCTCAAAGTTGTTTTGCTCTTAATGGCTTAGGAGAGCCATTTGAATACTTTAATTCTTGTAATAAAAGTTCTAATGGGGAAAGTAGGTGAATGCCCATGTAATGTTTAGCCTATTAAAACAGTGATATTCAAAGCTTTTGCAGATAAAATTCTTACCAGGGACTATGAATAAGGACAGGTCAATTGTAAGGAAAGCAAGAAAAAAATAAGAAAGTCAAAGTCAATTGGGAGAGTCTTTTCCTTCTTCAAAATAGGGCCCACAATATAGGGGAATTTATTTTTTCTCCCTTCTTATTGGAAGAGGGAAGATTCTCCCCAGTAATCTGCTGATTTCATCCCAAGCATATTAGTTAGGCTTCCCCAGAGAAACAGAACCAATAGGACACACACACACATACACACACACACACACACACACACACATTATATATGAAGAGATTCATTAAGAATTGGCTCACCCAATTATGGAGATATGGAAGTCCAGTGGACTGCAACCTGGAGACCCAGAAAGCTGGTGGTGTCATTCAATCCAAGTCCAAAGGCCTGAGAAAAAGGGAAGCCACTCGTGTAAGTCTCAGTCTGATGGCAGACTCAGACTGCTCATGCAGGTAGAAAAAAGGGACAAAGTCTCCCTTCCTTATTTTCTTGTTCTAGTCAGCCCATCAGTATTGGGAAAGGCCATCTGCTTTCCTGAGCCAAATAATTCAAATGCTTACCTCATTTAGAAACACATGCACACACACACACAACTAGAAGTAATGTCTGAAAAATATCTGGATGCTCCATGGTCCAGTCAAGTTTACACATAAAATTAACCCTCATACCAAGGCTTCTCAGAGCATGTTTGTTTAACTATAGTTTCTCAAACTATCTGTGGTGAACAAAAGTTGCCTCCTCCCCAACCACTGGGTACTGATGCTTGTGTGAAATACAACCAAAATGAACCACAAATGTGGTACATCCACACAATTAAATATTATTTAAACATAAGAACATATGAAGTATTGATAGATGCTACAACATAGGTGAACCTACGGAGTAAAAGAAGCCAGACACAAAGGGCATATACTGTATGATTCCATGTATGTGAAATGTCTGGAGTGAATGCCCATGTAATGTTTAGCCTATTAAAATATTTGGGCTGGGGATGTGGCTCAAGTGGTAGCGCGCTTGCCTGGCATGCACGGGGAGCTGGATTCGATCCTCAGCACCACATAAAAATAAAAAAAAATAAAGATGTTGTGTCCACCGAAAACTAAAAAATAAATATTAAAAAAAATTTCTCTCTCCCCCTCTCTCTTTAAAAAAAAACAGTGATATTCAAAGCAAGAATATGTAGAGCAAGAAAGTTGATAAGGGCTGGGGGTTAGAGTGCAAATATTGAAGAGTGAAAATTAAGTAGAGTCAGTTGTATTCTGACTCTAGTATTGCAGTATGTATATACGTGGCTGTATAACCAATGTGATCCTGCAATCTGTACACGTGGAAAAATGAGAATTCATACCCTATTTGAATCAAATGTATGATATGTCAAGATCATTGTATTGTCTTGAGCAACTAATAGAAAAAAGAAAATTAAGTAGAAGTGATGAAATGTTTTAAAATTGACTGTGGTTGTGGATAAATGTTATTAAATTATATAATTTTAATGTGTAAATTATATGGTTCTTATTTAATACTAAGAAGAAATGAGCTACTAAACCATGAAAAAAATATGTAGGAAACTTAATGATCATTACCAAGTGAAATATTGCAATCTGAAAAGGCTATAGAACACAAAATTCCAACTATGTGACATTCTAGAAAAGGCAAAACTGTGGAGACAGTAAAAACATCAGTGGCTTTCAGGACTAGTGGGAAGGGAGAGAGGGATGAATAGGTGGAGCACAGAATTTTTAGGGCTGTTAAACCATATTTTATGAAAACAGAGTATTAGATACATATCATTATACATTTGTCAAAACCTATAGGTTGTACAACATAAAAATTGAAGCTTAGTGTAAACTATGGCTTGAAGTGATAATAATGTGTCAGTGTAGGTGCATCAATTTGCAACAAATGTACACTCTAATTTGGGATGCTGATAGTAGGGGAGGCTGTGACTGCATGGGAATAGGGGGCTATGAGAATCATCTATACTTTCCACTTAATTTTTCTAGGAATCTAAAACTGCTCTAAAAATAGAATCTATTAAAAAAAGAAGAAAACAAGCATGGTGGCACATTCTTGTAATTCTGACTATTCAAGAGGCTGAAGCAGGAGGATCACAAGTTCATGGACAACTTACTGAGATCCTGTCTCAAAGAGAACTTTCTTAGCACATTCGAGGCCCTGGATTCAATCTCAAGTATAGAAGAAAGAGGAGGAGGAGGAGGAAGAAGAAGACAAGGAGGAGGGAGGAAGCATGACTATCTCATAAGGCCCAACTTGAGGGAGTATTCCCTGATTCCCTGACCCATCTCTCCCCACTTAATCCTGGCAGAAAAACTACTTGTTCATTTATATAAGTTCCCACTGTGTATTATTCCTACTTCTTTTATAGTTTGCATCACATTGTTTTATAGTTGTTTTGGGATCTCACTTCTTGAACTAAAATCTACTTGAGGACAGAGGCAATGTCATATTTTTTTTGACATTTATACAGTACTGGAAGCATCACATAGTAGAGATAGATGTATATTGTGTGAATGTATGAAGAACCTCCTATAATGAATCTTTTTTCAATGCAGTTTTAAAATAAACTGCAACAAATGATTCTCTTTAGGCTTTGGGGTATCCTGAAAACAGGCACCTTTAAGAGGTTTCTCCCAGGGACAGTGGTCAGGACGACAATGAGAGAGTATTGAGGAAAGTTCCTAGGAAATTGAGAATATACAAAAGTCCTAAACTAAGAACTTATCCATACTAAGAATCCTCACATAGTAGCATATTACTCTAGTAGAGCTTTGGGCAAATACTCCTCCTTGGAGACAATATAAGCAGTTGAGAAATTTGGGATAAGACTTCTGTATCTTTGTACCTTTCTGTATCTTATGTACCTTTGTAGGTAAATGGGGAGATGTTAGGGGACAACAAAGGGATGACTTCATTGTAGAGGAAGCTATCTCAGCCACCACCCAATGTCTCCCTGAAGTGCTCTAGTGGGAGCATATAGAAGTCTTACAGTTTAGATAAATGTAAATGAGTGAATGTTTTTCCTGAGAATATATCCCCAGGAGGGATGAAGCTTTACTGTTATTCATTTTTAGCTCAGTGGGGATCATGGTATGTAGTTAATATTTCTTAAAAACAGACTTTACATAAAGAAAAATGAAATTATGTAATTTTCAGGAAAATGGATGGAAGCAGAGACTATTATGTTAAGTGAAATAAGCCAAACTCAGAATGTCAGGGTTCATATGTTCTCTCTTAGATGCAGAAGTTAGAGAGGAAAAAGGAAAAGAAAGATGGGGGTTGACATCATAAAAAGCAAAGGGAGATCAGTAGAGGAAAGGGACCAAAGAATGGGAGGTGGGGAGGAAGGGAGAAAGTGTTGGGGAGTGATATTGGCCAAATTCTATTGTTACATTGTGTGTATGTATGAATATGTAACAACAAATCCCATCATTATGTACAACTATAATGCACCAATAAATACATGGATTTTTATATAATTTAATATGATTTAATAAAAAAACCCTAGACTTTAAGAAGACAATTGAGAAAAAAAACACTAGAGACACTGCTAAGATCAGAAAGGAAGTTACCTGAGAGGTGACAGGGCACCCAAAATAGCTTTCTTAACTTCCCAAATTTGCCAGCATTTAATGGACAGATGCACATTTTTAGCCACACAACTTCTTTAATTTTGGGACTAGGGCCTATGTCTTGTTCTAAGAAATCACTTATTAATATTGTTTTAAATAGAAGCATTGAGACTGTAGGGGATTTATTAGTCAGGGCTCTGCTCCTCCTTTGCTGTGTAATCTATAGAAGTCACCACTCTTAGTGTCTTACCTTCTTTGATCTTGGTTTTATTCACTGAGAAAATGGGCTTACCAATACCTGTGCTACTCACCTTGCAGAGTAGTTGTGAAAAATCCATTGAGATTGCTGGAAGTAAAGGTTATGTGAATTGGACAAACAAATGATTATGTACAGTTGATGTTAGTATAGGAAGGGTAAGTGTTAAGAAGCTCCATCACTTAATATCAATGGAGTTTATTGGTGGCACCAAACAATTGATGCATTTAGTCTCTGACTCTTTTAAGTTGTGAAGGACCTTCTATCATATTCTGGAAAGAATCTTATTAGCATTTGGGAAAAGCATTATTATAAAAACTTCTTGCAGGTTTTAACTCTAGGCACATATGTGTATTTAAGAATATCTAGTCATACTGGCCATAGGATTCAAGATGGCAGATTAGAGGAAGCCTGCATTTTCAGTTGCTTTATGACTCAGGATTTAAGCAGCAGCAGAACTGCTTCTCAGTGAGCTCGGTAAAAGACAGAATTCACTGGAGTTCAAGATGAGACAGTCAGAATCTCTTAGAGTCTCAGAAATTTGGGTGCATTGAATTAAGAACAAGAAAGAGGACCTTGGTGTTAGCATTAGGGGTGCTAGTTCACAGAAACAGAGAAAGAAACACAATGAACAAATTTTGCCTAAAAAAACGTGCAGATCAGGGGCTGGGAATGTGGCTCAAGCAGTAGCGAGCTCGCCTGGCATGTGTGCGGCACTGGGTTCGATCCTCAGCACCACATAAAAATAAAATAAAGATATTGTGTCCACTGAAAACTCTCTCTCTCTCTCTCTCTCTCTCTCTCTCTCTCTCTCTCCTCTCTCTCTCTTAAAAAAAAAAAAAAAAAAAAAACAACAGCAACAACAACAAAAAGTGCGGGTCAGAAAAGCTGTCTGAATTTAGCAGATCCCAAGGCTGCACAGTGAAGCCGTGTTTGAAAAGCGCTCGGTGTTTCTCAACTGGCCAGCGCAGAGCTGAGGTGAGAGCCACCTTGAGGAGGCCATGCTGCAGCTGGTGGTGCTGAGCAGGCTGGGACTGAGCCTGCTCTCAGGGACTGAGCCTGGGAAGGCTGTATTAGTGTGCAGAGGTATGTGTAAGACCAGCCCAGGGTTGGCTCCCCTGCCCTGTGAATAGAATTCTTGAGAGGCTCCTGAGATCCAGACTCCCAGCAGAGACCAGCATCTGTCTGGTCCAAGGAGTGAGTTGGTCTAATCTTTCCAGAACAGGTACCCACCAACAAAATCCTTCAGGCCTGAGTAGAGCTAAACCCCAGCCGCTGTAACTTCCCTTTAAAAACTTTGCTGCAGCCCTTCCCTGGCAGTGCATCCTTCTGGTCTGTTCAGACAGAACTTCGATCGACAGTACCCCCCATGCCATCCTGCCTTATACTGCTGAGGAGGGAAGTCGAGAGCTGTTCCAACCAGTTTCGGTTTAAGGCCTCCAACTGGAAGCTTAGTGAGCAACACAGAAAAAGAAAGGGGTCAGAAACATCCAACCCTTGCTCTTTCTCTTTCTCTTGGCACATAGCTCAAGAAAAATGGAAACGAGGACAGTCCGGCACAGGCAGTGGCCGTCCATGCCCATCAACAGTTTTGACCACCTCAGTGAAGATAATTCTTTCATTTTTCATTACGAATCTTTTTTCCTCCCATGTGTGTGTGTGTGTGTGTGTGTATGCATGCGCGCGTGTGTGTGTATGTGGTGTCTGTGTACTTATTGTATTGTCATATATATGTATATATGTGTGTGTGTGTGTGTGTGCATCTATCTATATATAGTGTACTTTGACATATTATACATACATGGGGTATGACTTCCCATTCTTGTGGTTATACACAATGTGGAGTTACATTGGTTGTGTATTCATATTTAAACATAGACAAGTTATGTCTGATTCATTTTATGGTCTTTCCTATTCCCATTCCCCCTCCCTTCCCTTCATTCCTCTTTGTTTAATCCAATGAACTTCTATTCTTCCTACCAACACTGCACCCCTTATTGTGTGCTGGCATCCACATATCAGAGAGAACATTCAGCTTTTGTATTTTGGGAATTGGCTTATGTCACTTAGCATGATAGTTTTCAGTTCCATCCATTTGCTGGAAAATGTCATTAGTTTTTTTCATGACCGAGTAATATTCCATTGTGTATATATACCACATTTTTCTTTTTTTTTACAGTTATATATGGACAACATGCCTTCATTTATTTATTTCATTTTTGTGTGGTGCTAAGGATCGAACCCAGTGCTTCACACATGCAAGACAAGTACTCTGCCACTCAGCCACATCCTCACCCCTACCACATTTTCTTTATCCATTCATTTGTTGAAGGGTACATAGGTTGGTTCCATAGCTTAGCTATTGTGAAATGAGCTTCTATAAACATTGATGTGGCTGTGTCACTGTAGTATTCTGATTTTAAGTCCTTTTGGTGGGATGAGTGGGTCAAATGGTGGTTCCATTCCAAGTTTTCTGAGGAATCTCCATACTGCTTTCCAGAGTGGTTGCAACAATTTGCAATACCTTTCCCCCCACATCCTCCCCAACATTTATTGTTACTTGATTGTTGATAATTGCCATCTGACTGGAGTGAGATAAAAATCTTAATGTAGTCTTAATTTGCATTTCTTTAAATGCTAGAGATGTTGAAAATTTTTTCATATATTTGTTGACTGGTCATAATTCTTCTTCTGTGAAGTGTCTGTTCAAGTCCTTTGCCCATTTATTGATGGGTTATTTGTGGTTTTGGTGTTAAGTTTTTGAGTTCTTTATATATCTTGGAGATTAGTGTGTGTGTGTGTGTGTGTGTGTGTGTGTGTGTGTATGTTGCGGTGGCAAAGATTTTCTCTCATTCCATAGGCTCTCTCTTCACATTCTTATTTCCTTTGCTGTGAAAAAGTTTTTAGTTTGATACCATCCTATTTATTGATTCTTGATTTTACTTCTTGTGCTTTAGGAATCTTGTTGAGGAAGTTGGTTCCTAAGCTGAATGATGGAGATTTGGGCCTGCTTTTTCTTCTAGTAGGTTCAGGGTCTCAGGTCTAATGCCTAGGTCCTTGATCCACTTCAGGTTAAGTTTTGTGCAGGGTGAGAGATAGGGGTTTAATTTCATTTTGATATGCACGGACTTTCAGTTTTCCCAGCACCCATTTGTTGGAGAGGCTATCTTTTCTCCAATGTATGCTTATGGTGCCTTTGTCTAGTATGAGATAACTGTTTTTATGTGGGTTTGTCTCTGTGTCTTCTATTCTGTACCATTGGTCTTCATGTCTGTTTTGGTGCTAGTACCATGCCATTTTTGTTACTATGGCTCTGCAGTATAATGTAAAATCTGGTGTTGTGATGCCTCCTGCATCACTTTTCTCACTAAGGATTGCTTTGGCTATTCTGGGCTTCTTGTTTTTCCAAATAAATTTCATAACTGCTTTTTCCATTTCTATGAAGAACTTCATTGGAATTTTAATGGGAATTACATTAAATCTGTTTAGTGCTTTTGGGAGCATGACCATTTTTATAATATTAATTTTGCCTATCCATGAACATGGGGGATTTTGGATTTTCTAAGGTCTTCTTCAATTTCTTTCTGGAGTGTTCTGTAGTTTTTATTGTATAGGTCTTTCACCTCTACTGTTAGATTGATTCCTAAGTACTTCTTCTTCTTCTTCTTTTTTTTTTTTTTTTTTGAGGCTATTATGAATGGGATAGCTTTCCTAATTTATTTTTTAGCTAATTTATCATTGGTCTATAGGAACACAATTGATTTATGGGTGTTGATTTTATATCCTGCTACTTTGTTGAATTTGTTTATGAGTTCTAAAAGTTTTTGGTACAGTTTTTTTTTTCCTAAATAGAGAATCATAAGTCATGTCATTGGCAAATAGGGATAGTTTGAACTCTTCTTTTCCTATTCATGTCCCTTTAATTTTTTTTTAGCCTAGGATAGAATGATCTTATGTTGACATCATAAAGGCTATTTATGATAAGTCTGAAACCAACATCTTTGTGAATGGAGGAAAATTGAAAGTATTTCCTTTAAGATTTGGGACAAGGGTGACTGCTTTTACCACTCTAGTCCAATGTAGTTCTAGGAATTATAGTCAGAGCAATTAGGCAAGAGAAGGAAAAAAAAAGTATAAAAATAAGAGAGGAAGAAGTCAAATTATCAGATATGTTTATATGTTTGCAGACATGAACCCATACGTATAAGATCCATAAATATTTACCAGAAGACTGCTAGAATTAATAAATTCAACTAAGTAACAGGTTAAAAAATCAACATACAAAAGTCAATAATTTTCTTCTATATCAACAATGAATCTGCTGAGAAATCTTATCCAAAATAGCTAAAAAAAAAAAAAAAAAAAACCCAAACAAACAAAAAATAAACCAAAGAATCTCAAAACCCAATGACCTTAGGAATAAATCTAGCCAAGGAGGTGAAAGACCTCTACAATGCCATAATTCTTCTTTATGGCTGAGTAAAATTACATTGTGTATATATACCACATTTTCTTTACCCATTTGTTGAAGTACACCTAGGTTGGTTCCACCAACAATGGATGATTATATATTTTTCCCTCACATCCTTGCCAACATTTATTTTTTAAAAGAAATACTTTTATCCTGCTGGTAGCGTTGTAAATTAGTACAACCTTTATGAAAATCAGTATGGAGGTTCCTCTAAAGACTAGGCATGGGAACACCTTATGATCCAGCTATACCACTCCTTGGCATTTATCCTAAGAAATATACTATAGCAGCACAATTCACAATAGTCAAACTATTGACCCAGCCTAGGTGTCCCACATGGATGAATGGATCTGTGAATCTGTGAAAGGAATCTGTGGCGTACATACACAAAGGAGTTTTAAATCATGTCATTTTCAGGAAAATGGATGGAACTTGAGAATATTATGTTAACTAAAATAAGCCAAACTCAGAAAGTCAAGGGTTGTGTGCTTTTTTCTCTCATGTAGAAACTATAGAGGAAAGAGGAAAAGAATGGTTGAGGAGAACCTCATGAAAATTGAAGGAAGATCAGAAGAGTAGAGGAAAGGGGCCTGTGGAAGGGAGAAAGTGAGGAAAAGGGGAAATCTTGAGGAATGATATTGGCCAAGTTATATTGTTATATTGTGTGCATGTATGAATCTGTAACAATGAATCCTACCATTATGTGAAACTATAATGTAACAATAAAATATGGAAAAATAAAATTAAATATATCTTCTTCTGAAAAAAAAGAATACATAGCCAACAATGCCATTTTAAAGAGAACAGGTGCTGGGCACTATGGCACATGCTTGTGATCCCCAGCAGCTTGGGAGGCTGAGACAGGAAGATCATGAGTTCTAAGTCAGCCTCAGCAATGGGGAGGTGCTAAGAAACTCAATGAGATCCTATCTCAAATACAAAATAAGGCTGGGGATGGGGCTTAGTGGTCGAGTGCCCCTGAGTTCAATCCCCAGTACCCACCCCCTGCCAAAAGAGAGAGAGAGAGAGAGAGAGAGAGAGAGAGAGAGAGAGAGAGAGAGAGAGAGAGAGAAAGATTTTCTTTATCTTCCCAATGGATTGTGATTTTGTTTCAGAAAACTGGGGAGACAGGCAGGGAAGCCTTGGTACAGAGCATGATGTGTTCTAGCTGTTAACACCCACAGTCTCTGATCTACTCCACAAATCTCTTGGGAATTAACAAATGCTAAGGGGTTCTGGACCTTTCTTCTGCCGTTGTACAGCTTTCCAACTGTGTAGGACTTATCTCTACAGTCTCAACATGAGCTCCTTAAGGATAAGGGCAGAGCCTGTGACTTATAGCTGTCCATGTCTCCTAGTCTTCACTAGTAAATATTTGTTAAATGGAAACCTGACTGAGGCTGCATATCAAAAGGATGGGGGATTTTCAAGGCAGGGTACCTGCTCCTGCCTAACTGAATAGAGACTGCTTGGCTTGGAGGCTGCCTTATCCTGTCAAAGAGATCAATAATGCTGCTGGGTTATGGGCATCAGATAAGAGGTTTCAGGGTTTAAAAAAGACATGACAAGTTAGGGGACAGTTAGGAGGATAGCTGTCATGATGATAAAGGGTTTTAAAAAGCAGGTGCAAGAAGAAGGCTGGGGCAATATTGGGGCTATTTAAATATCAAAAGTTTTGCTTGAATCATGTATGATAGGCAGTTGATTTTCCATTAGTAGTAGGGTGCTTATATAGCACAGATCTTAATAGCTTTTTTCATGGCAAGACACTCTTATTTTCTTAGGAAAATATCAAAATTATGTGTCCCACAAGGGTAATGCTCTTCAAGACTAGAATCTGCCCTAAGGTTCTGACATTTTAGGTGGCTCCCTGCCACCAAGGACTGAGGGTTCAATTCCTTAGCACACCATAACCTCTTCCTGGTTTGAGAAAGTCATATAAGCATTATGAAATTGATATGGAGGCAGGGAATATTTGAATTTTAGGTAGCTAAAAGCAAGTTAGATCAAAATAATGAATGAAGAATTGAAAAAAAAAATGAGAAGATGGTTGATTATCAGATTTGAAAACACTGCATCAATTTGTCAGGGGGCGGGAAATAGAGCACATCCAATAGTCTTTGTTATGTTTAATCTTCACTACTTCAGAAAAAAACAAGCGTTATAAACTTATCTCCAAGATCACTTGAAGTTTCAATTTTATTTACATTTTTTTAATGTTTATTTTTGTTTCACAGTGTTGACTAACAAATTATTAGTTTTAATGAGAGTGAGCCACTGTGATTGAAGACACTACAGGCTGATTGAAACAAAAATTTGCTATTGAAACTTATAAAACTACATAAGTATGAAAGAACATTAAGTTTTACATGTGAGTTAGAGTAAAGCAAAAGCTTTCTGTAGATAAGATAGATTTAAGGATGTAGGTGACCCAAGAGTGTAAATGTCTTGGTACAAGCAAAAATTCCAGGCAGTGTATGTCAGATTTTCAAGGCAGTGGAATTGGTGGGGTGTAAGTCAAGGGATCCAAACAGTAAAAAGGGACTCATGTAAAACATCTTGGTTACACATGAAACAAACAGGAATGCTCCCTGAGATAATGAAGGCATGATATGAGGAAAGAGTTGAGTGGGAAATGGAACAACAGACCTGAGCAGAGGGATCTGCTGGCTGGTGGGCAGGTGGAGGAGGGGCACAACCTCCTCAAGTCTTCTCTCCCCACCCTCAGAATCCTTTCCCTTTGTGACTCTTCAATGCTGTGTGATGCAAGCCTGGAGATATAGAGAAGCCCAGGCACCCTCAGAACTCATTTGCCTTAGGCAACCGAGCAATTCAGATGATGAAGAGTGTTCTCTCTTTGCTGAATAGCCATACTGAACCATGGTTGATCTTGGTTCAATTCTTTGGGATATTGATCCCAAAAGTACCATTTTGAGTGGGTTGGTGTTGCTTTTTCTATACCTGTCCTTTCAGGTATTGAAACGATTTTCACCAACACTCGAGAAAAATAAAGCCATCCAGAAGAAGGTAAGGAAGCAGAGTGAACTCCCAAGGGAGTTTCTTGATTTTGTCAAATGTGAAATGTTTTGTGAAATGTCAAATGTGATTTGTTATTTCCATTCTCACATTACTAAATGTTTGGTTGGCTCAAAGGAGATGTGACTTGGGAAGTCTGAGGACAAGATAGAACTTCACTCTTTAGGGAAAGAAGTCAGAGGTTCAGGAAGGACTAAGGTTTCCATCTGAAGCTCACAGACTATCTTTTGGGGTGTGATGGAGGGTTCCAGATTGGTTTGGATAGAGAGTGTGGCTTCTCTGAAGGAGACGGGTCTCTTCTGACTAGATTCTGAGTCTCATTCCCATGTCAGATGTGCTTCACCCAGCCTGCATATTGGGCTGATCAGGACAGCAGTGCTGACCTCGGAGTAGAGCCTGTAGCCTGAGCTCTGCCCCAGGACACAGGGTTCCCCGGGGGAGCCCAGAAGTAACTGTTGGCCTCAGATTCTATGCCCTCCTTCCGCAGAGGGTTTAAGACCATCAAATGAGGAATCTCACAGACAAAAAATGTCCTTTGAAATTATCAAAGAAGTAAAAAATTGAAAATATTTCATTGCCCTTCAAGATTAATAAAAGGAAGGAATACAATTTCTACTAATTAAAAATGAAGAGTTGTCCAATTCTTGCCTAATGAATGTCTAAGCTTGTTAACAAAAGGAGTAAAAGAAATGAACCCCAGCCCCTCATTCTTTTCTTTTTGTTTTCAGCGTCAGGGAACAAAGAGAAGGAGAAATGGAGTATCTAAAGGTAAGGTTCTGCCTGTTCAACCTGAGCTCTATAAGGGTGAACTTTCCTATCTCCCTACAGCTCCATGATCTTGGAGGATGTCAGTTTCTAGGTGCAGTCTCTCTCAGGAAGCAGGGTCTCAGAGGAGAGGCTCAGGAGAAGGCAGTGAGACCTGAGAGATTCCTCAGAGTCCCTGCCCTGCCCACCCTTCCTTGGGTGTGAATGAAGTAGTGATGGACCTGGGCCTTGGACATTTACTGCCAAGTAGGTGGCCCTGTGAGATGTCCAAAGACCCCTGATTGTCTTGGAGTCAGAATTTCTGTCTGGTGACATGGTGTAAACTACTTTAATTCTTGGCTGATTAGATTCATCCTGAGTTAGCTACTGATCCTTGTGCTTCAGGTTGTGGTTTTGAGCAGCATGTAGGATGGTACAGGTGAAAGTACTTTCTAAATGGAACCACATATACCTGTGAACCTTCTTACTATTATCCCTGACACTTATGACCTTATCTGCAGATTTTTAGGGCTTTCTGACTTTAATATCCTGTTTCCTGTAAAAACTCCTGAATGATAACCTGTGTTTTTACCTTTACTATATATAACCAACTGTCCTGGTTTTCCAGGTCAGAGAACTTGCCGGAGAGAAGTAGAGGAGGGGAGGAAGCTGCTTTCTATTCTGAAAAGGTGATTAGTCATTTCCCTTTACTGATTCCTTTCCTAGCATGCTTTATTCAGTCCCACAGGAATTCTTCACAACATGCCCTAATCACAGGAGGGATAGCCATAGCCATGGGTACGTGAATAAAGAACTTGGGAGGGGAGGGTATTGTGAGGTCATAGATGTGTGGAATGTAGAGCAGGTAGCGGGCTCCCCACAACCCATAGAACTGCAGATCTTGTTTCCCTTGTAGTGGTTCTGGTTACAGCTTTGGCTTTCTTTCTCTTACAGTCCCATGAGCCAGAATAATGATTTCCTCCACTTTCTGCAACTGTTATGTAAATGCCCGCTCTGTGGGGTGTGTAATAGAACAACAGCTAAGGTCAGTCAACTGATCTATAAGGCGTTCTTGGAAGATGCTCTTAATTCTGTGTCCCGTGTGTCTTCCGTGACGTCTGTGAGAGAGTCATCAGTTTTTCTGTCCGATGTTGTCTCTGCAATCCCTCCGGGAGCTTCAGTTTCAACTCCTTTAACTGAGCCAACTCTATTTCCTTCCTCTATTCGTTCACCTGACCAAATTACCCCTTTAATGGACCTACCTGGACCCTCATTACTGGGTGACTCTCTGCCACCAGAGCCTTCTCCCTTGAGTTCAAAATTGCCAGTGGATCATATCCCACCTCAACCATCTGTTCCAACTCCTCCCCCACCTGTTCCAACCCTTCCCCCACCAACTGACAGTCAAGAAGCAAAACCTGTTCTCCAACCAGAAGCCCCTTTGTCTCTGGTGGATAGCCCTGATGGGTTGTCTACTAATGTCCCAACAACCACATGCACTGACAATGCAAGCCTTCTAGTGTCAGAGTTCTCTGGAAACCAGTCTCATGCTGAAAACTTGTCTCCATCTAAATTGGAGCACTCTGATGATGACAAAAACCTCCTCGACCTCCATCCTCCTGAGGCCTCTTTTGAGAGTGATACTACAGCCATCCTTGTAGAGCACGGAAACCTCTCATTTCTATGCCCTGATGTCTTGGCCCTTCTGGAGAGACATATAAAAAAGAAGGGTGATTTCCTGATGCAGAACAAAAAGAAAAAGGAAAAAAAAAATCTTTTCCAAAAGAACTTAAGCCAGACGACCAATTGAATTCTTCAGGGAAAAGGTTAGAGTCAGTTGCTGAGCAACAGGACTCACCTGTCTCCCTTCCTTCACAGAGCAGTGAAGGCAAATCAGAGGGATTGCAGGTAGACCACCAGTCCTCAGATCCTAAGACCTTTGAGGATAACTTACCTAAAAAATGTACCCAATTCTTCTGGGGTCTCCCATCTTTGCATAGTGAGTCCTTGAAATCTATAGTACCTGAATCAGGTGACTGTTCAACCTATGTCTGCTTCAATTCAATGCCTAGTTCCTTTGAAGCCCCTGAATCTCTAGTTCTACCCCCTCCCCCAACTCTGTCCTTGCCTGAGATCCAATCTCAACCCTTGACCCAAGCACTGTGCCAATCTCCTGTCCCACCCCAGGACCAGCTTCAGTGCCAATCTCCTATCCCACCCCAGGACCAGCTTCAATTTTCAGTCCCTACCTTGTCACCACCCATTTCAT
This sequence comes from Marmota flaviventris, assembly GCF_047511675.1. Classification (NCBI taxonomy): domain Eukaryota; kingdom Metazoa; phylum Chordata; class Mammalia; order Rodentia; family Sciuridae; genus Marmota; species Marmota flaviventris. The sequence goes on along the minus strand of NC_092510.1, from coordinate 23,309,451 downwards.
CTCAGGTTAGTGATGGTGGAGTGAGGATTCATAGATTCCAGGATGAGGTACACTCTCTCATGCCATCCAAAATTCATGACTTGGAATATAATGTATTACAGAAAGGACAGGAAAGTTTGTGGGGTTTACCCTCTGTGGTTCAAAAATCCAAGGAAGAGTTTTGTCCTGCAGCTCCCAGTGTTTTATCTGATAGACGGTCCTCCAAGGCTTATGCTCCAACAACCATCATTCCGGGAGATTTTCCCCTCAAAAAAGAGCTTCGGGAGAAGCTAGAGCACCACCTTCAGAAAAGGCTTATTCAACACCGGTGGGGTCTGCCCCGCAGAGTCCATGAGTCTCTGTCAAGGATGAGTCCTGAAACAGAAATTTCCGAGATATCTGAGTCAAAGTCCACTTATGGACTTTCATGGATCTCTTTGTTTAAGGGTCAAAGTAGCAAAGATTTACAATTGAGCCATCCCAGAAGTTTCCATGAGAAGAACTCAGAATTACTTCCACTAGGGGAGAGAATGAAGAAAGTAAATAGTCTAGAGATTGGCACAAAAGATGATCCATTGAGTGACTCAGAGGGGGCTCCAGATAATGATCTGGACTCTGACTTTAAGACAAACCTAAAAAACGAATTGAATAGTCTTTTTGGAAAAAAATCAAAGATCTCAGAGGAGAGCTCAGTTCAGAAACAACTGACAGAAGCCCTAGAAATACATTTGAGCAAGAAATTTGAGGAAATCAATGTGTGTCAGATGCCTGGCACCATGAATAGATCATTGCATTCTATGGAGCCAGTATTGATTAGTCCTGAGAAATCCCTTAGCCAAACGAAACACAGAGATTTGGTACCACTGGTGTGTAAGGACAAGGGCCTCAATACCTCCCAGGATATTTCCTTGCTTGGTTCCAACAAACAAAAGATCTTGGAAGACCATATTAAACTGTTTCATAAGAGGATGATGTGTGGGCTTCCCCAAAAGGTCCAGGAATCCATAGACATCTTCAAAATGAAAGGAACCCCATCCTGGTCCTCAGTTCGCTCCAACATTTCCTCCTCATCCAGTCTTACTTCTGGCAAGGATTCCAAAATTGGGGTCTCCAAGCCCCTTAAAGAAAGCATTAGTACTTTTCAAGTAAACAAGGTGGGAACAATAATTTCAGGCCCTACTCTAGATCATCCTCTTTCTGCCACTTCACCTGTGAGCAAGGAAAATAAGAGGGCCCTAACACATTCACCCTCTCACACCAACCCTGAGCTTACAGAGAATGTCAAGGCAATTGAGGGTGACAGATGGGCTTCGTTGCCCTTCCCACACAGTGACAAAAATAAAGACAGTCAGAAACAGACTGTAATAGCCAATAAATGCAGCCCAAAGTTGCCCACAAAGCAGGCTGGGGCCAGACCCAAATCATGGAATAAGGGAGTGAGTCCCAGCAATAGTATAGAAAAGATTCAGAGAAACATGATTAAGAATTTAGAATATTTTCCCATGTCTAACAAGTCCAGGGAGATATTCAAGGCAAAGGAGCTCTGTGCTATTCGATCACAGTCTACGAACAGCCTGACGACCACAGAGTCAGAAAGCTCCTCAGTGACAGATATGAATATGAGTAAAGTTGAATCAACCCTAACAATTGAAAGGCCCCCAGAAGGAATATCAGTTCTCAAAGATTCCGAATCATTAGATCTTAAAAATCCGTTGCTTAATGAGTTGAAGATGAAAATTGAGAGCAGGAAGCGGGGCCTGGTTCCAGCCTTTTCTACTGAGTTGACTCTGGCCTTAGATAAGTTGACTTCCAAGACCCTGGCTTCCAAGACCTTAGCTTCCAAAACCTTGACTTGCAAGACCTTGACTTCCAAGACCTTGACTTCCTTCACTCATTTTCATAGTGCCTCTAGTGGGGACATGGCAGCTCCCCAGGTGCTACAAGCCCACTCTGACAACAGAGGGATCAACATAGAGCAGGGGCAAGAACCCTGGATCCCTACACATGTCTTATGCAAGTGTCAGGATAACAATGTACCATTAGCATCAAAAAAGGTGTGCCCTCTGGTACCCCAAACAGGCAAGTTTGGTGGAGGGGATGCAGGGTTGGTGACATGCCAACCTAGAGGGAAGCTCCCCCACCCTCAAGACAGACCACTAAAGGAGGCACTTGGGAGCAAGTCCTCCTCAGCCCCATCACTGAAGGGACAGCCTTCTAAAAGCCAGTTCAAACGCTTTTTTCAAAGGCTTTATCTTGGTGTAAAAGGCAAAGGGCAAGAAGGTTCTCTGAAAAAGGGCAGCTCTTCATCATCTGTGCAAGGAAGAAACCCAGCTAAGAAGAGAGCTGCCTTTACTGGGAATACTGAAGCTCAGAAAATCATGACAGACAGTGGGAAGATCCTAGAGGAGAAACTAGCAGGTCAGCATGGAGTAGAGGCCACCGCCCCGCAAAAGCCTCTTTCCACCCCCATGAGGCCTGGGAAAATTCAGCACAAGACTGGGTTGCCGGTTCAGGCAGAACCCATCCAGAAACATGACTTCAATGTCAATACTCCCTGTGCTAAGGTGCCAAGTGCCAAATCTTGCAGCCAAGAAATTGGCTTTGCTGGTCAGTGGTATCGTATAGGGACTAATAAATGGGTCATGGACAGGGGCAGACAGCCCCAGAAAAGTGTACCGTACAGGACAAGATAATATGTCAGAAGCATCACCCATCCATGCCGCACAAGGAACTCTTACCCCATCTGAATACTACATGCAAATATAGAGTTGGTCAGGTGGCTCCAGCTGCTGCTCCTTTTGCTAAAGGCACTGTGTTGGGAGAGTTGTCCCTATTGTTCAAACAGAAAATGCTTCTCCAGAATTTTCAGAAAGAAAATTTTCTTCCCCCCAAATAATTTATCCCTTTTTGAGAATACTGATTTTCCCCAATAAATTTTCTAACAATATGGTGTATTTTCTTGTGTTGGGGGTTTGGGTTTTTGGTAACCTACTCCTTGTGTTTAGGGAAGGGGAGAAAGTAGTTCAGCTTTTATTGATTGCCTCTCTGGACTTCTAAAAAGGTGACCAAATCTCCTGGACCTCTCATTAAGGAAGGGATATCATGTTTTCAAAAAACACCTTTCCTCTTCCTGCTGAAACCTGAAGAGGTGGCACTCCTTCCTACCCCTTAGCTTAACTTTAATGACATTATATATGGCATCCCACAGCTTTCCCCTGCAGTGAGGAAGATAGGTCTTCTATATCTAAAGAGAGAGTCAAGGGGCTAGGTGTTTTGGCACAGCGGTAAAGCACTCACCTCTAGGCACTGGGTTTGATCCTCAGCACCACATAAAAATAAAGGTGTTGTGTCCAATTACAATGAGGACAGGGAGAGAGAGAAGGACAGGAACAATTTTGAGAATGGTTAATAGAGTGGATTAGTCATTTTTTACAAACATATCAGTTATCAGGAGTTCATACAGAAGGGTGAAACTTGCTTGAGAATGTTTAGGGGGTACTGCTGCAGTGGATTCTGGGTGATTGGGGTAGGGTTTAGGAGCAGGGTAGGTGCTGCTTAAGAAGTTTTTATAAGGCATATCTTATAAATAACCATACTTTGAACTTGCCATTGTGGTTCCTTAAATGGTTCCTTACTGGAAAATCACTTAAGAGTTTCCCCTTGCTGGTTACTTTTCCTTGCTGCCTGGACTTGGTATTTTTGCAAAGCAAAAGGTTAGCCAGCTGTTGTTGATAGGAATTTTAACCAGGCAGTTACCTTACTCTCAGGTAAGATAAAGCTGAGAATAAAGATGCTTTAAAGAAAGAGGAGGCTGGGGTTGTGGTTCAGTGGCAGAGTGCTTGCCTCACATGTGTGAAGCACTGGATTTAATTCTCAGCACCATCAACTAAAAAAATTTTAAAAAGAGAGAAAGTAACACCAAAACAAAACAAAAAAATGAGGGGAAAAATGACCTTTCTGGTGGAAGAAAGGATTATGCTTCATCACCTCCACATTGTGAACAACTACTCTTTCCCAGTGTGATCCTGCCAGCACTTCCCTGAGGCTCATCAGGTGCTACAGTGGTTACTGATGTCATACTGGCAGAAGTGTACATGAGGTTGTGTGGCTGTTGTCAAACATGGCATACCTCTTTTCGGTTGGGGCTAAGGGGGTAACCTTAGTGTCAACATGCAAGATTCTTGCCCTTAGTGTGTACAGTTCACTTTCCAGGATGCAGACGTCATTTTTGACTTTCATGGGCTTCTTAGAGACATGGTCGATCTCCCTCCATCACCTGCAGCTCACAGTCCAGAGTTGAGTCCTGGACCATGCACCAGAGTCACAGATATTTGAGGGTTTATCACAGACCTGCACAAAATGCTCCTTTTAACCAAGATTCAGCACACATTTATTGTTAAAATAGGGGTCTGTTGGGAAGGCAACTGCACTTGCACAGATTGGGACTCAAAAATGGGTTGAGTTTCCTAGAGGCTTTTTTTTTAATTAGTGCATTTTAATTATACAAAATAATGGTTTTCATTGTCTCAGAGTACTCTTGAATTGTTTTTTTTTTCCCAGAGACATTTATGAATACTGGATGTAAAAATAGAAATGAAAAAGATATATGTACCAAAGCCCCTGCATTCTACCATACTTCTTTTACTCCAGAGTTATGCCATTGATTTGCAGTATCTAAAGCTTAGTGTTTCAGACAGTAGACTCTGCAGAGGCTCTGGGAAGAACAAAAAGTGGCAGGGTTCCATGGGCAAGGGGCTTGCAGGGGTAAGGAATCAGTCCCCAACATCCATCTGGAGAGACCTGCCAATAATTTACCTCTTAGTTCCTTTTAACCCATATTAGGGTCCTTCTATTCCAGTTCACTTACAGCCATGTCCAGGAACACCTCTGCCACTGGAGTAATATAGCCTGACTTTCTTCCCTCTGACCTCACCCCCTATCCTTCCATTATAGGCCCTCAATTTGTCAGCTTTCCAACTCCCAGTCTTTATTTTTTGCACTTACTCATTTATCTACTAATTTATTTCTTCCCTCTTCAAGGTAGGCCTCAAGATCTCTCAGGCAACCTACATTTAGCACTGCTCCAAATGGGCCTAATTCAACCCCATTTAATCCTTACTCTCTGGCCAAACCCTTTCTCTCTACCTTTTCCAGGAATGTCTTCCTATAAGTGACTGATTGCTGTTGGATTTAAATCTTATAAATCTACTAGAACCACCCTAAATTCATGATACACACTAGCACTAAATAGAGATAATTCACTCATTCATTCCCCCAAGTTATTATTCTATGCTTAGTTTCAGTTAACAAGCCTTATGGAGCTTAGGTCACTGATTCCTTATCCACTCTTCTATACTACTCACATTTTTTTCAAACCTTCTGCACTTTCTTCAAAATGAGGCCATCTCCACTTAGCAGATGTATTGGACTCATAAATCACAAAGGAACTGAAGCCATTCATATGGGATCTTGGCATGAAAAACACTTCACTATCAATTCCTCTTTTCCTCCTTTTTTCCTGTTATATAGAATGTTTTCCTTCCAAGGTCCCAACCTCAAAGGAATTACACTCCCAGAATGTCTTTACTGAGAGCTCAAATCTAGTTTTGACAGATTGTCCCAACCTTGTCAACCATTCTTTTTGGTCTTTCCCTCTCCTTATGAGGAAGTCAACATTTTCTCTTTTAAAAAGATTATTACAAAAATGTTTAAACATAGGGATGGATTAAACAATAAAACTCCCCATGCACCCTATACTCAACTTTCATAATTATCATTTGACATGTGCGGTGTCCCCCATCTTTTATATTAAGATTAAAAGTCCATCTCTCAGGTGATATGCTATGTAGGCTGTGTCAATCATATTCCCATGATATTTATCATACAAGAAACACATGCAGAACACAGGTATATAGCATTGGCGATTAAAAACAGTGAGCATAATTTGACAATCTGTTCTGCTCTGCCTTTTAACACTGAGGAGTCATTCAATTCCTTCCCCAACTTCATTCAAGAAGTAACCTTACAAAATTCAGTGCACAATATTGTCTTCTTGTAATTACATAGAAAATACAAATGAAAAAAAGAATAGAAGTAGTAAACTGTACATGTGTATGTCAGTCAAATTTGAATATTTGTGATGCAAATACCTAACAGAAAAAATGTAGAGGATAAAAAACTTATTTTGGCCATAGTTCAAGAGGTTTAGTACATGGTCCGCTAAGTTCATGACTCTGGGTATAAGGTGAAGCAGAACATCATGGCAGAAGGGTATGGTGGAGGAGGTGGAGGAGCACTGATCCATTGATCCATTCACCCATTCATGGCAGCCAGGAAGGAAGGAAGTAGGGAGGGAGGGGGAAAGCAGGGGAGTAGGGAAGGAGGGTGGGCTGCTGCAGCAAAGGCAAATCCTTGTGGGGCACATCTCCAGTACCTACTTCCTTCAGTCATGCATCTCCTGCCTATAGTTAACACTCAGTCCATTCAAACTAAAATGTTCCAATTAGGTTACAGCTATCATAATCTAATCATTTCACTTCTAAATATTCCTTCATTAACGTAGGAACTTTTTGGGGACAACTAATATCTAAACCATGACAGTGTAGATAAAAACCTGAGATTGTAAACATATAAATTGCTTACAAGTATTTAGAAGAAAATAAAATTTTCCTTTCACATGATTAAAATGAATTATGTTTCTAGTTAACTGTATTATACAGTCAAACAGTTGGGGGACCATCCTTCCCTAAATGCCATTAGAAATAAAGGATTTTATGAAAAAAGTAGTTGAACTCATTAATCTTTGGGAACTATAATTTAAAACCACCAAGATATTACTTCACACACTAGGATGGCTAGAATAAAAAATCAGATAATAAGTGTTTAAGAGAATATGGAGATATTGGAAGACTCATACACTCCTATGGGACTATAAAATTGTGTGTCCGTTTTCCATTTCCTCAAAATGTTAAAAACAGAATTGCCATATGACCCAGGAATTCCACTCTTAGGTATATACATAAGAGAAATGAAAACAAATCCATACAGAAACTTGTACACTAATGCTCATAGCAGTACTATTCATAATATTCAAAATGTGAAAACAACCAACATAACCAACCAATGAATGGACAATTGGTGTATGTGCATACAGTAGAATCTAATTTATCCATAAAAGGAATAAAATAATGAAGTAGGCTAAAAAATTAATGAACCTTGAAATCTTTGTTAAATGAAAGAAATCAATTACAAATCATCACATATGATATCAGTCTTATGAAATATCTAGAAAAGGGAAAATATACAAAGATAGAACATAGAGCAGTAGTTGTTTAGGGCTGGGAGAATGAAGGGTAAGAAGAATGTTAACTAAAGTGTACAGAGTTTATTTTGGAAATCACAAAAATATTTTAAAATTCACTTGTGATAGATGCACAACTCTGTAAATACATTACAATCATTGATTATACACTTGAATTTTATGTATGTGAATGTGTTGATTAGCTTTCCATTACTATGACAAAAAACCTGAGAAAATAAGCATAAAGGAGAAAAGACTTACTTTGGCTATGGTTTTAGCTGTTTCAGTCCATGGTCACTTGGCCCCATTTCTATGGGCCTTTGGTAAGGCAGAACATCATGATGCAGAGCATGTGGCACAGCAGAGCTGCTTGCCTCATAGTGGCCAGAAAGTAGAGAGATGAGGGAAGGGGTCAGGGACAAGATATACCCTGCCAGCGCATGCCTCCAGTGCTTTCCTTCCTCCCACTATGCCCCACCTTCTACAATTTCCAACACCTCCCAATGGTGTATTCAATTATGAACCCATCAATGGATTAATCGACTGATGAGGCCAGAGCCCTTATGACCTAAACACTTCCCAAAAGTTCTACCTCTGATTATTGCTGGCTTAGGGCGACATTACAGATCCATAATATAACAGAATATATCTTTAAAAAATTCTTTAAAAAGTAAAGTATTTAAAAAGAAAAATTGCTTGAGTATAATAAGGAGAGGATGTTACAAAGGGAGTCAATGCATTTTTTGAAAATGAGAATCCTGTGAAGAAGAGGTAAGTAACTTAGTAAGCAGAAAAAACATCTGAAAACCAATTAACACAAAATCCCAGAAGACGTGACCAGGTGGTACCAAATTGGAAAGAAAATAGGAGTTATATGCTGTAAACATAGTTTCTTAAAATTTTGGCTCTTTGGTTTTACGTTGTGTATCATTAAAAAATATATATGTTTTGTTCTCTTCCCTAGTATTTTGTAAAACTCTACTAAAATATTAGTTGCTTTACATGTGAGAAAAAATCCTAGGTCCATGGTAGAACCTGAGACAAGTATTTTAAAGCGGGTACTGAGCATTACTGAGGGTCGGGTGCCGTGGGAACAGTTGAGGGAATTTAAAATCTCAAAGGTTAAATATGAGAACAACATAGTTGGTAGTCCATTTGAAAAATATCTCTATGAAAGTAATTAAACTTGCAGAAAAGTTGCACAAATGGGAAAATAGTGTACCTGCTATACAGATTTACCTATTGTTAATATTTTGATCCATTAGCAATCTCTCATTTTATGTATGACATATATTCACAAAAAATACACATTTATTCCAGAATATTTGAGAATATAGGTCATATAGGTCGTTTTTCTTAATATTTCATCACGTATGGCAATATGTAAATCAATGGATGTGTAACTGATGTGATTCTGCAATCTGTATACGGGGTAAAAATGGGAGTTCATAACCCACTTGAATCAAAGTGTGAAATATGATATATCAAGAACTATGTAATGTTTTGAACAACCAACAATAAAAAAAATTTAAAAAAAAGCAGAACAAAAATGAACCCCCTCAACTGGGGAAATATAATCAAGATTACTCCCAGATTGTTTATTTTTCAAATAGGCTTTTTAAAACACCTTCAGCCATTCAGGTGTGGGGGCGCGCGCCCAGTTCATTCCCGAGTGTGCTCACCAACAGCTTTGCCCCAACCACCCTAACGTCCAGCAACTGTCACCAGAGCTGCCTCACTCCTTGTTCGGCCTTCAAAGGGAGAGACTTCCTGTGCCGCCTCTAGGCTCACAAAGCCTGTTGCGGCAGCATAGCCCGCAGCCAGGATGCTGGACTGTCCTCTCACCGCCAGTTGGTTCTCTCTGGTCTCCGCGCTCCTTCTGGCTTCTCTAACCCGGCGGACTTCGGGTTGCCAGCGCCTCACCTGGGTCTGCGCGCCTTGAATCGCTCACAGAGTAGTGATCCCCAACCTACAAATGAGGAAACCGAAGCCCAGAACCCTGGAAGGCAATCCCCAGTGGCCACTGAGAGTAGTCACCAAAAACAAGTACTGTAAGTGACTCTGGGAAGATTTACATTTGATTTCCTACAACAGAGGCAGTCTCTGAAAACCAGCCTCCACAAATTCTTCCCTGCGGACCCAATTCGCCCCATACCGATCCATTTAGCAAAATCTCCGGGAACAGTTCACCCCAAACCAATGGAATGAAAAAGCTTTGTTTAAAAGTGAAGCCTGCCGAAGAGGAAATCTTCGTGTGGGGACTTACAGGTTTTTAATGCATCATTTAGCTTCTGTTTTCTGTTTGGCTCCGATTTCTCTCTCTAGAGCTGGCTGCAGCTCTGATCTTCTTGTCACGTCCTATTCTGCAAACTGAGACCTATCAGGGGCCTTTATACCCAGGGCTGCTCCTCATGCTAGTGTTGTACTGAAGAGAAAATTATCAAAGCCACGGCTGTGCACCTGCCTTCTCCAGGCCCCACCTGAATATTTGTACCAACAGGCTGTTTCTGAGTCTGGTAAGGAGGGCCACTCTGACCTCAGCTCTCCTGGGATATTTGGTGTGTAGGATGCAGGGTTCTCTTCCAGCCCAGACTGCAGGTGAGGGAAGCAATGTGTGTGTGTGTGTGTGTACAAGTCAATGTAGACTTTACTGCTAAAGAAAAAAGAAATCGGAAAATTTTTTTTTTTTCTAAGAAGCTCATGTCCAGAGAAAAGTAAACCACTAAAAAACTGAGGTCTGGATCAGAAGGATTTCTACTTTCATTAAGGACTGAGTAATTCAGATCAATCTTCCAGATGAAGACAACTAAAAAAGCTGGATAAAATATTTTAAAATTCAAAGGACTAGTAAGGAATTGCTAGGCCAAAACTTGGGAAAGGAATCTGTGGACACAAGCCTGGAACTTGGGATTGCTTTTGTTCTGGGGGAAGGGGGCATTTGTTGATTCTGTAGGGGGTTTGAGAATCTAAACTGAATTTTGGCATCCTTTAAAGGCTTATGGCAACTGGAAGTCCCAAGGCCCAAAATGCTCAAGCATAGAACTTATTTAAGGTGACTCCAAACTGCTAGTATCAAAAACTAGAATTCTTTTGGGAGGAAGAGAATATCACCCTAGGCCTTGATTTCTTTCTACAGATACTTTCTTGCCTATGTCTTCCAAATTATCAGAGGTAACCAGGCACCAGAAGGAGGACAGTAAAGAAAAGAAGAAATAACACACAACAGGGTCTCCAGATGCTGGGATATTTGGACACAGACTGTACAACAACTATGTACATGCTATTTTCAAGAAGATAAAAAGCCATGCTTAGAAATTTGCCAGAGAACTCAAAATTCTAACAGGTGGCACAGGAGATTTTAGGGGGAGAAAAATATTCTAGGCTAAATCAATAATGGGCACTAGAGTTAAAGTATAGTAGAAACTCAAGTATGGTGGACTTGGTCCATCTCTGAGCCCAGGAAAAAGTAAAGATGAGCAAGTAACCTCAGAGAAATTGATATAGTAGTTTACTGTTTTCCATTTCAGCTTTTGGCCACCACAAAATGGATACCCCCAAAATAAATAATATAATTTTAACTATATTAATTTTTAAAGAGTTATGCATTCACTTGGCTCAATAATATATAAAAAGGTGTGCCCAAGACGATTTGCAACAATACTGCCCCTATTTTGTCCCTTCCCCAAACCCTGCCCTACAGGTAAACAGTAGTTTCCTCTGTGTTCTTTCAATGTTCCTTGATGTGAGTGGAAGTAAATGCAAGTATATGTGTGTATATATATAAAAAAAAAATCATCACATTAAGAATTATCCCCTTTGGTAAATTTAACTGGCATAAAATTTTAAGCTGATATCTCATCCATATTTCATTTGTTTGTGTCAGTTTATCCAGTAGTATCTAGCTTTATTTTTATTTTAAATCTATATTACAAAATCATGTGTATGCCATTGCATTTAGTTGCTGTGTGTCTTTAGTCTCCTTTAATCAGGAAAAGTTTCTTAGCCTTTATTTTTATACACCATTTCTGAAGAATACATTCTACGTGCCATTTTTTATTAACCCCTTCACATCTGGAAATATTTGGTGAAGGTTATCTTGCTCAGATATTAAAGGATGTTTTTACATTTCTCAGTCCTGGGACTTCAGGGCTGCAGCACTAGATTTGTATAGACAAACAACAATCCCAAAGGCTCTGTGGAGGCATTTTCCTGAAGAGCACAGATCTCCTGTGGTCAAGGGAGGGTAGATAAGAGGAGGCAGTCTTGAAGCAGACAATGGAGAAGCTGTGGATACAGAAGACAAGCAGAGAAAGGGGCTGTCATTACTGGAAAGCCCTCATCAAACAGGAAAGGAAAGGAGAGGGTGTCATGGGACCAAGGCAGATATATCAGACTCAGTGGGAAAACAGGCAAGAAATGGAAGGAAGTGACACATGGCTTATTTTCAGCTGTTTATAATCTAAAGAACAGAGCTTTGGGGGTTATAAATGTTAAACATCTAACACAGGAAAATAACACAAACATATAAACAACATCAGCATAAGCGACATCTTGTTTTAAAAATATAGAAGAGGTCTGGGGGCATTGCTCAGTGATAGAGCACTTGCCTAGCATGTTTGAGGTCCTGGATTTGATCCCCAGCACAAAACAAAATAAAAAACCGAACCCCAAAACAAAAAAAATATAAAAGAACCAATCGGCCTGTTAGAAGAAAATGGATGGAAAAACTTATCATAAAGCCTTTTATGGAGGAAGTAACTATAGGTGTGCTTCAAAACAAAGACTTTGCTAAGTATAATTTCAGTTATGCTCACAAGAGGTAATATAATGATAAAAAGAAGCCTACTTCCCAAATCAGGATGGGTTTGGTGTGCAGGTTGTTGTCCAGCACAATTGTTCTGTGAAATTGAGGCAGATTTTAAAATGTTGAGGAAAGGACAGAGGGGATTTGGTACAACAGTGAAGGAGTAGCAGGGTGGACATTGTGTGGACAGAAGGAGCTGTAGTGAGAGCTTTTAAAAGCAGAATAGCTTACTAGGGATTTGGGCAGAAAGAATTACTAAACAGTGTTTAAGTTGTTGCTATGGGTGTGCCATACCTGTGTCTTCCTCCTATCTTGCTTTCTATTTCTTAGTTCGGATGACTGTGGACTAAAACACTTTTTTTTTTTTTTTTGGTAAACATGGATCTCTTAGAATATATATGCTGCTGAGTATATGTTTAGCTTCATACATTTCAAAAAAGGAAAAAAAAAGCATTGTGTTTTGGAGGAAGCTATAGTTGAAGACACAGTAGATTTTGTGGGCATGTGAGGTTTTCAAAGGTTATATGTTTTTCAGAGAGAGATCATCAAGCAGAAAAAGGGTCTCTTGTAATATCTAGGTAGCAGGTGCAATAAATATAAAATGTTGTTGAGGTAAATATATGGTATAGTGAAAGATGTGGTTGGAAAGTATGGGCAGAGGGATCCAAAGGGCACCTGAGGGTAGACAGATCAATTGTGCTTAGTGATGGGGTGGTCGAGGAATATGGGCTCTTCTCCCATAGGTTTTGGCCACCTCTCCCCAAAGCCTCTAGTGTTGTGTTGAAGTTCTGGGATGTAGGCCTGGACCTGGGGTCTAGAAAGGGCACATACTCTCGGTGTCCAGTTTCTGGTGGTGGACTACTTCTTTGTCCAGGGAGACTTGCTAAGCTCTAGCTTGTCCTTTTATTTTCTGTCGCGACCCCTTGCCCGCAAGGAAGACGCAACTCAGGAATCTTCTTTCAGCAGTTTATTCAGGCCCTTGATATTTCTTCTTCTCCTTCTTGGATGCCCCTCCCAGCCTTAATAAAGCATCTCAAGCCCCAATGCAAAGCTGCCACGTAGAGCTTTCTCATAGGGTGATAAGGGATTACGTGCCAACTCTCCAAAAAAGGAGTTGTTTATAACAGGCCACAGTGGAAGCCGGCGCCATCTTCTAATGGCAGCCACAGTCTATAGGAACGGCTCACCACAGTTCCCCCTTCTGTTTTATAAAACAATGCAGGCGAAAGTAGAGGTCCTATCCCACTGTGCAGAAGCGGCTGCAATGTATGGTTCAGTCCTAAGGAGGCGCCTTCCCCAGACCTGATCCCATATCAGCCGACGCCTTTTTTCGTAGGGCGGGGCGTGGACGTCAAACCCGCATGCAATAGGACATGCTTTCCTTGAGGTCCGTTGAGGGATCACTCAAGTGCAGTGCTTTGCCTCGCATCCTGCATCGTGACGACGATGAGAAGTAGGGTAATACAGGTAGCCTGGTAATGATGACAAAATTTAAGTTGGCAACACAATCCCTAAGCCCCAGAGGAAGGTAAAGAGTCTGTAGCCGAGAAGAAAGACCAGTCCTGAAACCCATCTGCGTGCAATGGTAACAAGACCTGCAGAGTGCAAGGGCTATTCAGCACTGGGAGAGCATAGGAAAGAGGGCACGCCAATCCCAGTGCAATGTGAAATTAACTTGGGGTGCAATGGCCATGCCCAGAAAATCACTGTTTAAGATGTGCAAGCCAGATTTGTGGAGAAATGCCATTTTCTAAGGCCGCAAAAGCCTGTACAATCATAGCCTTCTCTTGCGCATGGCGAGCTTTAAGGCGACAGAGAAGCCACAAACAAAGTACAACACCGAAGCAACACATTGCACCAAAAATGCCTACCCCCACCCACTCTTTGAAGAAGGAAAAAGCAGAAGATATCCAATCGGTGAATTGACCCAAAGTCACGGGATCGACACGGGTACTATTCAAAACAGCAATCTGAGTTAGTTGAGACTGGATCAAGTCTTCCGCTGCCATGGACCAATTTCCGGCCAAATATTCGCCAATGATGCGGGAGGCATTCCTGGAATCATTAAATCTGACAGAGGTTATGCATAAATGTGCACGTTGGTCAACACAACCCAAAAGCACCAAGTCAGCCAATTCTTCTACCTGAGCTTGGAGTAAATCTATTCTTTGGTTGGCAGCTAAAATCCCTGACAAAATATGTTGATTAATTGTATTTTGGGATTCAAGTATGGTGGAAGTTTGTTGAACAACTTGATTAATGGTGGCAGCAGTTTGTACTTGACTGGCCATGGCCACTCCGGCCGTAACCGCTGCAGCAGCAGACACTGCCATAGCTGTCACTATAGCTGCCGTAATTCCAAAATCTCTACGGGTTCTAATCAATTCAACAATAGGAAAGGATTCTGGATCTGCAGTAACCGGGATCGGGACAAAGGTTGGAATTTTCATAATCACTGCCGTAGTCCAGGAGCCATTCCAACACTCAGACAAGTAGCAAGTAACATTAGAACAATTAAGCATCCCCTGTAATGTAACATTAGCCAAAAGAAACAGGAACGGAGATTGGAGACAGACTGCTGCGGAGGGTAATGTAGCATTAGATAATTGTGAATTATTTGCAAAAATTTTAAGCCTCCTACCTCGCTCCGAGTCTTGGGTAGTGCCAGAAACATTAAACAGCCAACTTTGGACTCCTAATATTTCCCTGGGGAAACACAAGCGCGGACTAGACTAGCCCAATCTGAGGGAGTCATACAAAATCTAGTAAGTCCCTCCACTTGAGTGAGAGTGAAAGCGGCATCTATGCCATAAGTGCGGACGGATTCTGCCAAGGTTTTAACTATCTTAAAGTCTAAAGGCTCATGATATCTTCCCCTGTTATTGTCCTGAAATACAGGGTATGCAAGTCCCATATCTGTATTAACTGTCCTCCAAACTTGCGCATGTAAAGATCTCCAGGAACTTTGGCTCCCCCCCACATACGGGGGTGGGGCAACAGGCGTCATATCTTCTTCTAAATTTTCAACCTCCTCCTCCTCAGAATTCTGTTGACCAATATTAGATCCCTCCCCCTTCTTACAGTAGGCATGCGTGCCTTGTGTCTCCTTTTTCTTCTTTTTCATTTTTATCTTATGTAGTTGTTGCAACAATATATCAAGGTCCTCAGAACACTCTGAGCCGCTTGTGTCCTCAGATGTTTTGAATTCGGTCAAGTCTGGATAGAGCCTTCTCCTATTTTTATCTTCAGGCTCTTTTGCCTTCTCACTACTGTTACTTTTGATACTCTCTGCCACTTCACTATGTGATCCTTCAGATTTTTCCTCATGTAGTTGTTCAAGAACGGCCTGACCCTCACTCACAGCTTCTTGGCATTTACCATCTGTAAGGCAACTACGGACCATTTTCCAAAGGGGTATCACCCCACCCTCTAATATGCCCTGCTCAGAAGCAAAGTCCAGATCTTTGCCTAATTTATCCCAACTAGGTACAGTAAGGCTGCCCGAAAATGCAAACCACGGTGCAGCGATATCTATCTTCTGTAAAAATCTCTGTAAAGTACTATGTTTCACTTCCAGGCCCTTGGAACGCAACAGGCCATCTAGGGCCAGGAGAAGCGGACTTGAAGATGCGGCACCCATGACACAACAACAAAGGAAGCACAAAAAACAAAAGCGAAAGTAGAAGCAAAAGTACACAGTGCAGCTGCAATAAAATGTAATGCTCTCTCTTTCTTTACAGAGGAGCTGCCCCGCTTTGGTCGCGGGTCCCACTTACCTGGGACTAACCCCGCTTTGGTCGCGGATCCCACTTACCTGGGACTAACCGGTGCACCACCCCTGACTGCTGAAAGTTCTGGTTCCCGGGTTTCGGCACCACTTGTCGCGACCCCTTGCCCGCAAGGAAGACGCAACTCAGGAATCTTCTTTCAGCAGTTTATTCAGGCCCTTGATATTTCTTATTCTCCTTCTTGGATGCCCCTCCCAGCCTTAATAAAGCATCTCAAGCCCCAATGCAAAGCTGCCACGTAGAGCTTTCTCATAGGGTGATAAGGGATTACGTGCCAACTCTCCAAAAAAGGAGTTGTTTATAACAGGCCACAGTGGAAGCCGGCGCCATCTTCTAATGGCAGCCACAGTCTATAGGAACGGCTCACCACAATTTTCCTTTCTTTTATCTTTATGGTGCTGGAGATCAAGCCTAGGGGCTAGTTTACTTTCTGAAAATTCCTATTCTTGTGTTGGCTGGCTCTCATCCTTCTGTCCTTGTGCTACCTGTGGAGGAATCTATGTTTCTCCATGTTTTGGAAACAGATATTAATAAGGTAAGCAAAGCACAACTGCACAGAGATTTTAGATGTTTTTTTTAACTTTTAAAAAGTTTATTCTAATGTGTTATATATGACAGCAGAATGCATTACAAATTCATATTTCACATATAGAGCACAATTTTTCATATCTCTGGTTGTACACAAAGTAGAGTCACACCATTTGTGTCTTCATACATGTACTTGGGGGTAATGATGTCCATCTCATTCCACCGTCTTTTTTTCTTTTTAAAATGTACATTTAATGCTATAAGTTTCCCTTTAAGCACTTCATTTTCTGCATGCCACATATTTTTAATGCTGTATTATTTTTTTAAAATTGTAATTGAACACAATACCTTTATTTTTGTTTTTATTTTTATGTGGTACTGAGGATGGAACCCAGAGCCTTGCATGTGCTAGGCGAACGCTCTACCACTGAGCCACAGCCTCAGCCCCTAATGCTGTATTTTTATTTTATTTAATTTAAAATATTTATCTTGATAATTCTTTTTTTAACATTTTTTATTTGTTTTAATTAGTTACACATGACAGTACAATGATCTTGACATATCATACATTTGAATCAGATGGGATATAATTTCTCATTTTTCTGAGTGTACAGGTTGCAGAATTACATTGGTCATGCAGTCACGTATATACCCACAGCAATAATAATGTCTATTTCATTCTACTATCCTTCCTTTCCCCCTTTCCCCTCCCCTCCCCTCCCATCACTTCTCTCTACCCAATCTAATGTGACCCACTTCTTTTTTTTCCCTCACTTGATAATTCTTTTTTGATCCATGTGCTAAAAGTATGTTGTTTAGTCTCCAAATATTTTGGGATTTCACAGCTCTTTTTCTGTTTTTGATTTCTGTTTTTATTCCATTGAGGTCTGAGAGCAGACATTGTATTGTTTCTATTTTTTTTTTCAGTTATGGGGAATTTCTATTTTATAGTTGTTAAGGTGTGTTTTATGGATCAGAATATGATCTATCTTGGTAAATATTCCATGGGAACTTTGAGAGAAATGTGTATTCATTCCATTGCTGGGTGAATTATTTCAATGTTAGTTGGATCAAGTTAAATGATGGTGTTGCTCAAGTCAAAGATATTCTTGAAGATTTTCCTACCTGCTAAATATGTCAATTAATGAAAGGGAGGTGTTGAAGTCTTCAACATTACTAGTGAATTCAGCTGTTTCTCATTGCAGTTTTTGCCTTATATATTTTGATACTCTTTTAAAATATATACATCTTAAAGATTATTGTGTCTTCTGGGAGAATTGACCCTTCCCTTTGTTATTATGGAATTCCCTTTTTATCCCTGATAATTTTTCTTATTTTGAAGGCTGATTTGTCTGAAACTAATAGAACTACGTCTGTTTTCTGTTAGATTAGTGTTAGAATAATACATTTTATACATCCCTTTATTTTTAGTTTATTTGTATAATTATATTTAATGTATCTTGTAGGTGACATTTAAAAAATTTTTTAGAACTTTTTTGAAATGGGATCTTACTATGTTGCTCAGGCTGACCTCCAACTCCTGGACTCAAGTGATCTTCCTGCCTCCATCTCTTGAGTAGTTTGGACTGAAGGTGTATGTCATCATATCCAGCTAGCAATCTTTTTTATTTTATTCGATCCATTCTCATAGTCTGTCTTTTAATTAGTGAATTTATTTAAATCACTTTAAAAGTGATTTTTAAAATGTAGTTATATATTTGGATTATAGCCATTATATCTTCAACAGTTTATTATTCATTGTATCTAGTCTTTATTTTTCTTCCCATTTTTTGAATTGATTTTAAACAAGACTTTTTAAAAAAAATATATATTTTTTTTTAATTTTGACATTCTATTTCATTTTCAGTTTCATGTATATTTACAATTATAGCATGAGGTTTTTATATACCTAGTGAAATGGTTTCTATAGTCAAGCTAATTAACAGCCATCATCTCATACAGTTACCTTTGTGTGTGGGTATGTGTGGTAAGAGCACCTAAAATATACTTTCTTAGCAAGTTCTCAACAAAAATCCAATATTATTAACTATATTACCCATGATGTACATTAGATCTCTAGACTTATTCATTTTATGTAAATCCAGCTTTGTATCCTTTGACCTACCTCTTATCATTCTACCAACATTCATTTTACTCTTTGTTTCAATGTACACATTTTTTCCTCCAGATTTTACATATGAGATCACACAGTATTTTTCTTTCTGTGTTTGACTTGTTTCACTTGTTTTAGCATAATATCCTCCAGTTTCATCTGTGTCATTTAAAACAACAAAATCTTCCTTTTTAAAGCATGCCTAATGTATGTGCGCATGTGTGCGTGCACACACAGATCACAATATTCATCTCTTAGGGCTGTTTATGTTATTTCCATATCTTAACTCTTGTGAATAATGCTGCAGAAAACATGGTTTCACAAATATCTCTACCAGATAAACATAAAGTCCATTTTGTTTGACATAAGTTTAGCCACCATATCTCCCTATTGGTTTCCACTGCATGGAATATCTTTCAAGCTCTCCATTTTCAGCTTATGTGTGTCCTTAAGGCTAAATGAGCTTCTTTTATATAGCATCAGATGGATCTTAATTTTTAAAATTAATTCAGCTACTCTACATCTCACTATGGACAAATTTAATCTATTTATATTTAAAATAATTATTGATATGTAAGGACTTACTATTGCCATTTTGTTTTTTGTCTTGTAGTTCTTTTGATCCTGTTCTTATGGCCTGACAATTTTTTTAAACAAACATTTTATCTGACTCAGCTATCTCTTAGTTTATTTCTTTTAAAAAATTAGTGGTCATGCAAGAGTTTGTAATGTACATTTACAACAAGTTTATACTACTTTCACATAATGCTCTACTGCTTCACAAGTAGTATAGGTACCCAACACTAAAGACTACCCATTTCCTTCCTCTTGTGACTATAACATTTCTGTCATTCATCTTTTCACTATTCCATATATCATAATTACTCAGTGTGGTGGGGGTGTTATTGTTATTTTTATGCCAATTACAAAATAAAAGAATAGCCACATTTGTTTCTGGATATTCTAGGAATACATTGCCTAACTTTACCCAGTTTCTAAAGACTTTGTTTGAAGCCCCTTATACCTTAATTAATTAATTAGGTTGTCCTGGGGATTGCAGGAACCCACAGCCTTCCTTGTGACAGGCAAGCACTACTATAGAGCAATATCCCCTGCCCCCATTTACCCATTTTAAAAACAAACATTAGAATGGCAGATAGAGGGATGTTCCATTTCCAATTGCTCCATGGCAATGGGAATAGTTTCTCAGTGAGGTGGGTGACAGGGGGAATTCACTGAAATTCAGGATCAGGCAGTCAGAGTTTCTTAGAAACTCAGAAATTTGGGTGCATTGGACAAAGAATAAGAAAGGGTATGTTAGAGCCAAACCCATTGCAGCAGTGCAGCAGCAGCAGCAGCAGTGCTGGTTTACCTCAGAGGGGAGGGATAATACAAACAGAGAGAAACACAACTGACAGATTTGGCACAGAAAAACCTGTACATCAGAAAAGCAAATAGAACTTAACTGATGCAGACGCTGCACAGTGAACTGTGTTTAAAAAGTGTTTTGTATTTCTCAACTGGAAAATGGAGAGCCATCTTGAGGAGGTTACACTTCATCTTGCTGCTGTTGGAACTCATAGCAAACATTGCTATACTGCCCTGGCAAGCACATAACATGTGGCCTATGGTGTTCCTAGCACAATATGTTTGAAAAAGGCACAAAGAAGACTGTAGTCAGGGAGATTCAAGTCAGAAAAGATAAAAGGGAGCCAACTTGTTTTTCTTTGGGGTCTGACAGCTCATACAACCAGCTGAAGAGGGCCAGAAAGCTGAACAGAGTGGTGTGAACACACTCAGTGACTAAATGTGGGAGCGTTGTGATTATGAGTAGCAGAGCATGTGGAGGATTGGTTCCCATGCTCTGCAAGTAGAATTCTTGGGACGCTCCTGGGATCCAGACTCCCAATCAAGATTGGCAACTGCCAGAACCTAGAGGTGTGTAGATCTAATCCCTTCAGAGCAGATACCACCTAATGAAGCCTGTAAAAACCCATAAGACCTAGGCTCCAGTCATTGGAACTCCGCACACAGAACTCTTCAGTAGCCCTGTCCTGGGAGTGCATCCATCTGGGCTGTCCAGACAAAATTTCAAAGAGTACTTTTCATTCCATCCTACCTTATATAGGTGAGAAGGGAATGTTGAAAGTCAGATTTAGGCCACTCCAACTAGCAGATTGGTGAGCAACACAAAAAGGAGAAGAGGTTAACAACCCCAGCCCTTGCTCTGCCTGCTACTCTCTCTCTCTCTGTCAGTACACAGCCCAAGAAGAAACAGAAACAAGGATAGTTGAGCATAGGTAGTGACCATCCATTCATTTTCTTTAACTGTTTTATTCATCTCAATGGAGAAAATCTTAATTTTCAGTATGAATCTTTTCCATTTTTTGTTCTTGCTGTGTTGATTGGCTTGTAGATATCTATATATATGTGTGTGTGTGTGTATATTACATATATGTATGTAATATATACACACACATATATATATATATATACATTCACACACACACATGTATTTCTCATTTCTCATATTTAGCATTTTTAAGATGTAGTGGTTTTTCTTTTTTGAGGGTTAGGGCTTTTGATCTATCTATCTATATATTTTTTGTTTTGTTTTTGTTTCTCTTGTTTCTTTTTCCTCTCCATTCTTCTCTTGCTAACACGAAATTTTCTTGTTCTCTCTCTACTTGTTCTTCTCCTCCTTCCTTATAACCATCACTGGATACATCTTATCTGCATTTTCTGTTCACAATTTGAACATTCTAAACTCTCTTTATTCTATCATATTTTCTTTTCTCTTAATGAACTGTATTTTTAACATCTTTTAGAACTATATGGTTTGTATAACTCCTGCCCCCAACATTTATGTTGTTGTGATTCTTACTACTATGGATGACAGAGTTGACACCTGCTGTTTATGTTAATTCTAGATATAGTTCATGGTTATTTACTGTTTTGGCTGTTGACAATTGTTGAACCCATCATTCTTGTTTCTGTGGTAGTGTTGTAGATATCATAGTAGGCACCAGGTATTTATTTATTTTTGCAGATTTCAGTTTCTTTTTTTAAAATTTTTCTTTAGTTGTACACAACACCTTTATCTATCTATTTATTTATCTATTTATTTATTTATGTGATGCTGAGGATCGAACCTAGTGCTTCACATGCAAGGCAAGTGCTCTACTGCTGAGCCACAACCTCAGCCCCTTTCCCGCTAAGCCACAACCTCAGCTCCTCACAAGGCATTTATTTTAATGCTGTATATTGTTTGCTTCTCTGTGTGCTATTACTTATTTCCCTTTTTTTCTGTGAGGTTCAGGTAATACACAGGGACACTGAAAGTTCACAGGGAAGAGATTTTGATACTAAATTAAACTCAGCCAAAAGAAAGCACACTTTGCTCCACACATAAATTAACCAAACTCAAACTACAGCTATACTTTTTTACGAAGAAGAGAAGAGACTAAAACCCAAAGCTCCAAATAGAAATCTCTATGGGTGGGTTTTCAGTCTCACTATGGACATCCACTTCTACAACAAATAACAACAACAATGACACAGAATTACCACAAAGCCTGAGAATACCACACCTGTGAGGGGGGGGGGTCTCAATCTAGATTACTCTAGGACAATTTGGCAAGGGAAAGCTGTGGTCCAATCATAAGCATGAAAGATATATACATCCCAACAAATGCATAAACTCCGACACAGGAATACAAGAAATGTGAAAAAACAAGGGATAGTTAACTGGCAACTTACCCCAAAGATATTGAAATGGATGAAATATCAGATTAAGATGTCAAAAAGAATGATTATAAAAATAATGAATTCCAAGAGAACACAGAAAAATGACTGAATGATTTAAGGAAGTCAATATGAATGAGAAATTCAGTAAGGAGAAAGAGATTTTAAAAAGAACCAATTAGACAGGGCTGGGGCTGTAGCTCAGTGGTAAAGCACTTGCCTTGCATGTGTAAAGCACTGGGTTTGATCCTCAGTACCACATAAAAATAAATAAAGATACTGTGTGTTCATCTACAATTAAATAAATATTAAAGAAAAAATGAACCAATTAGAAATCTTGGAAATGAATGACAGAATAAATCAAGTACAATATTCAGTTAAAAGTCTCTTTAATAGAGTAGACAATGCTGAAGACAGAATCTCAGAGATGGAAGACAAAGTGAGTGGCCTTGAACATTTAGAGAGTATTAAAGAAAATAAGTAACCCTAACCATAATGTACAAGAACTCTGGAACAACATTGACACTAAATTTAAGAATCAGAGAAATTGAAGAGGGTGTGAGATGAAGACTCATGTCATGGATAACCTCTTTAGAGAAGTAACAGAAAAATTTCCAAGCTTTGAGAATGAATGGACATTCAGGTACAAGGAGGAATTTAGAACCTTAAATAGACAAGGAAAAAAAGAATTTCTCAACAATACATCATAATTAAAATGTTTAACATACAGAACAAAGATAGAATTTTAAAAGCTTTAAGGGAAACAACATCAGGTCACATAAAGAGGCAAGCTAACCAGAATTACTTCTGATTTCTCAGCAAAAATTCTGAAAGGTTTTGGAATGATGTGTTCCAAGTCCTGAAAGAAAATAATGTCAACTTGCTGTGACTTGCATGGCTGAACCTTTAGAAAACCAAAAAGGGGTGATATGGAATTAAGAAAAACACACAGATATTGAGAGAAAGCTGGGATCAGATAGAACACTGCTGTCTGATGGAGAAAGAGTGACTGAAGAGCTGGCCCAGCAAATTTGTTTATTTTATAGGTTCTCATCATCGAGAAGTTAAAGACTATAGAGGTATTGTTTTTTGTGCACTAGAAAGTTACCGGGCTACAAACATTCTTGGAGCTATTTCACTGTTACAATGCTTGGAGCTTCCTGCAGCACTTAGGAAGCCCATTGTCTAAAGTTAATGTTAAGCAGGCAGGTTTGGAAGTAGCAGCACTGGTGAAACATTGTGGTTTTCTTGACATACTCAGAAATCCTCTATTCTCTGGAGCTTTGTGTCTGAGATCAAGGACAAAACTGATAAGACTCTTTCACAGAGCCTCTTCAGGCTGGCCATCACCATAGCAAGTTGGCATCCCTTGCACAGAAACATTCCCAGATAGCAGGCACACCATAGCCATGAATCAATCATGGACTCCCAATCTGAGTCATCACTGTCCACATCAACCAATATTGCTATATCTAACAAAGCATCCTTCAAAATTGAAAAAGAAATAAAAACCTTTCAAGGTAAGCAGAAGCTAAATGAATTCATGACTACAAAGCTGACACTACAGAACTTATTTAAAGAAATACTGCCTACAGATGAAATAAAAAGTGAACAAATCTCATTTGAAGAGTAGCTAAGTAAATGAGAACGAGAACTAAATTACATATTGTAAATCAAAATGGTAAGATTTAATAAACATCTCTCTAAAACAACAGTTAATGTGAATGATCTTAACTCTCTAATTAAAAGATAGGCTGGCAGAATGAAAAAAAAACAAAAAACAGAAAACAAAACAAGACCCAACTTCAGGTTGCTTACAAGAGATTCATGTTACAGGAAAAGGCAACCACAGTAAAAGAATAAAATTGATATACCATGCCAATGCAGCCTGAAAACAAGCAGGAGTAGCTACTCTCATATTCTAACAAAGCAGAATTCAAAACAAAATTAATCAAAAGAGGAAAGATCATGTCCTATTGACAAAGGAAACTATTCAACAAGAATATATAATGATAGTAAATACTTATGTCCCCAATGTGGGTGCATCTAATTATATAAAATTAATACTATTCAAATTAAAGACTCAGCTCCCAGTACAATAATGCTGGGTGATTTCTATATTCCACTCTCATCAATAGGTAGTTCATCCAGATATAAACTCAGTAAAGACATTTTGGACCTAAAAATATTATAAATCAAATGGAATCAACATACATCTTTAGAATATCCAACATACATCTTTAGAATATCTAACATTACTTGAATATAGTTTCTTCTCAATGGCTCATGAAACCTTCTCCAAAAGACCATATTTTAGGCTGCAAAACAACTCTTAGCGAATACAAAAATAATTTTTGTAATTCCTTGCACCTACTTAGATTATAATGGAATTAAATAGGAAATCAACACCAAAAAAAATTACAGAAACTACATAAACTCATGGAGATTGAATGATACACTTTTGAACAATGAATGAGTGAAAGAATAATTCAGGGGAGAAATTTAAAAATTCTTAAGTTCAAATGAGAATAATTATATAAAATACAAGAACCCTTGGGGCACCATGAAGGCAATTCTAAAAAGAGAGTTTATAACTATGAGTGCCTGCATAAGAAAATCAAGTAGATCCCAAATGTACAACCTAATGATGCATCACAAAACACTTGAAAAAGGTAGAAAAAAAGAATTCTACTATGTGAAATTTGCCCAAAAGCTCATGTGTGAGACAATGCAAGAAATTTTAGAGCTGAAATGATTGGGTTATGAGAGTCTTAATCTAATCAGTGCATTAATTCTCCTGGATGGATTGACTGGGTGGTAGATTTTGGCAGGTAAAGTGTATTTGGAGTAGGTAGGTCCTTGGGTCATGCCTTTGGGGTATATATTTTGTTTCTGGTTAGTGAAGCTCTCTCTATTTCCTGGTGCTCTGTATAAGCTGCTTTCCTTTGCCACAACCATAATTTTCTGCCTCACCTTGGGTCTGGAATTATGGAGTTGACCATCTATGGACTGAGACCTTGAAATCATGGATGCCAAATAAACTTTTTCTGGAGTTCTAAAATTGTTCTTTTCAGGTCTTTTGGTCACAGCGGTGACTAAACAAAAATAATGCTGACTAAAACAAATTCTAAAACCAGTAGAAGGAAATAAATAATTAAAATCAGAGCCAAAAATCAATGAAATTGAGAATTAAAAAAATATAAAGGATCAATGAAATGAAGAGTTTGTTCTGTGAAGATAAGCAACATTGGGCTGGGGATGTGGCTCAAGCAGTAATGCGCTAGCCTGGCATGCACGGGGTGCTGGGTTCGATCCTCAGCATCACATAAAAATAAATAAATAAATAAATAAAGATGTTGTGTCCACCGAAAACTGAAAAATAAATATTAAAAAATTATCTCTCTCTCTCTCTCTCTCTCTCTCTCTCTCTCTCTCCCTCTCTCTCTCTCTCCTCTCTTAAAAAAAGATAGGCAACATTGATAATCCCTTAGCCAAACTAACCAAAAGAAACAACAGAAGATCCAAATTAATCAAATGAGAGATGTAAAAGGAGAAATCACTACAGACATTACAAAAATTCAGAGGATTATTAGAGACTACTTTCAAAACTTTTACTTCAATAAATTGAAAAACCTGTAAGAAATGGATACATTTCTAGATACATATGGCCTGCCAAAATTGAATCAAGAGGACATAGAAAACCTATACGAACCTACAACTAGCAATGAGATGGAAGCATTAATAAAAACCTTCCAATAAAGAAAGTCCAGGACCAGATGGATTCTTAACTGAATTTTACCAGACTTTTAAAGAAAAACCAGTGCAAATGGTCCTGAAATTATTCCATGAAATAGGAAATGAAAAATACTTTCAAATTTATTCTAAAAAGCCAGTATCACACTTATACCAAAACCAGAGGTGGATGCATCAAGAAAACCACAGACCAATATCCCTGACGAAATTATATGCAAAAATCCTCAATAAAATATTAGCAAATATTTTATATAGTTATGTATTTTATATATTGTATATATTTTATATATAAAATATATAAGAAATGAAACTGGAAGGAACTCACCTCAACATTATAAAGGCTACATATGAAAACTCAAAGTCAATGGCATAGTGAATGGGGAAAAACTGAAAGAATTTCCTTAAAGATATGTCACTACTCCTATTCATTATAGTGCTAGGTTCTGTTCAGAGCAATTAGGCAAGGGAAGGAAATAAAAGGGCTAAAAATAGGAAAGGAAGAACTCAAATTATCACTGTTTGAAGATATGATCCTATAGTTACAAGATCCATAAAGCTCCACCAGAAGACTTTTAGAGCTAATAAACAAATTTCACAAAGCAACAGGCTCCAAAATCAATATACAAAGGTTAATAGCCTTCTTATACACCAATAATGAATCTGCTAGCTAGATGCAGTGGTGCATGCCTGTAATCCCAGAAGGTCAGGGTGCTCAAATGCTCAGGCAGGAGGATTGCAAATTCAAACCCAGCCTCAGCAACTTAGTGATGCCCTAAGCAACTCAGTGAGAATCTGTCTCTAAAATACAAATACAATAAATAAATAAATAAATAAATAAATAAATAAATAAATAAATAAATAAAAAGGTGTTGGGGATGTGGCTCAGTGGTTAAGTGCCCCTGAGTTCAATCCCTGTTACCTCCCCTACCGCCCCCCCAAAAAATCCTGTTGAGAAAGAAATAATGAAACTAGTCCTATCAAAAATAACTCCCATACCTCCTCACACAAAGTCCCAGGAATTAATATAACCAAGGAGGTGAAAGATCTCTATAATGCAAACTATAAAACATTGAAAAAAGAAATTGAAGAAGATAAAGAAGATAGAAAGATCTCCCACATTAGTGGATAGGCAGAATTAGTACTGTTAACATGGGCATGCAACCAAAATAAATATCCAGGTTCAATGCAATCCCCATCAAAATGAAATTCTTCACAGAACTAGTAAAAGTAGTCCTAAAATTCATGTGGAAGAATAAAAGACCCAGAATAGCCAAAGCAACTCTAAGCCAGAAAAAGCAATGCTGAATGCATTACAATGCCTGATTTCAAATTATATTATAGAGTTATAGTAACCAAAACTTCATGGTACTGGCATAAAAATAGATACACAAACCAATGGGACAGAATAGAAGACACAGAGACAAATTCACAATCTACAGTCATCTGATCCTTGACAATGATGCCAAAAACATTCATTGAAGGAAAGACAGCTTTTTAAACAAATAGTGCTGGGGAAACTGGTTATCTATATGTAGATGAATGAGATTAAATCCTTATCTCTTGCCCTGCACAGAAGTCAACTCAAAATAGATGAAAGACCTCACAATTAGACCAGAAACTATGCAACTCCTTGAAGAAAATATAGGTTCAACTATGCAACTTACAGCCAATGACTTTCTCAATAGTATCCCTAAAGGCTCAAGAAATAAGGCCAGAATTTATTAAAACAAATGGCATCAAATTAAAAAGTTTCTTCACAGCAAACAATTAAGAATGTGAAGACAGAATGTAGAAATGGAAGACAATTGTTGCTAGCTACTCTTCAGATAGAGAATTATATCCAGAATTTTATCAATTATTCCTTCAAATATTTCTTTAGCTTGAAACTTTCTTCTCCTTCTGGTGTACAGATTACAAAATATGTTACAGACTTTGAAGCTTGTTCTAAGATAACTAAAGAACTAAAAATGTTTGCCCCTGCAAAAGCAAATAATCCAATTAATAAATGGGGAAATGAACTAAATGTTCATTTCTCAAAAGAAGAAATATAAATAGCCAAAAATATACAAAAAAGTGTTTAACATTATTAGCAATTACGGAAGTGCAAATGAAAATTACACTGAGATTTCATCTCACTCCAAGAGAATGGCAACCATCAAGAATACAAAAAATAATAAATGCTAGAGAGAATATGAAGAAAATGAAACATTTTCACACTGTTGGTGGGATTGTAAATTAACACAATGACTCTGGAAGTTAGTATGAAGTTTTCTCAAAAGACTAGGAAGGGAACCATATTAAAAAAACAAAATAAAGGCATGCTGTCCATCTACAACTACAAAAATTTTTTTTTACAAAGAAATAATCTGTGAATGTTCCATGTGAGCTTGAGAAAAATGTATATTATGCGATTCTTGGATGAAATATTTTAGCCTTTAATGGGCTCATCACTAGACTACATATGGCCAAACAAAGAATAAGTGTGCTTGAATAAATCTCAATAGAATCTTCCCAAACTGAAATGAAATGGGGAAAACAATTTTGTAATCCAAATTATCTTTGAACAAGCTTCAAAGTATGTAACATACAAGTAATTTGAACACCAGCAGGAGAAGATTCAAGCAAAAGAAATATTTGAAGGAATAATGGCTGAGAATTTTCTAAAATTACGGCATCATGGGCAAATACCTGGTATTCTATTCCTTTGATACCTAGTTTTGTTAAACCCTTTTCCTATGGGGCAATTCCTTTTAAAATGTCCTGTTTGTTCACAATTGTAGCATGTTTTTGGCCTGGCATCTAAAGCCTGTTGTACTGCAGCTGCCAAGACTTGCCCTTGTTCATTAATGTCTCTACATAATTTAATATATGTGTTTAAATCTTCATGTCTCCATGGTCTAATAACCTCTCTGCAGCAACAATTTGCTTGGTCATAAGCCAGTTGTTTTATTAATGGTATTGCTTGTTCTGTATCCCCCAAAATTCTGGCAGCTGTTTGAATAAGCCTATCTACAAATTCGCGTAAGGTTCATTAGTTCTCTGTATTATCTTAGATAGCTGACCTTGTAAATCTCCATGTCCTTGTAAAGTCTTCCATGCCCTAACTGCGTCTCAGCAATTTTGCATATATAGCAGGATCATATTCAATTTGTTGCCGTTGACCCTCATAAGGTCCTTTTCCTAACAACATATCTAGATTTCTTTGAGGGTAACCGGCTGCTGCATTTCGCCTAGCTGTCTCTGTGCAAAATTCCTCATTGGCAACCTTCCATAACAAATATTGTCCTCCATTTAGCCCAGATTTACACATGCTAGCCCAATCTGCTGGCATCATGTCTAAGTTGGTAACGGATTCGACCATGCTTACCATGAAGGGTGCTTGGGGACCATAGGTTGTTACAGCCTCCTTTAACTGCTTCACTGTTTTGAAATCTAAAGCACGGTGAATTCGCTGCCCTCCTGTCTGCTCAAGTACAGGGCATGCTAATCTTTGAGGTCCTGTCTCAGGATCCCATTTATCAACTACGGGGGTTGAGGGCCACTCAGCTGTCTCCATAGGTGGAGCTGTTGGTTGAATTACGCCCTCTGGTTATAGAACGGAGTTAGTAGCAGCATCCTGTTGTAGCCTTTTCCCTAATAGCCCCTTTTCCTTTAAATTTTCTTCCTCTGTCTGACTAGCTCGAGAGACCTTCTCTTTTGCTTGATCTAAAATGTCTTTCTCCATGGTCTGAACAATTTACTTAACACTCTTTCAGTTTGTTTTTTACTAATTTCTAATCTACTATAAAGATAACGCAACCCAATAAGATAACACAAAACAAAACCGAAACTGAATGAAACAAAAACGGAATAAAAAATCGTTGTATCAATTTTCTCTTCCTCAGGGCCGACAAACTTCAAACCTTGAGCCAACCATTTTTCCCAGTTTGCCTGAGAAATTTCTAGGGATAGGCAGCTTGAAACAAAAACAAAATAAATCAAAACAAGAACACATTGTTTTTTGAAATGGTCACCCATTCTCTCGCCTTCCCTCAGGGGCGAGCAATTTCACTTACCTCTAACCTTCAGGCGTCCCCCGCACAGGCCACCAACTGCCGCAGTCTGGCTGGGCACAAAATCATGAGCCACTCACAGCCTTGTAGATTTAAACAGCAATTCTTTATTCTCAAACTGTCACCGGCACTCTACACGCACGTTCTGGGAAAATCCACACACTCCACCGGGCTCTGCATACCAAATACTCTCTGAATCCCGTGAGAACTCAACGGGAACTCAAGGAGCGGGTGCCTGAGGCAGCAGTATACGCCCTATTCCCAGCAGGATCGACCCTAAACCCAGATCCACCCTAAACCCGGATCCACCCTGGTCCTTGAGCAGAGTCACCTTTCTCAAACATTCATGCAATATCACTGCAGATGACCTGGGTCCAAGGCAAGCCCATTTCCACAATGGAGAGTCCTCCCTCTAAGCAACATTGGGTAGGCTGACAAGGAAATTGCCATGCTTCATTCCTCCTTGGCTATGGCTCTCAGCACTCTCTATTCTACTCCACTAGCTTATATATTTATGTTTATGCCAATATAATTTTATTTTTGTTACTATGGCTCTATAGTATATTTTGAAATCAGGTATTGTAATGCCTCCAGCATTGCTCCTTTTGCTCAGAATTTGTCTCTTTGTGCTCTTTTGTGCTTCCATATGAATTTTAAGATTCCCCCCCCCCCAAGTTCTGTGAAGAATATCATTGGAATTTTGGTGGAAATTGCACTGAATCTGTAGATTTCTTTGGATAGCTCAGCAATTGTAACAATAGCAATTTTCCTAATCTGTGAACATTGTGTGTGGGGTGGGTGGGTGGGTGGGGGTGTATCTTTCTACCAAAACCAAAACAAAACAAGACACCCAAAATAACAAGTACGTTTCCTCATTTAAAAAATTAAAAGTCTCATAAGACTAAAGATCACACCTTCCTAGGAGGTAGACACTCTATTACTACATCAGTTTGATGTGCATTCTGTTTTGACCTAGAATATGGGTAGTTTATTTATTTTACACTAAAAGTTATCATGTGTGTGGCTCTATAGCAATAGTTCCTTTGTTCAACAGATATCTTGTCAATCAAGTTTCGTGTGTGTGTGTGTGTATTTAACTGCTACATAGTTTTTCTTTAGATGGATATTTCATGGCATGTTTTCAGATTATTTTACATGTATTTCCTGTTTTTATCATTATAAAAATGCTGCCATAAATACCCTTCTAGATGCCTCATTGTACATTCAAGTGCTTTTCTAGGTTGTATACCTAGAAATGGAATTTCTACATCAGACTGTTCAAATTTTTAAAAACATGTATTCTTTATTTAAAAATTTCAGTGAAGAAGTTGTTTGATATATGTAATCTATGTGATAAATGCATGTTAGAAAATCATTGGAAACTTTAGTAATGAAAATTAGTCCTCTCAGTCTGGAACCAACATAGTTGATGCTTAACTTACAATGAGTTAAATATTATAAACCAGTTATTTTAATTATGTCTTTCATTTTGGGTTTGTATGACATTTCTCATGTTTAGTTTCATGTTGTATGTCTTTGGTAGGAATAGCACACAAGTGAGACTGACTTCTTATTTCATCCAGTCTGGTATTACATGATTTAAATTAATCCCATTTCTAATGTTGCTCAACTGAATCACTTGATTAAAGTACTGCCTGTTGGACTTTTTACTAAAAATTTATGTGTTTTTGTTTGTAACTGCTATTTTGTATTCTTTGATACTAGTGCTTATTTTGTTTTTCATCAAACTTTTCATTTATTTATTTATTCATATTTAAATGGCCTAATGGTTTCTATTTTATTTAGTTAATTATATTTCATTCTTTTAATATTCATTTTGATGTTCATATTGTCAGGGATTTGGACAGTTGGAGACATTTCAAATTGACTTCTTGGTCCTTTTGAGGTATCTTCATTATTCTTTGAACACTTTCTTATCCAACAACACATATAAGGGTCATCTTATATTTTTTCCTGCACCAGTCCTACTATCAACTGTTTCTCTATGAAGCCTTAATTCTATTTGCTGGAGAATAATAGTTAGAATACAATAGTTAGGGAATAAGTATATTCATTGCTATTGGGATATCATTGCTACCATGATTTCTTAGTGGACAAATCTTGTTAAATACATATAAAATGTATTCATATTTATTTCTCTATATTCATTGAAAATCAGAGTTTACACCTATATTCAATTCCAATTAAATACTCTATACTACAGGGTTCATTTGTTTTCTCCCTCTCCACATATGTGACTCTTTTCATCAAAGGTAATTCTTTTCTTAAAACAGGGAAGACCAATGCTGTGCTTTTGGTAGACCAATATTAATTCTTACTTTCTCATTCAAGGTATGTCAATGACAGTAATCATGCAATATGAATGCAGTGGATTATAGAGCTTTATCTGACAGTTGAATGTGCATGTATCCTCTTAGGAGATGTCAAAAGGAGTAAAATATTTAATTTCACATTTGTAGATATTTTTACTGTATTTTGACTGCCAAAGAAGCAAAATCTTCATTTGGTATCTCTGGAGATAATCATATTGTTATACTTCAAATGAAGGAAATAAATTTTGTAATATGAAAATATCTTCACACTTGAACCAAAGTGTGAAATATGATATATCAAGAACTATGTAATGTTTTGAACAACCAACAATAAAAAATTAAAAAAAAAAAGAAAATATCTTCACAAAAAGAAATACAACTAATTGTATGATCATTAATGTCTTTAACAGTTACTGATTGCAAGCTTCAACCTCAGGTAACTCTCTGTGACTTTAAGCATTATTTAGAAAATGATCTCTCTATTTGGAAATATTTTTGATAATTATTTAACTTTTAATTAAACCATTTTAATTATATATTTTTTATATTGATATGTTTTTATTTTAAAGATTATTATTTTTTTGGTGGTAGTGGGTATTAAACTCAGGGCACTATACTGCTAAACTATGTCTCCAGCTCTTTTTATTTTACTTTGAGATAGAGTTTTTGCTAAGATGTCCAGAATTTTCAATCCTCTTGTCTTAGCCTCCCAAGTAGCAGAGATTACAGGCATGAACCACTATGCCTGGCTTACACTAAGGTAGTTATTTAAAGGTGATGTTTGATTCTTTGATTATATTTTTTTCCTAAATACAAATATTTTAAATGCAGTATCAACTGTTCTTTTTCAGTCTTTGACCTGAGATCTCTTCTCCATCCACACATTTACTTTTTCATGTCTTTAAAATACTGTACATATGCTGACCAGGCTTTACTTCAACTTTGTATATCAAATTGTTACTTCTGTCAAATAGAAAGCTTAATCTTACTATGTACAAAACAAAACCCCTGTTTTTGTTCATTTAATTTTTAAATCAAACCTTATCCTCTCACATTTTTTTCTTATTTCTGTAAATGACAATATCTTTCTACAAGTTTCCAAGGCCCAAAACTTTAGAATCAGCTTTGACTTCTTTCTCATTCTCCTACCACATAATTGGTTCATCATCAAATCCTTTATAGTATATCCAGAGTCTATGTAATTATATCTTTACCTCCTCTATCATTTGGGACAAACCACCTGATTTTTTTCTTTTTTTTAAAATTATATATATTTAGTTTTTAGTTGTAGTTTGATACAACACTTTTATTTTATTTATTTATGTGGTGCTGAGGATCAAAACCAGGGCTGCACACATGCTAGGTGAGGGCTCTACCACTAAGCCACAACCCCAGTCCCCATCTGATTTCTTGAAATAGCCTCCCAGTTGTCTTCCAGCATCCATTGTTTGCCTTTAAGTCTGTTCTCCACTTTGAAGCCAGTATTATCTTTTAAAAATATATATCATGTCATGTTACTTCTCTGTTCCAAACTTCCAGAATCTTTTAACTCAGGAAAAAGCCCAGTGTCCTCTGAGTTTCTTCCTTATGATCTTTTTACTTCTGTAGCCTAATATCCAACATTATTTCCGTTGCTTATTCTACTCTAGCCATAGTAGGCCCTCTTGCTCTTCTTTGAACAAATCAAGAATTCCTTATATGTCCCTTGTGTTTTGAACAGTAATATTGTTATTCCATTAATATTTTATGGAATAAATAAATTAAAACTCTTTCTTAGAGACTCTATTTTTCCCAGATTCTAATAGCAGCAGTCAAATTGCACCATTTCCTAATGCTTCCTTTTCCTCTCTTTGCCTAACTCCATCTCTGATGAAGCAGATTCCACACTTTGATTCAACACCTTGTGTGTGGAAATGTGAGTTGGGTGGATAGGAAAATGGATGTGGGGAAATAGGGAAAAGCAAAACTATGCCCTCCTCCCCTCAACTCCTCACTCCCCTTCCAACCTGAGAGTACTACCCATTTGGCAAGAAGGTAAAATTTTAACTTCAAAGGAAGTTGGTATTTTGATCAATAATCATTGAGCTAGATCATTTCTGACATTGTGAATGACTTAAAAGAAATTCTAGGTGTGGTGGCACACAACTGTATTTCTGTATACATAATTACCAACAAGTCCTAAGCTACTTGGGAGCCCAAGGTAGTAGGAGGATCCAAAGTTCACAAGTTCAAGGCCACCCTGTGGAATTTAGGAAGTCCCTGTCTTAAAATAAAGGGCTGAAGTTGTAGCTCAGTGCTTGTTTATCATGTGTGAGGCCCTGGGTTCAATCCTTTGCTAGCCCCTCCCCCCCAAAAGTAAACAAGTAAAATAAGAAAGAAGAAAAGAGGATGCATGTTGAAGTAAAATATGGAACCTTTAACCACCAACATTTCTTTTGGAAGGCTAGACAAAAATAAATCTCCAGATTGGTATAAAGGGCCTGTGAGGGCAATAAATGATTTTTTTTTTTTTATAAAAACAATTCCTTTCTTCCTTCCTCCCTCCCTTTTTTCCTTTCTTTTTTGCTTACCTCATGGAATTCTATTATTCAACTTAACGGTTATTTTTCTGCTGTTCTATTTATCACAATTATTAATCTTTGTTTCTGTGCTTCCCTTTACCCAGCAGAAGACAGAA
This sequence comes from Marmota flaviventris, assembly GCF_047511675.1. Taxonomy (NCBI): domain Eukaryota; kingdom Metazoa; phylum Chordata; class Mammalia; order Rodentia; family Sciuridae; genus Marmota; species Marmota flaviventris. The sequence continues at coordinate 23,274,380 of NC_092510.1, read as the reverse complement.
GCTGCCACAGTCTGGCTGGGCACAATTCACGAGCCACTTGTCAAGCAGGAACAAACTTTATTTTTAGAACACACGCTGCACCATGAGAGCTCTCCAGGAATTCCCTCAGAGCCCAACCGCCACCTCTGGCACTCCCGGTGAGCACTCTCTACCAGAACCTTTAGGTCCCGCTCTTGAGGCAGATTTGCTGAGTCGTGTGAGCGGAGCCAAAAGAGTCCCCCAATGAGCAGCTCTGTGGTCTGAAAGGGTGGGGAAACAGACCAATGAGCATCACTGCAGAGGAGCCAATCAGCTGGAAGTTTGCTGGGGCCGCTTCAGCTGCGCTCTCAACAAGAAGCAACATTTTAAAAATCCTATTTATGGGCTGGGGTTGTAGGTCAGTAGTATAGCGCTTGCTTAGCAGGTGCGAGGCCCTGAGTTCAATCCTCAGCACCACATAAAAATAAATAAATAAAGGTATTGTGTCCAACTACAACTAAAAAATAAATATTTTAAAAAAATCCTATGGTTCCTGCCATAACTTTTTTAAAAAATTTATTTTTTAATTGAATTTTTTTTACAATGACAGAAGAATGCATTACAATTCTTATTACACATATACAGTACAATTTTTCATATCTCTGTATATAGAGTATATTGACACCTAACTTATGTCTTCATACATGTACTTTGGATAACAATGTCTATCACGTTCCATCATCCTTGTTAGTCCCTTGCTCCCTCAGATTCCCTCCTACCCCTATTCCCTATCTAGAATTTATCTATTCCACCCATACTCTCCCTCCCTACCCCACTATGAGTCAGCCTCCTTATATCAGAGAAAACATTCAGCATTTGTTATTTTGGGATGGGCTAACTTCGCTTAGCATTATCTTCTCCAACACCATCTATTTACCTGCAAATGCCATGATTTTATTCTATTTTATTACTGAGTAAAATTCCATTGTGTGTATATGCCACATTTTTTTAATCCATTCATCCACTGAAGGGCATCTATGTTGGCTGCACAGTTTAGCTATTGTGAATTGTGCTGCTATAAACATTGATGTGGCTGTGTCCCTGTTGTATGCTGTTTTTAAGTCCTTTTGGTATAGAAAGAGGAGAAGGATAGCTGGGACAAATGGTGGTTCCATTTCCAGATTTCCAAGGAATTTCCATAATGTTTTCCATATTGGCTGCACCAAGTTTTAGTCCCACCAGCAATGTATGAGTGTACCTTTTTCCTCACATCCTCGCCAACCCTTATTGTTGTTTGTATGCATAATAGCTGCCATTCTGACTGGAGTGAGATGATATCTTAGAGTAATTTTGATTTTCATTTCTCTAATTGATGCGAACATTTTTTCATATATTTGTTGATTGATTGTATATTCTCTTCTGAGAAGTGTCTATTCAGGTTGTTGGCCCATTTATTGATTGTGTTATTTGTTTTTTTGGTGCTTAGCTTTTTGAGTTCTTTATATACCCTAGAGATTAGTGCTCTATCTGATGTGTGAGAGAGAAAAATTTGCTCCCAGGATGTAGGCTTTCTGTTCACTTCACAGATTGTTTCTTTTGCTGAGAAGACACTTTTTAGTTTGATTGTATCCCATTTATTAATTCTTGGTTTTAATTCTTGTGCTATAGGAATCTTATTAAGGAAGTTGGGGCCTAATCCCACATGATGAAGATTAGGGCCTACTTTTTCTTCTATCAGACATAGAATTTCTGGTTTAATTCCTAGGTCCTTGATGCATTTTGAGTTGAGTTTTGTACATGGTGAGAGATAGGGGTTTAATTTCATTTTGTTGCATATTAATTTCCAGTTTTCCCAGCACCATTTGTTGAAGAGGCTATCTTTTCTCCAATGCATGTTTTTGGCAACTTTGTCTAACATAAGATAATTGTAATTTTGTGGGTTAGTCTCTGTGTCCTCTATTCTGTATCATTGGTCTACCAGTCTGTTTTGGTGCCAATACCTTGCTGTTTTTGTTACTATTGCTCTGTAGTATAGTTTAAGGTCTGCTATAGCAATGCTACCTGCTTTACTCTTCCTGCTAAGGGTTGCTTTAGCTATTCTGGGTCTCTTATTTTTCCAGATGAATTTCATTATTGCTTTTTCTATTTCTATGAGGACAGCCATTGGGATTTTGATCAGAATTGTAATAAATCTATCTGTATAGTGCTTGGAAGTATGGTCATTTTGATAATATTAATTATCAAAGAGCAAGGTATCCAAGAGCAAGATAGATCTTTCCATTTTCTAAGGTCTTCTTTGATTTCTTTCTTTAGGATTCTGTAGATTTCATTGTATAGATCTTTCACGTCTTTCATTGATTCCCAAGTATTTTATTTATTTATTTATGGCTATTGTAAATGGGGTAGTTTTCCTCATTTCCTTCTCTGAGGATTTGTCACTGGTATACAGAAATGCCTTTGATTTATGGGTGTTGATTTTATATCCTGCCACTTTGCTGAATTCATTTACTAGTTCTAGAAGTTTTCTGGTGGAGCTTTTTGGGTCTTCTAGTTACAGAGACATATCATCAATAAATAGTGCTAATTTAAGTTCTTCTTTTCCTATACATATCCCTTTAATTTCTTTCATCTATCTAATTGCTGTGGCCAGTGTTTCAAGAACTATATTGAATAGAAGTGGGGAAAGAGGGCATCCCTGTCTTGTTCCAGTTTGTACAGGGAATGCCATCAGTTTTTCTCCATTTAGAATGATGTTGGCCTGAGGCTTAGTGTAATTAGCCTTTACGATGTTGAGATATGTTCCTGTGATCTCTACTTTTTCTAGTGTTTTGAACATGTAAATGTGCTGTATTTTGTCAAATGCTTTTTCTGCATCTATTGAGATGATCATATGATTTTTATCTTTGAGTCTATTGATGTGATGAATTACATTTATGTATGTTGAAACAACCTTGCATCCCTGGGATGATTCCCACTTGATCATGGTATACAATCTTTTTGGTATATTTTTGTATTCAATTTGCCAGAATAATATTGAGAATTTTTGCATCTACGTTTATTAGAGATATTGGTCTGAGATTTTCTTTCTTTGATGTGTCTTTTCCTGGTTTGGAAATCAGGGTGATATTGGTCTCATAGAATGAGTTTGGAAGTGCCACCTCTTTTTCTATTTCCTGAAATAAATTGAAGAGTATTGGTATTAATTCTTCTTTAAAGGTCTTGTAGAACTTGGCTGTGTATCCACCCAGTCCTGGGCTTTTCTTGGTTGGTAAGCTTCTGTGGCATCTTCTATTTCCTCACTTGATATTGGTCTGTTTAAATGTGTATATCTTCCTGATTCAATCTGGGCAAATCGTATAACTTAAGAAATTTGTCGATGTCTTCAAGTTTATTGGAATATAAGTTTTCAAAATAATTTCTAATTATCTTCTGTATTTCTTTAATGTCTGTTTTGATATTACATTTTTCATCACATATGCTGGTAGTTCTCTCTCTCCTTCTCTTCATTAGCGTAGCTAAGGGTTTGTCAATTTTATTTATTTTTTCAAAGAACCAACTTTTTGTTTTGTTAATTTTTTTAATTGTTTCTTTTGTTTCAATTTCATAGATTTCAGCTCTAATTTTAATTATTTCTTGCCTTCTACTGCTTTTGCTGCTGGTTTGTTCTTCTTTTTCTAGGGCTTTAAGATGTAGTGTGAGGTCATTTATTTGTTGACTTTTTCTTGTTTAAGGAATGAACTCCATGCAATGAATTTTCTTCTTAGTACTGCTTTCATAGTGTCCCAGAGATTTCATATGTTGTGTCTATGTTCCCATTTTCCTCTAAGAATTTTTTAATCTTCTCCTTGATGTCTTCTGCAACCCATTGTTAATTCAGTAGCATATTGTTTAGGCTCCAGGTGATAGAGATATTTGTATTTTTTTATTTTATCGTTGATTTCCGATTTCATTCCATTATGATCTGATAAAATGCATGGTAGTATCTCTACTTTTTTGTATTTGCTAAGAGTTGCTTTGTGGCATAGTATATGGTCTATTTTAGAGAAGGATCCATGTGCTCCTGAGAAGAAAGTGTTGATGCAGGTTGAAATATATGTCAGTTAAGTCTAAGTTATTGATTGTATTATTGAGTTCTATAGTTTCTTTATTCAACTTTTGTTTGGAAGATCTATCCAGTGGTGAGAGAGGTATGTTAATGTCACCCAAGATTATTGTGTTGTGGTCAATTTGACTCTTGAACTTTAGAAGAGTTTGTTTGATGAATAGAGCTGCACCATTGTTTGTGGCATATATATTTATGATTGTTATGTCTTGTTGGTGTATGGTTCCCTTGAACAGTATGTAATGTCCATCTTTATCCCTTTTCATTAACTTTGCCTTGAAGTGTACTTTATTTGATATGGGTATGGAGACCCCTGCTTGCTTCCGCAGTCCATGTGAGTGGTATGATTTTTCCCAACTTTTCACTTTCAGTCTGTGTATGTCTTTTCCTATTAGATGAGTCTCCTGGAGACAGCATATTGTTGAGTCTTTTTTTAAAATCCAATTTGCTAGCCTATGTCTTTTGATTGGTGAGTTTAAGCCATTAAGATTCAGGGTTATTATTGAGACATGGTTTGTATGTCCAGCCATATTTGTTTATTTTTATTATTTAACTTGACTTGGTTTTCTTCTTGATTAGTTTTTCCTTTAGGGTACTACCTCCCTCTGCTGATTTTCATCATTGTGTTTCGTTTCCTTAGAATGTTTTGCCAAGGATGTTTTGTTGTGCCGGTTTTCTAGCTATAAATTCTTTTAACTTTTGTTTATTGTCGAAGGTTTTTATTTCATCTTCAAATCTAAAGCTTAATTTTGCTGGATGTAAGATTCTTGGTTGGCACCGATTTTCTTTCAGAGCTTGATATATGTTTTTCCAGGATCTTCTAGCTTTCAGGGTCTGTGTTGAAAATCTGCCATTATCCTAATTAGTTTTCCCCTATATGTAATATGATTCCTTTCTCTTGTGGCTTTTAAAATTGTCTCCTTATTCTGTATGTTGGGAATTTTCATTATAATGTGTCTTGGTGTGGATCTGTTGTGATTTTGTACATTCGACGTCCTGTAGGCTTCTTGAATTTAGATTGCCAATTCATTCTTCATGTTTGGAAAGTTTTCTGATATTATTTCACTGAATAGATTGTTCATTCCTTTGGTTTGGACTTCTGTGCCTTCTCTAGCCCAATAACTCTTAAATGTGATCTTTTTATGCTATCCCATATTTCTTGAATGATCTGCTCATGGTTTCTTTCCATTTTTATTGAGTGGTCTATGTTCTTTTCAAGATGATTTATTTTATCTTCATTGTCTGATTCCTATCTTCCAAGTGGTCTACTCTGTTGTTGATGCTTTCATTTGAGGTTTTTAAATTTGGTTTATTATTTCTTTCATTTCAAGGATTTATGTTTAGTGTTTTTTTTTTTTTTTTTTTTTTTTTTAATAATCCCTGTCTCCCTGTTGAGATAATCTTTTGCTTCTTGGATTTATATCTTCCTTGATTTCACTGAACATTTTAACCATGTATGTCTTGGAATCTTTCTCTTTCATTTTTTTTTCTGCTGTAGCTGCTATTGCTTCTCATGATGTGGTGTCTTGATTTGTTTGTGGTATTTTCTTCCCTTGTCTTTTCACATTGGTCATGTGTCTTCCTTTCCAGCTCTGTGGATCTGGTGTGTTGTTGTTTTTACCCTATAGGTTTGTAGTGCTGTTTTAGGGTTTCAAGATCTCTCCTTTGTTGGGAAGGACAATGTTAACAGATCCTAATATCAACAATACATCACCTATGAACTATTTGTTCTTACTAAGACATTTACAGTTTAGTCTCAATGTATAGAAATGTTGGTTTCAATTATTATCTAAAATATAATCAGTAGTTTCATAAAAAGGTTTACAGTTTCCAGTGGTGGACAATTTACTGGGAGTCAGGCATAGGACGATATGCTGAAGTGTAAAGATGTGAGGGTACAGAGTTAATATATCTTAGGAAATATAAAAGAAAGAAAAATCTAATGAAGAAGGTTGGTATTAGGGGAATAGGCAGGACATAATTTAGGGTAGACAAGTATTGGGAAGACAGTAGAGTACATAAAACAAACACTAGAAAAATATAGCATGTATAAACAGTAAAATTTAGAGAGGGAAAGAAAAATGAAAGAAGCAAAAAAGAGAAAAAAAGGGCATATACAATACTTCTATATTATATTATTCAGATGACTCAGTCCTCAAAATCTTATTTCATGCAAAGTTCTTGGTTTCACATATGTTGGGGAGTTGAGGGCCGGAGGATAGAGGGGTAGAAGAGAAAGAAAAAAAAATACTCAAAAGAAGAAACCAGTGTTGTTGCTAGTTTTAGAGATCCGTTTCTTTCCTGCTTCTCTTCTCATCCAATAGGTGGGGTTGTCTGTTTTAAGCTGGTGTCTCTGCCTTCAGGATTATGTAGGTAACCAGGGTGAGAAGACTGGACCTGGTGTGGGGCATCTGGGAGTGGGGAGTGCTGCCTGCCAGTGCCTGCAGGGAAATTGCACCTCAAGGGTCTCTTTTTTCGACTGCTTGTCTGACTTGAGCACCTGGTATCATCTCCCTCTCTTGCCTGGAGGTTTCTTAGATCCTGGTCTCTCTGTTAGACTCCAAACTTTAGTGCCATCCCTTATTACTTAGCAGTTCCCACCTGTGGGACCTCTCACACCCAGGCTCACATGAGGTGGGCGGTGCCCTGGTTGCACTGCACAGCTGCCCAACTGAAAGCTGTTTTTGTGTTGGGTGGTCACTGTGCCAAGTTATCACCACTAGGGTATGGGGGTAGTTGGATACCTGGTAAGTGGCCAGATGGAGATCTGATCTGAGATCTACCCCCATCGAAGATGGCGAGAAAGGTTATCCAAGATGGAGTTGGTCTGTTTCCAATGCTGGGGTGTATGGTGAGGTTGGAGCTGATGATGGTGTTGTTCTTGGTTTCGGTAGTAGCCTGGTGACCTGCATGGGAGCAGAGCTCAGTCTGGAATTCTGCAGAGGTGCTGCTAGGTGATTCTGCTAAGCTGCTTGAGAGCTGTGTGTAGGCTAGAACTGTGGGCTTTGGGTCTGGAGTCCTACTCGAAGGCTGAGGCTCTGAGCTCTGCACAGGTGTCATAGAGCTGGTGATTTCTGTGGAAATCAGCTGTATAGGGATCCTCTCATACTCTCTGAAATGCAGTATTCTGACTCGGTGAGATCTGGGTTACGGAACCACACTGGATGCTGCATGTCTCTGGCCCACCATCTTGGAATCCCCTGAATAACCTTGTTAGCCCCCTCCCTTCATTGTAATTCAAGGGTTACTCAAATTCCCAAAGTACTGGAAGTAGCAAAGATACAGTTTTTGATGATAGAAAAGAGGCCTGTTGCTTCTGTGTTTAAAGGGATGCTATATTTATAGATTTAGACTCATTTACCACAAGAAAAGTGGAACATCACTTCATTCCATGGGAAAACATTTTATATCTGAAATGTATCACAGAATTGGCTTTATTCTTCCCTTCTAACTCAATCTCAGTCACCTAATCTGTTTCCTCTGTTGCAGAAAGGTATGAATATGGCTTTTACGGAACCCAGAGTTTGCAGTAAATGCTAAAAATAATCCTATTCTCTCCATATCTTGTGTTTTTGTGATTCCTCTTTATAGACAGAGCATGAATCTTTATTATTTAAAAATTTGAAAGTAAACATCTTCTGTACTCTTGTGGAAAATACAAAAAAAATGTTTTGAAATACTGTGGAGAGGCTCTGTATTTCGGTAAAAAAGCTAAGAATTGGGGGCTGGGTTAGAGTGCTTGCCTAGCATATGTGAGGCACTAGGTCTGATCCTCAGCACCACATAAAAATAAAGAAAATAAAGGTATGTTTATGTCTTAGACTAAAAAAAAATAAGAAAAAGAAAACTACAGAATTGCTTTTAGTTTGACCCAGAGATTAAAAGTTATAACACATTTTGATCGAAAGAGATGCTACATGAATTTAATAATTTTCATGTGGATTATGATTTTTCAAATAAACTATAGTCATGATTTAATCCCTCCTGGAAAGACAGGAGTGTGTCTTCAAACAAACTGCCTAAGCTTTTGGTTCATGGTTTGCATTTCGATTCAACATGATGGATTAGGAGGGGTGACAACCTGAGCTGTGACAGCTTTGGCTGAATCCCACCTGGCGTTCAGTCCCTCTTTTCTTTATAAAGCTCTCCAAGGTTATAATTCTACAAAAGGCTTAATCAGTCACTGGAGGAATGCCTTGGCTTGGGGCTGGGGGTGGGGAGCAGGGATTTAATATGCCTATTAAAAATATGTTGTTTTTGAAAATTCTCAGGTTGTTTAATTTGCTTAGTGAAATCAACCCAAGTATGAATCATATTTAAACTATGATACACAGGGCTGACAATGAAGTGAACACTTAGGACTCATCCCAGTTATTTTTGTGAGTCCTGTCACTGACAGCCCAGTGGACCTTCTTAAGGTATAGTAAAGCTGCCATTTTCTGGCCTCTAGAAATCATTTCATCTATAGTGCACATCCATAATCATATTACATACACATTACACATATGAAACTTTCTCTATCATATTCATTGGACTTCTCATTTCTGCTATGGTTACTTACTGTCACCTTCATTGCTTCACCTTGGCTAAAATTCAGCATGAAAAGAACAAAAAAATTCTGCTAATCTTTCAATACATACTAGAGTTTCAGGTAGAGAAGTTATAAAATACAGAGCCACGTGGAGTTAGCAAGGAGAATCCTAGATGTCCATGGAAGTATGAGATTCCTGGGAGGACAAAAATATTAAGAACTACTAATTTAGTCCAAAAGACCCCCGAAAGTAGAAACAATTGATGGATTAAGGACCTATACCTCCTCATTCTGTCATTATCGCCTGTATGGGAATGCAGTTTTGTACTTGATGCTTTCTTCTTAAGTCCTTATTGAGATTTGGTTTCTATTATATAAGTATTTAGCTTATATTTGACCACATATGCTAACAAGAAAAGAAAACCATCACTAAGAAACTATAAATCAAATCTTCCTTTGGAATGAACTTTGGATTTCAACCTAGTCTATTTAAACTTTACACATGACTTATTAGTGATGATATTATTTGCATCCAACTTCCTTCTCTTTATCTGCATATCCATGATAGAAGTTCTAAGCAGGGATACAAGACTGGCAGCCTATGGAAAAAGAAACAAATTTTAAAAATTCTGTGTTTGGTCCCTGAGCTATTCAAGAGTGGCAATGTATTAAAACATTGGTATGTGCACATGGTATCATTTGTTCAGGAGATTTCAGTAACAACCTGTTTTTGAAACTCAGGTGTCTTGAAGTTTAGGGAAAGGCATAAAATAAGAATATGGAATTATACAAGTTTTTTTCTCTCTTTATATCTTTGATAAATGCATACAATAAACTTTAAGGCTTTTTAGTCCTTTAATGATCCAATTAATTACTATATTTTATTGTTTTAATATTTTCCTATGGTTTCCTTGTTTAGCACATTTTTCACCATTATTTCACATCAGTGTATTTCAAGACCTAAGATTCAGGTACAAGTTATTGAAATTGTTACATTTTAAACAATGCTTTAGAAATATATTGGAATCTGGCATAATATTGTTTATTTTATTAATTTATGTTCACATATTTATTGATATAAATTAGAATTTGTAGTTTATATATACAATTAATATAAACAGCCTATATATCTATATACAATATAAAATGCATTTATAAATATACATATATTGAAAGCATATTTATTTCTAGTACATATAAAAGTTCTTTATTTTTAGTCTATATGTATATACATAAAACGTTCATTTTCAGTATGTGTATAGTCAAATATTTTCTATTGGCATTTGAAATGAAATTTTAGTGTTTCATTCTGTTTTGCTTCTAAAATGATCAGTGTAATTGATTAAATAATCAGCATTCATCTTATTCTGTAGGAAATGAATATTTTCTGCTTTTACCTGATAGGGTCTATTAGCGTAGTTAGGATTTAGAAAATGGAGAAGTTGCAGGAAGTGCCTAGAATGAAAATCTTAACTCCCTGAAGACACCAGAACTCAGAAGCAATGTAGTGACAATTATGTGGCTCTAGCCCAAAGAAAACAGGTTTTAATATATAGATCCTAATCTGCTCTTGTTTTCTTGGTATCCACACAAAACCAAGATAATATTTTTTACTTCACTCATAACCACTCAAAATGTGCTCTTATTCCATACAGAAATTAAAGAACTTTTCTTATTTGATTTTGAGAATCTGAGTTCTCTGGAAATAGTCTGAAAAAAGGAAGGAAAACAAATGTGTTTAAAGTGATGAGTGTAGGTCTAACTTAATGCTAAATTTTGTCATATACAAAAGAAAAATGTTAACATTTCTTTAACATAAATCTATTAACGTGGCACATGTAGAAGGCAATTAATAAATCAGGTTATGCATAGGCTTCATATTGTATAAAACTCAGGTCATGGGTACTTAGAAAATCTATTAAAAAATAATACCCAGTTACACAAAATTTGTTTGCAATTCTTAGGGGGTGAGGGTCAAGAAGAAACTTTAAATTAAAAATTCTAATTTTTAGGTTATCATTTCTTTTTTATTTATTAGAGAAGTCTTAGGTAAGGACATTTATTACAATTATGTTCTTTTGCAATACTATATGACTTTCCTTCTTAAGTTTTCTTTGTTATAAATCAACATTTATTTGTATGATTATTTTATGCCTTGACTGTAAGCTCTGTGGGAACAGAAATGTCCTTATTCCTTATGATAAACACATGAGTTCCTGGTACATCACACAAATATTGGTTGAAGGAATCAATGCATAGCAGGGATTCAACATTGGACATAGAAGTTAGAGAGGATAACATTATGTGTGCTAGAGTTGTCAGGGCAAGTTTCATGGAAAATGAATCACTAGCCCAACTCATATAGAGTACCTATTGTAGGTAAGGCTTTGGGCTGGGCACGGGTGGGATTTGTAGAATTTGTTTTGAAAGATAGAAAGTATTGGTAGTCACAGTGGCAGAGAAGAGGTATCTTTGGTGGGGGCAAAGAGCAAGAATAGTGGTGTGGATTAATAAGTGGATGAAAAAACTAGTTCCCCTGGGGGGGGGGGGGTTGAATAATTGCAGAAAACATGATGTAGCTATGTTTTGAACCATTTTGATACAGGTATTGTTTTGGTTTGTTTTTTTTTTTTTTTTTCATAAGCAGATCTTGTGCTGAGGATTTGTAAGCAAATGAATTCTGAAGGAAGAGTTTTCAGATGAAATGAGTGAGAGAGTAAAGAGAAGGGGAAGAAACAAAGCATAGGTGAAGTCTCAGTGTCAGACTGATCCTGCCAGGAACTTCTCAAGTGTAATACACCTGAGTATGTCCAGACCAAGGTAAGGGAGCCAGATGTTCATGCTCCTGTGTTCAAGCAGGCATTAACTAAGTGCTCTCCTAGGGAATGTAAACTTCCAGACCTTTCCTGTTTTCTCTGAAGGGGCAGTGACAAAGTAGTTCTAGTAGCTCAAGTACTATCATTAGAAGAGAGCAGCAGTTGTTTCTGTCCATTAGACACAAATCATACCAAAGTTAGGCACACAGAAAAGTCAGAGGGATGGGCAGAACACTCGGAAGGGTCTGCTATAGGAGTTACAGCCTGACAATAGAGATAGAGATTTATAACAGTGTTACCAAAACTGGTTGCATGTTAGAAGCATTTGAGAAGTTTTGAAAGAAAAATTAATGATTGGGCTCCATCCCAGATGAATTAATTCAGAATTTCTTTATGTAAAGACTGGACATCAAAAAAGGATTGATTATGGATTATGGATTCCGAAGTGAGGGTGTGTTAGGATGTGAGTAGCATTTTAGGGAGATAAATGCATAAGGATTTATGGCTAGTCTGAAGAAGATAAAAACTGGTGGAGAAAATGGAATTTTAGCCAGAGGTGATGACTTGAACTGTGCTGGTGGCAAAGCAAATGGAAATCAAAAAACAAATGTGTGAGAGAGATTATGGAAACATCCAGGAGACTTAATAACTGATTGAATGTGAGAGCTTGAGGGGGTGGAGGAGTCAAAGATGGCTTGAAGATGTCCAGGCTGAAAGTCTGGCTTTGAAGCATGTCCTTTGAAGTACTACGATGTTTAGACTAGGTGGAAAATTATATCAGCATAGCCCTTTGACATTTTCAGTGGGAAAAAGGAGGATGCTTATTTTTAATAAGGAAGCTTCTCTCAGGGCCTAGACTATTCTTTTGTCAGAAATTAGAAATTCTATGAACACTTTTGGGCTAAAAGTGACTGTTTAAATCATATGCTTCTTAATGTAACAGAATAAAATTTATTTTATATGGCCTAAGAAATTTATTCCCAAGTAACTGTGAGTTTGTGTATTCAGAAAATGGTTTTCATAATTCTGTCATACTGTGCTGGTTTCAATATTCTAGTTGGAAGAGTTTTCATTGCTTATTTCTACTATTAATATTGCTAAATATACAAAATTATAGCCATATATCTTTTTCTCTTAGTCATAAATTATAACCCTTGACATAAGATGTATTCCTAGATATATATTTAGCATTTTATGCTTTTTTAATGTGGTAAAGTGCTTCTAATGTTCATGGAGTAATAAAGACAATAACTTTTACTTTGACACAATAATCATGCAAGTAATGGAAGTTTATATATTTTACTTCATTGTGTAATATTTCTTTGTAGGGGCAAAGCAAAACAATTGTCATATAACTACCAATGTTCTTCATTTAATATAATAGTTTCTCAGCAAATCACAGGAATAATCTAGTATGTTAGTGTCAAAGGACAAAATTATAACAATTTAGTTTGAAGATTTTAACTTTTTTTTTTGGTTCTAGAATTGGCAACACTTTATTGCATTAAGTAGAGTACGTGTTCTAACAAGCTGAGCAGAAAAGGTTGAATTTATAGAATGGCTGAAACAAAGCAGAAGCAAAGAACAAAAAATGGATTGGTCATTTCTGACTTAATAGACAATAGAGGTCATTTCTGTTTGGAGGCCTGATGAAAGTCCTCAGGTCCTGGAGCAATGTGTGCTGATAGTGGTGGCAGTGGTAGTGATGGAGGTGGCTGGGGTAGGGGAAGGGAAGTGATCTCAAGAGTTTGTATCTTCAGGCCCTGTAGTGGTGAGCAGCAGCAGACAGTAGAGGATACACTTGCAGGTGGGGGGCAGTGGGCCTTGGTTGCTCAGGTCTTGAAAGAGGCACCTATTTCTGTGCTGGACCACCTGACCCCTATAGTTCAGGGCACTGCATGGATGGGGTCACAACTGCACAGCCAGCTATAGTTAGGTTCACAAAGTTACAAACTTTTGTTTGAGTGTGGGAGAATATTTGTGGAGCCCCAGTGATGGAGATATGTAGAGTTGTCTGTTGTCTGTTTTTTAGGACATTGTAGACTCTTAATAGTAGCTCTGTTCTTAAGATTTCACTGTGCTATAGCAGTTTCTTTTCTTTTCTTTTTTTTTTTAATTTCTTATATATATTACAATAGTGGAGTGCATTACATTCATAATTATCCATTCACAGCACAATTTTTCGTAACTCTGTATATAAAGTATGTTCACACCAAATTATGCCATTATACATGAGCTCTCTTTTTTTTGTATTACAATTCTCAATACACCTTTATACCACAATTTATCATATCTCTGTTTTTTTTTTTTTCCTGGGGAAAACACTTTATTGCGGTATTTTGAAGTTCTTAGCATCTTTGCAGCATGCAGGACTCAAAGGTTGACTAATGGAAGCAGCAGAACACAGGTCTTTGAAGTCTGACCAACTTCACTTCAGTATCTATTGACAGTCCCACAGAACTTCAAACTTACATACAGAAGGACTGCGGGCCTCCCTCCCTCACTTAGTCACTGAATTCTACAAACTTCTCCGAACAGAACAAGAGTCCAGGCAGTCTAGGGGGGTGCTGTACTGCTTCTTGGGTTTTTATTACAGCCAGAGTTTATTTTATTGAAGAAATGCTGAGTTAGACTTAGAGATGGCTGTTTCCTCTTTCAGACAGGGCAAGAGAGCCTGAGAAAGGTCACATGGCCCGCCCTAAACAGACCAGCCTCGCCCTCAGGCCTCCGTCCCTGCTGCCCTCTGCAAGGCTTCCACTCTGCAGCACTGGTAGTTGCCCACATTGCAGGGCACATGGTCCTCAGGCTGCGAGGGGCTGCTCCCTAAGGCTGTGGCATGTCCACACAGAAGCTAAGCACAGAGCAGGTTCCAGGGGCACCCTGTGCACAGGACATGGAGATGGCCCAGAGAGCCCGGCCCACCTCTCCACGGCATGCTGCAGGAGGGCAGCAAGGCACACTGTGGACAAGGTCTTGTAGTGCGTGCTCAGGTCAGCACGGTGCTGCTCGAAGCTCAACAGCAGGAGAGTGGCCCCCGGGGCCTCTGCACCTCGCACACCAGTGGCTCTGGGCGTAAACTCAGGCTGTAGCTTGCAAAAGAGATGAGGGTCCAGGAGTGGGCTTTGCTTCCACATGAGGATGGCTGTAAGAGGGCCAGACGCTGGGCATTGTGGGACTGCAGACAGGTGAAAGGGACAAGAGCATTTGATTTTTTTTTTTTTTTTAATTTTTTATTGTGGGTTGTTCAAAACATTACAAATTTCTTGACATATCATATTCCACACTTTGATTCAAGTGGGTTATGAACTCCCACCTTCACCCCATACACAGATTGCAGAATCACATCAGTTACACATCCATTGATTTACAAATTGCCATACTAGTGTCTGTTGTGCTCCACTGCCTTTCCCATCCTCCACCCTCCCCCCTCCCCACCTCTCCCCTCCCCTCCCCTCCTCTCTCTCTACCTCCTCCACTGTATAACCCTGAGGGTCTCCTTCCATTACCATGCAATTTTCCTTCTCTCTCCCTTTCCCTCCCACCTCTCATCCCTGTTAAATGTTAATCTTCTTCTCCTGTCCTTCGTCCCTACACTGTTCTTAGTTACTCTCCTTATATCAAAGAAGACATTTGGCAATTGTTTTTTAGGGATTGGCTAGCTTCACTTAGAATAATCTGCTCTAATGCCATCCATTTCCCTGTAAATTCTATGATTTTGTCATTTTTTAATGCAGAGTAATACTCCATTGTGTATAAATGCCACATTTTTTTTATCCATTCGTCTATTGAAGGGCATCTAGGTTGGTTCCACAGTCTTGCTATTGTGAACTGTGCTGCTATGAACATCGATGTAGCAGTGTCCCTGTAGCATGCTCTTTTTAGGTCTTTAGGGAATAGACCAAGAAGTGGAATAGCTGGGTCAAATGGTGGCTCCATTCCCAGCTTTCCAAGAAATCTCCATACTGCTTTCCAAATTGGCTGCACCAATCTGCAGTCCCACCAGCAATGTACAAGTGTACCCTTTTCCCCACATCCTCGCCAGCACTTGTTGTTGTTTGACTTCCTAATGGCTGCCAATCTTACTGGAGTGAGATGGTATCTTAGGGTGGTTTTGATTTGCATTTCTCTGACAGCTAGAGATGTTGAGCATTTTTTCATGTACTTGTTGATTGACTGTATGTCCTCCTCTGAGAAGTGTCTGTTCAGGTCCTTGGCCCATTTGTTGATTGGGTTGTTTGTTTTCTTATTGTCTGATTTTTTGAGTTCTTTGTATACTCTGGATATTAGGGCTCTCTCTGAAGTGTGAGGAGTAAAGATTTGTTCCCAGGGTGTAGGCTCCCTATTTACGTCTCTTATTGTTTCTTTTGCTGAGAAAAAACTTTTTAGTTTGAGTAAGTCCCATTTGTTGATTCTAGTTATTAACTTTTGTGCTATGGGTGTCCTATTGAGGAATTTGGAGCCCGACCCCACCGACTGTAGATCGTAGCCAACTTTTTCTTCTATAAGACGGCGCGTCTCTGATTTGATATCAAGCTCCTTGATCCATTTTGAATTAACTTTTGTGCATGGCGAGAGAAAGGGATTCAGTTTCATTTTGTTGCATATGGATTTCCAGTTTTCCCAGCACCATTTGTTGAAGATGCTATCCTTCCTCCATTGCATGCTTTTAGCCCCTTTATCAAATATAAGGTAGTTGTAGTTTTGTGGATTGGTTTCTGTGTCCTCTATTCTGTACCATTGGTCCACCCGCCTGTTTTGGTACCAGTACCATGCTGTTTTTGTTACTATTGCTCTGTAGTATAGTTTGAAGTCTGGTATCGCTATACCGCCTGATTCACACTTCCTGCTTAGCATTGTTTTTGCTATTCTGGGTCTTTTATTTTTCCATATGAATTTCATGATTGCTTTCTCTATTTCTACAAGAAATGCCGTTGGGATTTTGATTGGCATTGCATTAAACCTATAGAGAACTTTTGGTAATATCGCCATTTTGATGATGTTAGTTCTGCCTATCCATGAACAGGGTATATTTTTCCATCTTCTAAGATCTTCTTCTATTTCTCTCTTTAGGGTTCTGTAGTTTTCATTGTATAAGTCTTTCACCTCTTTTGTTAGGTTGATTCCCAAGTATTTTATTTTTTTTGAAGATATTTTGAATGGAGTGGTTGTCCTCGTTTCCATTTCAGAGGATTTGTCGCTGATATACAGGAATGCCTTTGATTTATGCGTGTTGATTTTATATCCTGCCACTTTGCTGAATTCATTTATTAGCTCTAATAGTTTCTTTGTAGAGCCTTTTGGGTCTGCTAGGTATAGAATCATATCATCTGCAAATAGTGATAATTTAAGTTCTTCTTTTCCTATTTTTATGCCTTTAATTTCTTTCGTCTGTCTAATTGCTCTGGCCAGTGTTTCGAGAACTATGTTGAACAGAAGTGGAGAGAGAGGGCATCCCTGTTTAGTTCCAGATTTTAGAGGGAATGCCTTCAGTTTTTCTCCATTCAGAATGATGCTATCCTGAGGCTTAGCATAGATTGCTTTTACAATATTGAGGTATGTTCCTGTTATCCCTAGTTTTTCTAGAGTTTTGAACATAAAGGGATGCTGCACTTTGTCGAATGCTTTTTCCGCATCTATCGAGATGATCATATGGTTCTTATTTTTAAGTCTATTGATGTGGTGAATAACATTTATTGATTTCCGTATATTGAACCAGCCTTGCATCCCTGGGATGAATCCTACTTGATCATGGTGTACAATTTTTTTGATATGTTTTTGTATCCGATTCGCCAGAATTTTATTGAGGATTTTTGCATCTAGGTTCATTAGAGATATTGGTCTGTAGTTTTCTTTCTTTGAAGTGTCTTTGTCTGGTTTAGGTATCAGGGTGATGTTGGCCTCATAGAATGAATTTGGAAGTTCTCCCTCCTTTTCTATTTCCTGAAGTAGCTTGAAAAGTATTGGTATTAGTTCTTCTTTAAAGGTTTTGTAAAATTCTGCTGTATACCCATCTGGACCTGGGCTTTTCTTAGTTGGAAGTCTTTTTATGGTTTCTTCTATTTCCTCAATTGATATTGGTCTGTTTAGGTTTTCTATATCCTCCTGACTCAATCTGGGCAGATCATATGACTTAAGAAATTTATCTATGCCTTCACTATCTTCTAATTTGTTGGAGTATAAGGATTCAAAATAGTTTTTGATTATCTTCTGTATTTCTGAAGTGTCTGTTGTGATATTGCCTTTTTCATCCCGTATGCTAGTAATTTGAGTTCTCTCTCTTCTTCTCTTCGCTAGCATCGCTAAGGGTCTGTCGATTTTGTTTATTTTTTCAAAGAACCAACTTTTAGTTTTGTCAATTTTTTCAATTGTTTCTGTTGTTTCGATTTCATTAATTTCAGCTCTGATTTTAATTATTTCTTGCCTTCTACTTCTTTTGCTGTTGTTTTGCTCTTCTTTTTCAAGGATTTTGAGATGACTTATGAGATCATTTATTTGTTGGTTTTTTCTTTTTTTTAGAAATGAACTCCAAGCAATGAATTTTCCTCTTAGAACTGCTTTCAATGTGTCCCATAGATTCCGATATGTTGTGTCTGTGTTTTCATTTATCTCTAAGAATTTTTTAATTTCCTTCTTGATGTCTTCTATAACCCATTGATCATTCAGTAACCTATTGTTCATTCTCCAAGTGATGTATGCTTTTTCCTTCCTTCTTTTATCGTTGATTTTCAGTTTCATTCCATTATGATCAGATAAGATGCATGGTATTATCTCTACTCCTTTATATTGTCTAAGAGTTGCCCTGTGACATAATATATGATCTATTTTTGAGAAGGATCCATGTGCTGCTGAGAAAAAAGTATAACTGCTTGATGTTGGGTGGTATATTCTATATATGTCAATTAGGTCTAGGTTATTAATAGTGTTATTGAGTTCTATAGTTTCCTTATTCAACTTTTGTTTGGAAGATCTGTCCAGTGGCGAGAGAGGTGTGTTGAAGTCTCCCATGATTATGGTATGGTGATCTATTAGACTCTTGAACTTGAGAAGAGTTTGTTTGACGAACATAGCTGCACCATTGTTTGGGGCATATATATTTATGATTGTTATGTCTTGTTGGTGAATGGTTCCCTTAAGCAGTATGTAGTGTCCCTCTTTATCTCTTTTGATTAACTTTGGCTTGAAATCTATTTTATTTGATATGAGTATGGACACTCCTGCTTGTTTCCGAAGTCCATATGAGTGATATGATTTTTCCCAACCTTTCACCTTCAGCCTATGTATGTCTTTTCCTATCAAATGCGTCTCCTGTAGGCAGCATATTGTTGGGTCTTGTTTTGTGATCCATTCTACTAGCCTGTGTCTCTTGATTGGTGAGTTTAAGCCATTAACATTTAGGGTTATTATTGAGATATGGGTTGTTCTTCCAGCCAAATTTGTTTATTTCTGTTACTAAACATGGTTTGTTTTCCTCTTTGATTATTCCCCCCCTCCTTACTGTCCTACCTCCCACTGTTGGTTTTCATTGTTATTTTCCATTTCCTCTTCCTGTAATGCTTTGGCGAGGATGTTTTGAAGAGATGGTTTTCTAGCTGCGAATTCTTTAAACTTTTGTCTATCGTGGAAGGTTTTAATTTCATCCTCCATCCTGAAGCTTAATTTCGCTGGATACACAATTCTTGGTTGGAACCCATTTTCTTTCAGTGTTTGAAATATGTTATTCCAGGATCTTCTAGCTTTCAGAGTCTGTGTTGACAGATCAGCTGTTATCCTGATTGGCTTACCCCTAAATGTAATCTGCTTCATTTCTCTTGTAGCTTTTAAAATTCTCTCCTTATTCTGTATGTTGGGCATCTTCATTATGATGTGTCTAGGTGTGGATCTCTTATGATTTTGCACATTCGGCGTCCTGTAGGCTTCTAGGATTTGGGGTTCTGTCTCATTCTTCAAGTCTGGGAAGTTTTCTTGTATTATTTCATTGAATAGACTTCTCATTCCTTTGGTTTGGAGCTCTGTACCTTCCTGTATCCCAATGACTCTTAAGTTTGGTCTCTTAATGTTATCCCATATTTCTTGGATGTTCTGCTCATGGTTTCTTAACAGTCTTGCTGAGCTGTCTATGTTCTTTTCCAGTTGAAATACTTTGTCTTCGTTGTCTGATGTTCTATCTTCTAAGTGTTCTACTCTGCTGGTAGTATTCTCCATTGAGTTTTTAAGTTGGTTTATTGCTTCCTGCATTTCTAGGATTTCTGTTTGTTTGTTTTTTATAACCTCTATCTCCCTGTATAGTTGATCCTTTGCTTCCTGGATTTGTTTGCGTAATTCTTTGTCGAAGTGATCTTTCATTGTCTGATTTTGCTGTTTAATGTCTTCCTTGATACTCCAGATCATCTGAAGCATGTATATCCTGAATTCTTTATCTGACATTCCATCTGCTGCAGCTGTTACCTCTTCTAAAGTTGCGTTGACATGCATTGCTTGTGGTCCTTTCTTTCCTTGTCTTTTCATACTGCTTGCGTATCTTTCCTGCAGGTGCGGGCGGCGGCTCTGCTCTCTCCTTATTCCAATTGGGGTTTCGTGGCTACCACGCCGGCAGGTCACTGGGCCTGTTCTGGGAGCTGGTGGCGGCTCTGTTCTGCCCCTACTCCAATTGGGGTGACGAGTGTACCACGCCGGCAGGCCACCGGGCCTGATCCGCCGGTCGGTTGCAGGTTTGCCTACCCTGCAGGCGCGGGCAGCGGCTCTACTCTGCCCCTACTGCAAATGGGGTGACGTGTCTGTCGTACCGGCAGGCCCCTGGGCCTGTCCCGCTGGTCGGTCGCAGATCTGCCCACCTTTCGGGCACAGGTGGAGGCTCTGCTCTGCCCCTACTCCAATTAGGGTGTCGTGGCTACCCCGCCTGCAGGACGCTGGGCCTGTTCCTGGCACGGGCGGCGACTCTGCTCTGCCACTACTCCAATTAGGGTGGTGTTTGTACCACGCCGGCAGGCTCCTGGGCCTGATCCGCCGGTCTGTTGTAGGTCTGCCTACCTTGGAGGCGCGGGCGGCGGATCTGCCCTGCCCCTCCTACCACGCCTGCGGACCCCTTGGCCTGATCTGCAGGTTGATCACTGGTCTGCTCACCCTGCGGGCACGGGTGGCGGTTCCGCTCCGCCCCCACTCCAATTGGGGTCACGTGACCACCACACCGGCAGGGCCTGATCCGGGCGTGGGAGAAGGATCTGCTCTGCCCCTACTCCAGTTGGGGTGACGTGTGTACCACACTGTCAGGCCACTGGGCCTGACCCGCCAGGCTGACACAGGTCTGTTTACCTTGCAAGCGCGAACCGCGGCTCTGCCCTGCCCCTCCTACCACGCCCATGTACCACTGGGTCGCGGGTCTGCCCACCTTGCTGTTGCGGGTGGCGGCTCCGCTCCGCCCCCTCTCCAATTGGGGTCACGCGGTCACCACGCTGGCGAGCCACTGGGCCTGCTCCGGGCGCTGGCGGCGGCCCGGCTCCTTCCCTCTGGCTCGACGACAAATTGAGGAGACTCGGGTGACTGTGCCTCACCCCCCCTACCAGGAGACCAACTGCTTATGTCACCACTGGTATTGATGAAGTTCCCTCCTCCGCTGCTTTCTGCAGACGTCAGATCTCTGCCATGTTGGTATCCTATGCGAATGGCAGCATTTCGTTCCCCTTGCCGGGCAACCAAAGCACCGGGTGAGTCCTGACCGGCCCTCAGCAGGACCCGGACCGAGAAGCAGTTTCCGCGGGCTCCTAGCCCCGGGCCAGGGAAGTTCCGGGAGCCGGAACTCGGCCACCAAGAGCATTTGATTTTAAATTTGTAATTCACCACTAAAAAAGGAAAAATGGAAAAATGTCTTTTTAAATAAAAAATATTAAAAGTACAGAACTTCTCAGGAAGTTGAAATAGCATTGTCAGAAAGACAACAGTCTGATTGCTGCAGTCACGCCAACACACACCACCACTGCAGACTGCAACGGGGCCTTAAATATAAAATGGGTCTCAGATAAACATC
Source organism: Marmota flaviventris (assembly GCF_047511675.1). Classification (NCBI taxonomy): domain Eukaryota; kingdom Metazoa; phylum Chordata; class Mammalia; order Rodentia; family Sciuridae; genus Marmota; species Marmota flaviventris. The sequence continues at coordinate 23,252,952 of NC_092510.1, read as the reverse complement.
CTGAGAGAACAAATATCCAAACCAGGGAGACAGCACAAGCCCAGGAGGAACAGCGCTGGGTCCCTGGGTGAGCTGCATCCTGGCACTGGCCGTCTGACTTGACATATCCACATCCTCCCAGGACAGACAGGGCTCTGTACTGTGATCACAATGTGACGGGGTGCGAGTGGTAACTGCTGGTGTTCACCTTGAACCTGCATCAGACAGCAATCTCCTAAAGCAGCAGCTGCAGCAAGCGGGCCGACCCCTGCGGCAGCTGTCCTCTGGGGGAGCAGCCCCACGGAGCCTGCCCCAGACATTGTGGCTCTGAGCAGGAGGATGCATTCCAGCTTTGGGATGGCAAGGACAGTGGCTGAGACTGGTAGCCAAGCACACAGCACCACCCGGTGTGCCCTGCAGGATGTGGGCTGGCTCCAGACCTGCTCCACCTTCAGCTGTGTTTTCCACCCGTGAGCACTGGCCGTGCATACTCCACAAAGTCATAGATGAGGACAGGCCACGCTCCTTCTTCATCGTAGTTAGACATATCATCTGCAATCATGTTTCCAAAATCTAGCAGAAGGTTCCAAGTGTCCCGTGGAATTGATCTTTTGTGATGTTCCAGCAGAAATGTGTTCCAAAGATCTAAAAATTTAAACCTTCCCGATAACACTAAGTTCCAATATGCAACAGCCATTTCTAAATTTAGGAGACTCGCAGGGTAATGCTAAGATGATTATCTCGTTCTGCTCATAAGCCTAGTCCTCACCACTTAGGAAGAACCCTAAGTGAGGTCTATATTCGACTCATCTTAATGATGACAAGCTCTCCCATTGGGAAATGGAGCTGAACCTAGGCCCTTTTGCCCAGGGTTCTTAGCAAAGGTGAAGGTAAACTGGTAGAAGTCCTTGAACTTCACGGAGTCCTGCAGCTCTTGCTCTAGGCTGGGCAGAAGGGTTCTGAGCTTCTCGGTGCTGTCACACCCCAGCTCGGTCATGCCGTCCATGAACTCCTTCCTGCTGAATTCGCACTGAGTGGCAGCCCTGAACTTCCATGCTATGACCAGAACACTGATGCTGGTGGGGTCCAGCCTTAGATCGTCACAGAATTGCTGAATCCCATCAATCCCGATTCTGTCTCCATCTTGCGGGTCTGTAGTACCTTGGGAGCTGAGGCAGGAGGATTCCAAGTTTGAGACCAGCCTCAGCAACTTAGCCAAACCATGCTCGCAGGCGCCGCAGCCCAGCCGGCCCTTTGCGCAGGCGCGTGCTGTCCCGCCCCCGCCGGCCCTCTCTCTCTGTTTGTATATAAGGTATGTTGACACCAAATTCACATTTCTGACAGTTTTTTGGAGACAATGTGAGTTCCTTCTCTGAAGCAAAACTTCTGTGAAGACTCAACTCCTTCCCTCATTGGGCTCTAGGGGATCCTATGGGCTCTTATGATGACTGCGGAACTCTCCTGGAGCTTGGATTGTCAGCATTCAAGGTGATGAGTTCTGCTGGGACTCTCCTGTTTACCCTTTCCCTCACAACTGGTAATTTCTTTGACCAGGAAGCTGGGGTTGCAGCTGCCCTGTGCTTTGTTTCTTTTTTCATGCTGACATTCCAAGTATCTATATCCTATTAGGGTTTCATCTCTCCCCTGCTATTCTGGTGCTCTCCCTCAACAGCTCACCTTGAAATTCAGCTATTCATTTGTTGTTATTTGTGAAGAAGGTGAGTGTTGCGCACTTCTGTCTGGCTACCTTATAATAGGTGATCCACTTCTATTTCATTTATTGAATTCTTTAATTTTAGGATTTCTCTTTAGTTCTTGTTTATTTATAATCTTTATCTCTGCTGAATTTTTCATGCAGATTATGGATTGTTTTCTTAATTTCATTGAATTGTGTATTTGTATTCTCTCCCACCTTTTTGAGTTTCCTTAAAATCATTATTTTGAATTCTCTTCCAGGAAATTTGTCAATTTTCTTTTCTTTTGGGTCTGTTGCTAGACTATGCTCTTTTGAATGTGGCATGTTACCTTGTTTTTCATGTTTCTTGTGTCCATATGTTGATATTTGTAATAACTGATATGGTAGATGAGTTGCCTAAACCAATTTCAAAGGGTGGTTTCTATTCACCCATGCTAGGTCCTGAAAAGTAATCAATAACCCTGCCCACCAACCCTAAACCCTACCCATCCGTCTTTGGTTGCTGGAAAGTAGCCAGGCAGCCTGTTCTGAGTGAATCAGCCCACCAAGGCCCCTGGGATGCAGACAGACAGCCCTATCTACACACAAGTAAAAGACTTGCCCTGGAGATCTGTACAAGGATATTGACTGGATAGGTACATTGGCTTTGGTTCCATCTGGGTACAGTAGTTATATGTCTGTGTAGCTGTTTCTGCTATAATCACTGTTGGCAATTTCTGCAGGTGTCTCAATGGCCTAGGCTGCATGGATTTGTGAGATTGCTCCAGCTGCTGGGATGGGTTTGCTGGTGTCTTTAGATATGATGTGTATGGCTGCAGGTGTGGGGCACCGGTCTGTTTCCATAGTTCATGTGGGGAAGGACCCATGCAGATGAGATGCTGCTGGCACAGTAGTAGATGTGGGGAAACTCAAATTTCTGAGGGTTGTCTGTGAGTGAGACCACTCTAATGTACCCAGGTAGGCTTGATATATTGTGCCTGTCAGTAAGGATTATATGCCTATTACTGTTTGAGGGCTGCATAGGTGCCTCAGTGGTCCAAACTACACAGGCTGGGCTGCTCAGTTGATTCCTAAGGTTACAAGAAGGACTGGGCAGGGCAACCTGTTTTCTTGGGTCTTGGCTGGCAGACGTTAGGACAGGTTGTCTGCTTGCTTCTCAGGGCCACAGGAGAGTGGGCAGGGGTTCCCAACTGTTTCCTAGAAATCTTAGAGGCCTCAACTGCTCAAGGTGGGTTTCTCAGCTTCTTCCCAGGGCCAGATATATGTGGATAGGGCTGTCTGTCTGCGTCCCGGGGGCCTTGGCGGGCTTATTCACTCAGAACAGGCTGCCTGGCTTCTTTCTAGCAACCAAAGACAGATGGGTAGGGTTTAGGGTTGGTGGGCAGGGCTACTGGTTACTTTTCAGGACATAGCATGGGTGAATAGGGCTACCTTTCTATTTCTCTGGGTCCTTGATGGACCCAGTGGTTCAGGGTGGGTTGTTTGTTTTCCTAAGCCAAGGGTGAGTAGAGGGGGGTACCTGTTTCCCAGGAGCCACAGCAGGCCAAGCTTCTCAGGGTGGTTTCCCAGGTGATTCTTGGGACTGTGGGAAGGTAGGTAGGGCCACCTGACTAGTTCATAGGGCTACGTTGACCAAGTTGCTGAGGGCAGCTACATCTGCTACTGTAGGTAGATCTCAATACGGTGCTTGGATGGGAGAGGGCATAACATGGGCTAAGCTCTTTCTCTGGGGTAAAGCAGTATTATAGATTTCCCATCAGCACACCAAACGAGGCCTAGGGCCTGAGGACTGCAGAATTCTCTAGCAGAAAACACTTAAGATTTCTGTGGGATTAATGTCAACTTTTGGGGGCGTCCTGCTTACCATTTCCCTAACAAGCAGAGTCCCTCTTCAGTGTTTCAGGCTGATCTCTAAAGAGATGGGATGTTGGATGCTGTGTGCTTAATTCCATTCTTCATAAGGCCATCATTTGTTTCTATGCTTTGGGATATCCCTGCTGCATCCTTACTGCACTGTGGTGCTCTTCCTCAAACACTCTAGTGGAGCAGCTGTTTCTTTCCTTCCCGCTCCTCTTCCTTTCTCTTCCCCTCCCTTCCCTTCCCTTCCTTTCCCTCCTTTCATCCTTTCTTTTCCTTTCCTTCTCTCTCTCTCTCTGCATGTGTATTGACAGCTGTGTCAGACATTGCTAGTCAGACATCTTGCTGATATCATTTTTAACTGTTTCAGATAATAATGTTTGAGCCTTGATCTCATTGTGGTAGAAGCTGTGGTATCCATGGTTTCCTAATGCAGGAATCATTAAATTTTCTTTTTTGCTTAAACTAGTCCAACCTCCACAAATTGCAATCAAAGAGTTTTTGTCATCAATTATTCTTCAGGTCCCAGGTTTCTTCTGTCTGTATGACTGAATGAAATTTTGATTGTGAATTTCATACTTTTCATGTAATTCTGATAATCACTTATATAGAATTTCATTTCAAATATGGTTTAATGTTTATTTATAAAACAAAAAACCCCATGAGCTCTATCAAAGTATTTTATTAATGAGTGTTGAAATTATTCCCCTTAGTTATATTATCTGTCTACCTATTAATCTAACTTTACTTTTTGGTGTGCAAATTGAGCATAATGGGGAAAACATTAAGTCAGAAAGATTTTGGAAATAGACATAGTTCCAAAGTATTTTATGTTGATTAAAGGAAACAACCAAAAAGATTTGATGTTTTGGGTGCTCAAGCTTGGGTTTTGGAGAAAAATCTTTTTTTTTTTTTGGAACAATATGATATATAAATTCCCATATATATATGAATTTAAATATTTTAAAACCCCATGAATATAATTTTCTTAAGTACCCATTAAATACATGCACACACACAGACACATACTTTTTAGTAATGATTGAAGTTGTCCTATTAGAAAGAAATAGATTTTCATTTTAGGAAATAGAGAAAAATGTTCTTTCACATATTTATTTAGCATCCATTATATTGGAGACATACTCAAAATATAGCAATGAATAACACAGATGCATTGTGTGCTCTTGTGGAGATCAAGTTTTAGTAGCATAAAAAGAAAACAAAAGTAGCCATAATTCTGCCACTCTGAAAAAATGCATTTAACATTTCTGTGCATTTCTCTCCAGCTTATGTTTGAGTATGGTATGTGTAGATGCAACACAGATATCACACTCTGCATATAGATTTTGGGTTTTATTTTTTTCCTTTAGTTTTTTTTTATCTTGAATCTTAAGCAGTTAACATTCTTTAGAAGCATTGTTATTTTTAATGGCCATAGTAAGTCATATATATTTACTTTTGAAATGTTATTACAGCAGTGAGTAGTTTGTCTGTAAACACTTGTCTACACCTTAATTATTTCATAAGATACATTCTTAGGAAAGAAATGAATGGCTAAGAAGATAGGAGCATATTAAAGGTACTTTTAAATAAATATGATTTTTTTCCCATAAGGAGTGAATTATATTAGATTTCTGCAAAAGAAAACTTAGAAAATGTTTATCTCACTTCACCTTTGGCATCATTAAATATTGATGCACATTTTTTTTGGCTAGGATATTTTTTTTTTCTGATCTTTGTTTTTGTTACCTTCCAGTTGTCTGTTCTATAGTCATAGCCTTGGGTTTAGAGCAATGTCAAACTCAAAAGACACAATGAGTTTCATCCAGCTTTAAGTAAGTTTTGCATTAGGAAAAATACAGGTGGAGAGGAAAACAACATCATAAAAAAAGATTTTGTGATGTTCAGGCACAGATTATAATTTCCTACTTAATATATTCCAAGTGATGAGAAATGGAGCTGGGGGATAAGCCATTTCAAGAGTCTCATTGAGTTGTTTTATGTAGTAAATGAGTTAATATATGAAGAGCAATTAATTTCTGGCACCTGACAACTGTATTAGATACTATTTTATATTCTTGCTGCATCAGAGAATGTTACAAATTTCGTTTCAGCTATTATAGTTTAGAAGACTCGAAAGGAGGATGAAAGTCAGTTGTCTTTATATATTTGCTGATTGTCTTCTGTCTTCTCTCCTGATGTTACATGATTCTTATGTATATCTTTTGATATCATTCTGAGACATTCCTTTAGCCATTTAAAAAAGGATGGGTCTTCTGGCAACAAATTCTCTTGGCTTTCTTTCATCTGATAATGTATTGATTTTTGCTTCATTCCTAAAGGATATTTTCAGTGAATATAGGATTCTTGTTTCAGAACTATTTTATTTCAACATCTAAAAAATATTGTGCTGCTTCCTTCCGGTCCTCGTGGTTTCTAATGAGGAATTAACTGCCTTGGAATTATTATTATTATTATTATTTTTTCACAAAAATGTCATTTCTCTGTTTTTCTACTTCTTTGCTGAATACTCAGTTTTTTCATTTAAGTGCATTCGTAATTACTTGTTGGAGCATTTTACATTGTTGGAGTTAAACTTTTTTTTTTTTTTTTTGTTAAATAATCCCCTAACATGTTTGTCATCTTGATGTTGGCATGTACTGAGTTTCCTTTTTCTTTCTTTTTTTTTCAAGAAATAATGAGTTATTTCTACATTTTGACATATTGTGACTTCAGGAAAGCTATTACTGTCTAAAAGTTTTCTGTCTGGCAAGGTTACCCTTTACTAGTCCTCTAGCTATAGAGAATAGGTTTATGCCATTTTTTTTTAAAAGTATCTGTATCCTTCATCATTTACTTGTTTTTAGCTTCAAATTTGGGATATATCAGGTAATAAGAAAACTAAGAGAACTCACCACCCCCATTGGGTCCTGAGGTCATTTGCTTGCTTTCTTTTCTCTTTCAGAGTTTTCTTATATTTGCTTAATGAAAAACATCCAAGGTTTTAAAATAGTGCTTAGCAGAAAGAATAAGAAAAGTACATATATTTACTGTTTTTTTTTTGTTCTCAGAAGTGGAACTTGACTGGCTTCATAATATTTTGTGTGTGCCCTCTTGAAAAATAATAGCCGTCCTTCATCTAGTATTTTGCTAACATGGTATATGTGAAGATAGACTCTTTTATTTTCTATCTGGGCAATGATTGAATCCATTTCTTGCTGAAGTGTGGGTAGATGTATTTAGTTCCCAGCATAAATTCTAGTATCTAACATCTATGTCCTGTGATTCTGTGCCAACAGTAGGCATTAAATAAGTTGGTTCTTCTAGTGAATGCACAATGTTATTACCTCTTAGCTTCAAGTCTGATTCTTTGTCAGTGTTAATGGAGTTATACTTTAATCTTCTAAGATAAACTTTTAAAGGACTCTTTAGTCTCTTCTCCATACACTATAAAACTATGGAATCATACCACTCAGGCAGCATGTAATATATGACTTCTAATCGTTACATACATTTTGCCTCCTCAATCCTCTTTTGGGAATTGATGGGTATAAAAAGAGTGTGGAGTCAGAGGAAGAGAATTATGAAATATTATGGTTGTCTCATATCACTTTCCACTTGGTTGAAGAATAACTAATCATCCTTTATTATTATTATTATTAATTATTTTTTGGATTGGATGTAAGCATATTTCTCTAAGCCAAAGGGACAGAGAGTGGGTGAGAAAGAAAACTCTAACCTTCAGGAAGGGTGTCCTCATTTTCAGAGTGATGCATTGATCAATCATTGACTATTTGCTCTATTCATCTTCATTTTTTTAAATAGTTTAAGGAAATTCCTTTCAGATTTAGACAACAATCAGTTTTTAGCATTGCTGTTTCTAATCTCTGTTTCTGGGTTCTTAAAGGTATTTTAAGAGAAGGGAGCAGCAGCCAGCCAGATGTTATTTAAAACTAGAATCTCCCAGACTAAGCTAATCTTAAGGGAAATTTAAAACTAAGTCTAAATGAAGGCAAGTTTTTAAAAATCCAATTGAACAATTAAATTGCTAAAATAATGTCTTCATTTAAAAATCAGTGACATACAAAAATGATTTTATTGTTTGAGTTTTTATGCATTTTCAAATCTGTGAATCAAGTTTCTCTTGGTGCTTGAGTAGATGCCATTTGCTGATCTGTAACTGAGCCAGTTTTTACATTTGGGCCTAAATTTAATATTTAATTCAGATAGATTAAATGTGCATATCTTTATACAGCAACGAAATATTTGTAGATTTTTATTTTAATACTTTTCAAAAAATTGCGTATATTTATTAGTAGTAACTTACTAGAATTCTTCAAAATATTGTTTTATATAAAACCTATCCTAGAGGTATCTGTTAACTATTGCCATATTAAAACAAACAACAACTTAAAATCTTAGAACAGTAATCAGAAGCTTAAAGCAATTGAATCTAAAACTCAATGAGTGGTTTCTTCTGACTGAATTGAGCTCAACGAGGCTCATGTGCCCATGGTCAGCTGTGAATTGGCTAGGTGAATGCTCATCTTTGGCTGTGTCCATCTTGGCTGTGCTTTTTCTTATGTCTGGGGCCTTTCCTGGGACACTGTATGGACTTTCCTGTGTCCATGTGTCTTATCCTCCAGCAGACCAGCCCAGGCATGTTCTTGTGGTGAAGGCAGGGTGAAAGCATGGGAGAGTGAGCCAATGAACACAGAAAATGTATCACAACTCTTGAGGCCTAAACTTGGAACTGGTAAAATGTTACTTCCTTTACATTTATTTTGTTGGCCAAGCAAGTCATAGGGTTGATGAAATAGGCTCCATACCTTGATGGAAGGTCTACAAAGTAACCTTCAAAGGTTGAATATATAGGGAGGGGTGAATACTTACCTTCATTTTCCCAGTCAGTCCATTCTTAGGAAGGGACATTTATTATACCAGGTTTATTTTTATTGCACTAGTTGTTTTTTCTACTTACCCACACAGTGTATGAGTCTGAATGTTTTTATTAAGTGGGAAAAACATTTGTGCCTTAGGGTGTGTCATGGTCCTCAATTGCTGATTGAGGTAGCTGTCATGAAATCATATTCTTTTTATATAATGAGTACTTACTAGTTTTTCACAAAATCAGCTTTAGAGAAACAGAATTGAAAAAAGTAGATTTTATACAATTGGAAATTTCTGGTATTTTTCAAGTGCTGTCATTATAGAATATCTTATGAAGGTGAAGAAAGACATTTTACATTGCTTTATCAGTTCATTTGTTTTGACTGTTAGTCTCAGTGAACTGGGGTGATAATATTATAGCGTTATATTAACTCTAGTTATCATCAGGGTCTTAACTTTACTTCATATCCTGTATCCTACAAAAATTATTAGCATTGTTAGAGATTCTCTTTGGAAATAAAGTTCAGGATAAGATTTAAAACAGGGTGCGTTCTTCCTGACATGGAAATTTTTGTAAGAGCCTGCTCATCCTTTGTTGTTGCCCTTGCCTTTATGGACCTGGAGATAGATGAAAAAGATAAAATTGTCATTGAGTTGTGGCAGCTTCAAGCTGTCCTGTTTGTTTGTCCCCAAATCTCCCTGTGCCAACTCCAAAATCTCCTCTTGCCAAAATTAGGTTTGGAAAAATAACATATTTCGTATTTGACATATGCTTGAAATTAGCAGGAAATGCAGCCAAGATTTGGAAATTAACAAGGAAAAGTTATTTCTGAAAATATTTGAGAGCCAAAGAAGTGTTTGGCTTAAAACATTAGGGCTTTTATCATTTAGTAAAGTAAATAATAATAATAATAATAATAATAATAATAATAATAATAATAATAATATATAAGAAGGAATAGTTAAAATTTTCTTTTTTTAATATATATAAATAATTTTTATTTAGAATCCTTTTGTCACACACACACACAAAATTAAATGAGTATTCAAATATACTAATCTCCTAATGATCTGATAAATCTTACTCTCTATGACTTTTTTGAAGTCATGTATTTCTGTTTTCCATATGCAAGAAAGGATTTACCATTGATCTACTACCTGTAATATAGGAGTGATTGAAGGGACCCAGGACAAAAATCAAATCTTCCCTTTCTAATACAGAGCACTATTTGGACCTGACTTCATGATAAACACATTATTATTTCTATTCTAAGTATGGAACTATCTTCTGTAGCAACTTATCTCTTTGGATTAACTTAATTCAAGGCAGGGAACATTGACTAGGCAATCTGTATACAACAAGTCAATGAGGTGTTAGGGAAGGATATAGGAGATTTGCTAACTGTGTTCTCTGACCACAAGAGATTTAAAATCTAACTGAGGAGAACAGGGTTCTTAAATAGGAGGGGGGTTTTTCTTGCCAGGACCCCATGTATAGGAACATGCCTTCCTTAAGAGTTGTTGAATAATATATAAGAAGGTAAAGGCTTATCTGGGTTAAGAACCTTTGAGTTTGTTGATTTCATGAGTTGCAGCTGGATTCATGGAAATGTGACAATGTATGTTCTCTGCTGAAAATTACACAGTTTGAAGAGAATTTTATAAATTAGTGGAAAACCTGCTCTTTTATTGTGTATTGCAATGTCTTCCTTGTTTGTTTCTTTGCATCATTATGAGATGGGGTATTCTCAAGAGGATATTAGCCTGACACAATGATTTCTGCCACTGAAATAGAGGTGTTTGTTTTGGGAGGTTGCCTCTCATTTCCTCTGCGTGAGTTCTTTTTTTTTTTTAATATTTATTTATTGTTTTTAGTTTTCGGCGGACACAACATCATCTTCATTTGTATGTGGTGCTGAGGATCGAACCCGGGCCGCACACATGCCAGGCGAGCACGCTACCGCTTGAGCCACATCCCCAGCCCCTCTGCGTGAGTTCTTAGCCTCGTGTTTTATTGAGATGGAGTCTGGTATCTTGTGATCAGAAAAGCTACTAGAATTATGAAACTCTAACAGTTCACTTGAGGAAAAGTGAGCTTGTCTCAACCAAGTGCAGGGTATTACTAGGTAGCTTGTTTATAGATATGGAATTTTAAGATTCTAAAAACTACAAGATGAACTAGTTGTAGCATAGTGAAGAACTACTAAACATGATCCTTTCCCTACTACTTTAGCAAGGAATCCAGTAGAGCATTTAATTTTTTTTTCTTTGATGATACCAAAGCAGTGAGTGGCATTTGCAAATTAGATCAGGTAGTTACCACTGTTGACATTCATTAGGCCCCTCTCACGTTTCTTTTAAATATAAAATAGAGCTAATAAAAATACCTTTCAGAATTGAAATATGCCTTTATAGCAGTAATATATAGGTAAACTTTTTTTGTTTTTTTTTTATAGTCCAAGAAATAGCTAATAAACTTGCAAAAAGTAGAAGCATCCCAAAACCATACTTAACTCATGTTTCCTCTGGAATAACTACATACAATGCACTTTGAGAGTAAATGCACTGAATATCAAAGAGCTTTCTGTCTTATAGAAAAATTAATAGAATAATTATTATCTAAAACCCCAGATGAAAAGTGACAAACAATGTGAGGTAATTATTAACAATGATTCAGATAATCAATGGATCACTTTTTTTGGAGGCCATCTGGAAAGGCTTCATTGTGAGGCAAGATTTGTCAGGCAGTTTGAAGTGGGCCTCAAAGGACATAGTGGATTTCAACAGGTAAAGATAGAGAAAAGAGGTAGGAGGATATTCTAGACATATGGGGATGGAAGTGAATAGCGTTATGTAGGTGAAGGTGGTGAATGCAGACTCCTAAAAGTCGAAAGAAAGAGAACTATGGTTTATATTGGTAGCCATCTGGAAATCCCGTCTTCCTGGGAAATGCAGGATTGGGGTTTAGGTAGGAGAGAAGGAAATAATGAAGTTGTAAAAAGAGAGGCAAACTGTGATAAGAAGTGAGAGAAGTGGGGAACCAATACCATGGTTAAGGGGTATCAAGGAATACAACAAAGACCAAACAAACTTAAAGAAACAAAGCTGATTCTTTGTCTGATTGTCAGGCAGGGAACATGCACCAGTGAAGAAATTCATCCAGGGGACACAGAGGGGAATGTGTTATTAAAGGGGTATAATGATGGTTGTGATAATTAAACTAGCACTTTGGATAGGATAGAATCATTTTTTTGGTCTGTATGTGTTTGATTAAAAAATTTCCATTATTCATTGGTTAGAAAATGGTCTTTAATTAGTCTAGAAGGTTTTGGCATCCCAGGGTCATTCAGAGTTTATGGTCATTTATCAGCTTCAATTCTTTAGGAACAGTTGTGATGAAATAGGGCAGTAGATTTTGATATCTCTTATGCAAGTGTTACTATACATAGAAAATTTCTATTTATATGAGTTAGCCAGAGAATAGATGAATGAAGCTACTTGATTTGGATAGTAATATGATTTTTGCTTGTCTTTTGCTTTTTCTTGTCTCATAATAAATCTGTTTTTGATTTTAAGACATTTTCTTGAGTGACCACTACTAAATTTAATGCTCCATTCATTAAAGTTTTTAAAAAGTAGTTTTATTGAAATATAAGTCCATACTATGTAATTCATTTATAGTATACAATACAGTGGTTTTTAGTTACCGTAATTTGAGAATATTTTCATCATCTCAAAATCCTGTTTTCTCTTTTTTCTTCCCTAGGCCTAAGCAACCACTAATCTACTTTCTATCTCTATAGATCTTTCTGTTCTGGAATTTCATATAAGTAAAATTCCATAATATTTGGTATTTTGTGACTGGTTTCTTTGAATCATCCCAATGTTTTCAAAGTTCATCCATGTTGTAGCATGTATCAGTGTTTTATATGGCCAAATAATATTCCATTGTAAGGACAGCTGAATTTTGTGAATCCATTTATCATTTGATGGAAATTTGGTTGTTTTTACACTCTCACTATTCTGAATAATGTTGCTATAAAAATTCACGTTCAAGTTTCTATGTGAACATATGGGTTTAGTTATCTTGGCCATATACATAGGAGTAGAATTGTTGGGTAATATTTTAACTCTGTGTAATTGTTTGAGTATCTGAAATACTTTTTTCCAAAGTGGCCATACTATTTTATGTTCCCAACACTGTATGAGGCTGCTAATTTGCCACATTCTTGACAATACTTATTATCTGAATTTTTGATTCTAGCCTTCTAGAAGAGTGAAGTGGTATCTCATGGCGGTTTTCATTCCCATGATGGCTAATGATGTTGAGCATATTTTCATTTGCTTATTGGTCATTCGAATATCTTCTTTGGAGAAATGTTCTTTAAAATCCTTTGCTTATTTTTAAATTAAATTATTTATCTTTGTATTATTGAGTTCTAAGTATTCTTTGTATACATCAGACATATGATTTTCAAATACAATTAATTCTCATTATTTGTGAATTCCATATTTACAAATTTGCCTGTGAACTAAATGTATTTTTAACTCCCTGTATTTTCTCCCATTCTCCGTGTTAGCTTTTTACTTTCTTGATAATGCAATTTAAAACACAAAAGTTTAACATTTTGATGACATTCAATTTGTATATATTTTTCTTCTGCTTTTGATTTTGGTGTAATATCTAGGGAGCCCTTCATTAAATCCAAGGTCCTGAAGATTCACCTTTATGTTTCTGTCTAAAATTTTTATTTGTTTATTTATTCTTTATCATCCTATGGGTTGAACCCAGGGCCTTACACATGCTAGAAAGTACTCTACCACTGAGCTACACTTCTAGCCCTGTCTCAAAGTTTCAGTTTTAGCTCTATTTATTTATTTATGACAGCGGGATGCATTACAATTCTTATTACACATATAGCCAGCTTTAGCTCTTACATTTAGTTCTTTGAAACATTTTGAGTTAATTTATATGGTGTAAAGCAACTGTACTTTTTTTAATTTTAAATTTTCACAAGTGGCTAGCTAGTAGTCTTAACACTACTTATACTACTTTATGGAAAAAATATTCGTTCTTCATTGAATCATTGCCAAAAATCCTGGCACTATTTTTGAAAATCAGTTGGCCATAAACATAAGGATTTTTTTTGTGGTCAATTCTATATGTCTGTTCTTAAGCCAGGACCAGACTGTCATGTTTACTGTTACTTTGTAGTAAAGTTTGAAACTTAAGAAGTGAGAGTTCTGTTTTGTTCTTTTAAAAGATTATGTTGGCTCTTCCAAACCTCTTGCAATTTCAGGTGAAATTTAGAATCAACTTGTCAATTTCTATAAAGAAATTTAGTGGGATTCTGATGGGAATTGCATTGGATCTATGTATCAGGTTGGTAAATTTTGCCATCTTAACAATGTGAAGTCTTTCAATCTATGAACATGGTATGTTTCCTCCAATTATTTAGATCTTATTGATTTTCTTTAATCAATGCTGTATAATTTTCAGAGTATAAAAGTTTTGTAATTATTTTCCTAAATGTATTTATGAGTATTTTATTCTTTTGGATGCTGTTATAAATGGAATTTGTAAAGTATTTCTTGATTGTTTATTGCCCTCTGTCCAATCTTAATTGTGTATAGTCTCTCAACATGTTTTTGTATTGCATACTTCAGGACCCTCATTAATACTGCTTCCTCTCTCTAGAAAGTCTTCCCTCTCCAAGTCTCATTGTTTAATTCTTACACAGTGTGGTTAGTAAAGGAAATTGATGTAGCCACTATGGAAAATAGTGTGGCTGTCCCTCAAAAAATTAAAAATAAACCACCATATGATCTAACAATCCCACTTCTGGGTATATATGCAAAAGAACAGAAATTAGTATGTTCAGGAGGTATCTACACTTCCATATTCATTGTAACATTATTTACAATAGTTAAGATATGGAAATAATCTAAGTGACATTTGAATGAATGAATCACAAAAATGTGGTACATATACTCACACTACAAAATATTATTCCATCTTTTTTTTAAAAAAGGAAATCCTGTCAATTATGATGACATGGATGAAACGGAGGACACAAAGCTAAGTGAAATAAGCCAGGCATGGAAAGACAAATACTGCATAATCTCACTTATATCCGGAATTTTAAAAAGTTGAACTTAAAGAAACAGGCAGTAGAATGGTGGCTGTCAGTTTGCTGGAATATGTGGGAAACAGGGAGATGTTGGTTACATGATGAAAAGTTTCATTTATGCAGGATGAGTACACTCAGGAGAGCCAATGTATAGCATGGTGAACAGTTATGCATATGTTAGTTAGCTCACTGTGGTAATCATTTCATAATGCATACATATATAAAATTGCATTGTAGACCCTAAATATATATAATTTTAAATTTGTCAATTATACTCAGTAAAGATGGGTGGAAAAGACTTACCATATTTCCTAAAAGGAAAGGTAGAGAGCAGTGGAGAGGCGAGGAGAGGAGAGGAAAGGGAAAGTTAATAGTTCATAGTTTTCTTTATTACACTTGAATATACAGATACCTTAGGGGAACCTAGTTCAATTGCTAGATGCCTGGATTTTTAAAATGGAATCTTTGGGTCCAAATCACAATCCTGCCATTACCTTGACATCACCTATGATTTAGGGAATGTTATTTAACTTCTCTATTTTTCTATCATACAATAAGAACAATGTGTATAACTATTTGCATTAATTTCTTTATTTCATAGGTTTGGTGAGAAGTCTGTAATATATTAATATGGGTGTAGTTCCTAGCCCATCATAATTCTTTATTATTTTTATCTACCCAGTTTTAAAATCCATGCTGTTTATACCAACATGGAAACAGTACTTACACAGACTGTGCTTGGTACATATTTGTTACTAGAAAAGCTGTGGTGATGGTGGTAGTGGTAGTTGTTGTGGAAGCTATTTCAGCTGGAACTGAGTCTCAAGGAAAACATCAAATGCTTTTATTTTCTAATGAAAGTGTCAGGGTAAGATTCAGTTACTTGATCTAAGCCAAATGTCAAGCTTTTCTATCCATCCTCTGAGAGCACCACTATTGGAAATTACTGCCCTTTCATTAAATACACTTTTATGCTACAATTTCTTATTTTTTTATGGCCATCTGTACTGAGAATTAAGATAGCTATTAGAAGTCTTTAAAATCTGCAGATCATAAATACTTTGAGATCTAATTCTGAGTATTACTCACTTTTCATGAATACCTTAGCACCTAATAGTACAATGGACATAATAAGATTAAAATGTGGGATAATTATATAAAGTAAAGAACCCTAGATATAAAATTCTTAAAAATTCTCAAGAGCATGTAATTAGAGAGTGCATAGGTTACTGGAAAATATACCTTTTAATAAAGGACATCAATTTTCTTTCTTAGTTTTAATAAACATCTCATTTTTTGATAAACCCAAGATTTCAGAAAATGTTCTATATCCCTGATCAAATGAGCAAGTTGCTGAAAAATTGTAACTGATTATGCTCATTTATAAAATGTACTTGATTTATACTGACCATGCATGATTTATACCAAGATCTATCAAAAATGACTTTGCCTCTTTTTTGGACAGCAAACTACAAAAATGTGCCAAGATGGGTCCTATCATTACATGCTACAAATGCTATTTAAAATGGAGTATAGAAATTACCTAAAACAACTTTGGATCAAACTTCAAAATATCTTCTCTAATGTATTCATGAATTCAGTAAATAAGTTTAGATCAACATTTGTCTACCTTTCTTTTTTCTTTCTCTTCTTTTTCTTATGTAGGGCACAAGTCTTATACTTCCATGGTTGGCTAGAGTCCTATGGGCTGTAGATGATGGATTATATTTATGCAAACCAATTGAGACTAAACTTTCCTAGAGTATCACATCCCTGGAAACTTGAATCTTGTGCTTGGTATAGCTAATGTCAGTGGCTTTTACACCTCTGGGGTACATTCACTTCCTCTGCTGGAACTGACTCCCACTCAGGCACGTATCCTCCAATTTAGGTTCCTTACTCTTTTCCATTTCAAAATATTCTGAATCATCTGGACATCATTTCCTGTAACATTTTCTCTCATTCATTTCTTGTCCAAAACTCATTTTATAATGATGAGGTTAGATCACTTTTCAACATAACATAAGTATTCATGGATCTAATGACATTTTATAGTGAGAACTGGGTTGTTCACTTTTCTGTAATTATTCCTACACCCTTGAACAGCTCTGGAGTTTGTGATAGAATTCATTCATTCATTCATTCAATGATTCTCTTGTTACTTTGTTTATTTGTATTTTGTGTATTCCTGTGTTGGGTTTTATGTATATATTGGAATGGATTTTTCTTCTGCTCTTGTGTGGGCTTTTTAGGGCACAGCCTTATTTTTTCAAAGTGTTCTAGTGATCTAGATTGACACACTTTGTAGGTGTGGTATCTACAGCCTTTGTGTTAATTCTGTTTTTGCTGTAGGAGTGGATGTTCATGAGTGGGATTTGAGGACCCCTCTTAGTATTCCTAATTGCTGCCTGGTCACTTGTTTGGGTTTTTGTCTTTTATTCTTTGTATTAAAGTATTGCTGAGGTTTGAGTGTGGTTAATTTGTGTGTGGAGCAAGGTATGCCATCTCTTGACTGGGTTTAGTTCAGCAGCAGAGTCTTTAATCTGTGAACTAGTAGTGTTCCTATAGATTCCCAGAGCCTCACAAAAAAGGGTAAAACTAATAAAAATGGCAATCAAAGCAAAACAGTTATGTATATGTATCCACAAACCAATCAGATCAGTAAGAACAACTACAAAAAATATTGTTAATGAAAAATAAAAGAATTGTCTACACTGATGTGGTCAAAACTGTTGAAAAGGATGTTTTACCACCTGTACCCAACTGTCCTTTAGTTTTGGTCTTGGGCTATGTACTGAGACGGGGGATGGTGGGGGCAATACACAAACACACAGGAGAATGATCAAGGGCTGGGGATTGTCCATAGCTTCCTTTTTCTGTGTGTGTGTGTATGTGTGTGTGTGTGTGTGTGTGTGTGTGTGTGTTTTAACCAAGTTCCCACCTGGAGTAATCTGAAACTGAAGCTGGTTGAATTAGTTTTTAACCTTCCTTCTCACCAGTTTAAGGTAGGATGGAATGGGAAGCACTGATTGGAGTTTTGTCAGAACAGACCAGATCCATACACTCCCAGTACAGGATTGAGTTCTATGAGGGCAGTTCCTATGTCTAGGGCTTAGGTTTAATCAGGCCTTTAGGGACTTTCTTTGTTGGTATCTTCTCTGGAGAGAGCAGATCACCACACCTCTAATGGTAGGCAGATGACAATCTCTGCTAGGGGTCTGGATCTCAGGAGCCTCTCAAGATTTCTACTCATGGGGCAGGAAAGCCAACCATCCGCAGGTCTCTCACACTCTTCTGCCTACAAATACAGCTTTCTCAGACTTAGTTCCTGAGTGTATTCATACCAGCCTGTTCAAATTCCACACCCTCTTCAGTTGGTCACAAGGAGCTGTCAGACTCAGAGAAAAAGTGAGTTGCAGCCCCCTCAGTTTTTCCAACTTGAATCCTCCTGGGTATAATCTTCTCTTTCCCTGTTTCACTCACATTTTGCTAAGTACATGCTAGGCCAGATGGTAGGTACTTGTCAGGACAGTATGGCAATGATCTCTTGGGCTCCCACACAGCAAGCTGAGGTGTGGCCTTCTCATTCTGCTAGCTCGTTGAGAGTCATATATTGATTTTCAGATACAGGTTGTCTGTGCAGTTTTTGGATCAGCTAAAGTCAGCCTGCTTGTCTGATCTACAAGCTTTTCTATGCCAAATTTGTCCACTGTGTTTCTCTCTCTGTATTATTTTTACCTCTGTGGTAAACCAGTGCTGTTGCTGTTGCTGCTGCTACCACATCTGGCTTGGTTCCAATATATTCTTTCTTATTCTTTGTTCAATGTACCCATGTTTCTGGGTCTCTAAGAGAGTCTGTTTGATATTTAATTTCATGAATTCCCTCTTTGAAGCACCTTGCTGAGAAGCAATTCTCCCCACTGCTTATATCTTGAGCCACAGAGCAACTGGAAATGCAGCCTTCCTCTAATCTGCCATCTTGAATATTCCATTCAATCATTCTCCTATCAGAAATAGTTATTGTTACATACTCTGTGCTAGGCATTCTGCAGGGCTCATACAATCTGTTGATAAGTGAGAAACTCTGGTTTGTTCAGTTGTTTACTTTTAGGTCATGTCTCCCCACTAAGCTATAAATATTATGAAGTCGGAAACCATATTTTTTGTTCCCCTCATATGTCCTCCTCTGATATGGTCACTTATGAAGTGATTTGTTGATTGAATGGCTCCAAGTCTTGTGGGGAATAAGACTGTAAAAGGAAAACAATATTCTGTCATTTATTAGGAAGAAGGGCAATATGATTCTGAAATGAAAATAATTTTATCCATACTCATTTGTTAAACTCCACAGCTATCTTCAGCAAAAGCTTAGAATATTAGAACAGGGAGAGTCTTAGTAATACTCCCTCTCTCTCTTTCTGGTGAGGGAAAAACCTAAGGAGATCACCCAAGGTTCCACAGTTGTCAGACCACAGATTTGGGGCTATTGTCTGGGTTTTAAATATGCCACATCTTGATCATTTTAGTACACTGTGACACTGTGTGAGGACCCTCACACAGTGATCCTATATTATACTTAAGGCTTTAGATAGTAAGGTGAGATTGTATCACCCTGGGTAAAGATCTTAACCCCTTAGAAAGTTCTGTAAGCAAACCAGGATAATCAAATGAGGCAGATGTGAGCTGGCATCAGATTTTAGGAAAAAAAAATAACTTGAGTTGGCTGAATCCTAGAGCTTACACTTGTCTCTTGCATGAAAATGTTGCATGAAAATGTGTTGGGACTTTGACATGTGTGGCAACCAGTCTTCAAAAGAGTGAGTCACACCTCCTCCTACTCTGCAACTGTTAGTGCTGGCTTCTGGCAAAAGGTTGGAAACATTGCAGTCATGTGGCTTGGCTTGCTGGGAGAAAAGAGGCCATGAGCCAGGAGAAAGCAGGGAAGAAAGACTTCCTGAGGGAAGCAAGGAAGAATATGGGACAAAATGAGGGTGAAAATGTAGCCTCACATAATGGACCAGATCATTGGACATAGATTCTAAGTAGGAATGAGGCTAATTCAAAGTATTTTCTAAGATTCACCACCCAAGAATTGTGTTTATAGGATGGCTAAACAAACAGATTAATAAATATAGGTGATTTTTAATTCCTACAAAGAGGAAATACGTTCAGTTTTGAAGATCCTGAGTGAGTTGTATTATAAGGATTAATAAATGAGGCAACTAAAGTAGAGCAGGAATGGGGCAGGCAAATTGGTTCTAGATGGAAAAATGGGAAACAAGGTAGACTCTTTCTTAGGAAACAGTTTGACAGCTGATAATCTTGGGTGACTCATGATCCCTCTGCCAGCTAGAGGCTTTGAGCTCAATTTACTTGTGCTGCTTGTGGCACATACTGTTGGGCTATGGTCAACAGATTTCTTACTAGTTCTAGGTTAGGGTTGTTGCAGGGGGATTCATGCCAATTTAGCTGAGATAGGCCTAAAAGATTATGGGAACAGACTATCTCAAATAAGAACTGTGAAACATTTTGGAGTGAGGCTTCATTGATGAGTGATATATGAGGACACCTAGATTTGGATCTTGGGAGAAGGTAGAAAGTTTTGAAAATATACAAGAAAAAATAAAAGTAAAAGAGAGCTGTGCACAACCAAAGAGTTTTTATAGTATGTTACAAAAGCAAGTAGCAGTGTCAGTTTCATTGCTGTTCAGTGGAGTGAATGAGGGTTATGGAGTGAACAACAAAAAGGCAGCTATTATTCACATGTAGAGTAGGTTGACTTCTGACTCAGGCAAGGGCATGGATTTCTGAATATGAGTAGTAGTATATAATATGTGATGAAGGAATCAGAATAATTAAATGGGATAGATAAAAGTATAATTTATCATTTTGTGTAGACTTTTAGTGTTTACAATTGATTTCATATGTATTCTATATTTTTCCTAGGACAAAACATGTGAACAGCTATTATTTTATTACTATTTCATATGAGGATACTGAACTTCAGAGTCAGATATAATTGCCCAAGATCACACAGGTAGAGAATCAGGGACTAATTTTAGGTGTTTATATTCTGAATCCTGAGTTTTACTTCCTGGGTTATACAGCTTTATTCTAGTGAAATCTGTGCATTGCCCTGGCTGATCTTGCCCAGCATCATGGCTCTCTTGATCACCCTATCTTAATAGTGTATTGTCTGATGCATGGCATAAGGTGGGCACTCAAGAATTGTGTTTATAGGATAGCTAAACAAACAGATTAAGAAATATAGGTGATCTTTAATGATGAAGTAAATTTTATAATGATGTGAGTTAGACATTTGTTCCAGTAAACTTTGCTCCTAGATATAGTGCATTTTCATTTACCACCAGTGTTGGCTACCTGGTCCTTTCCTAATTCAGAGTTCAGCTGGTATTGCATCAAAATTTGGATTAAACATTATATGATATTAAACTACAGCATGAATAAATATTATCTGTTTTATATTAAACACTGCTCATTGGTATAGAACACCTACTAGCCCACAATATTTTTGTTTTTCTCTCTTCCCCTATCCTTTCTCCTTTCCTCTTTGATTTAAAATCAGAGGACCTGTGATTAGTCCCTGATTCACTGTTGGCATGACTATAGGTGACTCTGAGGCTCAACATCCTCATGTATGAAATCAGGATAAAATAATATCTATTCATAAGTTTTACCCTAAGAAAAATAGGGAATGCATAAGGAATGGAATGATAGCTTTATTTTTACTAATACCTTTTCTCTAGTTAGTTTGTATTTTGTACTCCTTAATATTATTGTGTAATAAATCATATATTTTTATCTCCTTGGGAAAAAGTAGTTTGTTTTCTACTTCTTCCTTGCCTCTCACAATTTTGAGTATAATATTAAGTGATCTTAATTGGCTATTTATAAATATGTGCTGATGGGGTAATCTTCTGTAAATACAGTGAATTATTTTGTTTAACTTTGTTTGTGTCTTCCATGGTAAAATAAAATTTATATATGTCATAGAAGTTTGAATTTGCTTGTCATGGAAAGACCTTGGTTTTATTATCAGAAATAGCTAGGTTTTTTTCCTGCCTAGCACTTAAATAGGACTTTGGGTAAATTTTGTAATATTCAGAATCTGTTTTATCATTTCTAGATGGGAATAAATAATTTTTATCTCCTAGTGTTATCATGATAACTACATGTGCTGAAAGATGAGAAAACACTAGAATGCTGTATAACACTTAGCCAGCATTTCACCTACTTTCTGCTGTACTTTGAAACAATATTCTAGAGGAAAGACTAGTTTTGATCTTAGATCCTGATTTATAAGGTGCATAATACTGGACAAGTGACTCAGTCTCTCCAAATTCAGTTTTCAGCACAATGAGATCAAGTGAGATGATCAAACATAATAGACAATGAAAATGGATTTTTGTAGACTGTAAATGAAAAAATGAAAGCTATTTCTGCTATCCATATTTTATTGATAAGGCACTAAGATAGGAGATTGTGTTCTAATCTTCTTTTAGTAGAAGAAACTTGTTTAAAGACTTCAAGGTTTTCCAACCTAACCTAATATTTGGAGATCTGGCCTCAAAGTATTATCCTTTCTATCTTGTACATAACAGTCTAATTAAATGGAGCCTTAATTATTATCACATATACTTTATTATATTTAGAGTATTATTCCATTGTTTGTAGTAAATACTGGCCTTTTCTGATGCTAGACATACTGTCGATCTATTCACATTATTTCATATCCACTTTTTCTCTCCCACTCACCATATCTTTGAAAAATGACTTCATAGCTGATCATAGAAATAAACACATTATAACAGTGAATAAACATCAAATATGTCATGAAACACATATTCATAATCTTTAAGAATGGAATGAGCAATACTCAAACTGTCGTTCATAGAAAACATGAAAGAGTATGAATACCCCATACACATTTTCTTACGGTGTTATGGGAAGGTTTGTCCAGGATTCAAATGAAAGTTTGGTATTAGGTTTAGCTGTCTTTTTGAACATGAAGGGTCATGTGATTATTTGGCTTCCATTCATTGAAATTACAGAACCTTCTTAGTTAGATTTATCTTTTCACATGGGAGCATTAATCAAGATAAATTCCATCACAACTGTTGCCACACATTTCTTGCCATGTGCTGTGTAGTTAGTTTACTCAGAGCCTACTTCAAAGGACTATAATTTCACTGTTTCATCACTTCAGCATTTCATCTGTCGTTCTGGCAATATTTGATGCCTCTTTTATCCTTCAGGTTTTTTCTCTGTATAAACTATTAATATATATGAAAATGCATGTGTCTCTCTTAGACTCTCATTACCATCTTGCCTGCACTGCTAGTTTTGCATGCAGCCTGCAGTAAATTCAGTGTGGATGGTCTAAGTAAGTTATGGAAAAGCCAAATGTGATTGGACAGATTCATAAAATGCAGTCAGATTGTACACTGCTGAATATATATTTCTTTCTCCTTCCTGTATACCCACACACAAGGCTGTGTGTTTGCATATATACACACTATATAGGAGAAGTCTTGGCCACACATAAATAAGTTGATAAAGTCCAGGAGTCACATAGCACTTACCAGACACTGAGTTGCAGCTCATGAATCAGCTATAGCAAACTATAAATAAATGACCATGGGCTCATTACTGTGCCAGTTATGGGCCTTTTCCAGTGATTGCTTTTTAATTTAAAAATAGGGACCAGTGGGCTGTTTAAAATATTTCATGTCAAGGGAGTAAATATTCATAATCAGCTGCCCCCCTTGTTTTTCCTTCTCGAATCAAGACATATTATTAATGCATAATGGGTAGGAAAAATGGTTGGCTACAGGATTTCTAGGTTGTAATTTTACCTCAGATGCCAGAACACAAAATCTTGTGTGACCTTGCATTAATGATTTTCTATCCCTGGGTTCTTGTTTACCAATTTTCTGAAATAAATTTGCAATCATGTCAGAAAATTAATCTCAGCTGGTTAGCTGATTGGTTTGCTTTCTGGGCATCCATTCCATTTTTCATGATTCTTAACTTCTCATTTCTTGTGCAGTATATTTGTCAGAACTCTTTGGGTTGCAAGGGGAAGAAATACAAGTGGAATTGGCTTAAGCAAAAGGGGAAACTGATTGACTTACATGCTTCCTTGATCTGATGGTGCTCCCACCAAGAACAGGGTTTGGAGAGCAGACACACAACTTCCCTTTCTTACAAAGGAAAATCTTATTCTTATTGGGATTTCCCCTTTCTAGACTTTGCCAGGTCTTCTGGTGAATTCTGCAGAGCTTTTATGTCAGAATAATCAGGGCAGCTGAGCCCCTCCTATGAGAACTTTGAGACAGAGAAACATATGCTAGTGGGAGAAACATCTGCGGGAGGAAACAAATCATCATTCTTTGTTGTATCAAAGGATTTGTTGGGCTCAAATCAATTAAATATATTTGATATGGTCTGTAAAGTTTAAAATGTGGTACTACTCCTTCCCCTTTTGTAAAAACTTTATTACTATACTTGATTTTGTACCTTTCACAACTGTGTTTCACATTTATAATCTTTTATACTTCCCTTATTCTTGTTTATACTCCTATAACCCTCTTTTCCTCTCAATACCATTTTCAGATTCTGTCATGATGTCATCCAGTTTCTGATTACAGATAGATAGAAAACACACCATGTGTTCTTATTCCTTGAGTTCACATCCTTTATTCACAAAGAAAAGACCTTTACCTTCTTCCTACAGCTACCGGTGTTAAGACATCCCTAAAAACTGCTCTACCATTACATTTTGGTTAGGAGTCACCATCATGGTGACCTATATGCTTCACAGATGAATTCATATCCACATTTCAAACCACAGCTTGATTAGGTTTGGACTTTTGTGATCAGATAGTTTCAGGAGGGATTTGCTTGCTTTTAAGTTTCCTTGTATTGCTGAGGTCTTCATATTAATCTTAGTGGGAATTCAGAAATATCCAAGGGATGAGTAATGAACTGGTGGGATGACTGCCAGGAGATTCTTTGGATGGGTCAGTTTGCATTACCCCCAACCCCCTCCATGTTTTTCTTTTAATTTTGGCTGGAAGTGACTAAGGAAGTGTGTACTTGATATGAGAATCCAAGGAATGATAGGATAAGGATTACAGGTCTGTTTTTTGGATGAGCCTCTGGACTGGCCCCATGGTTATCTGAGCATTTCAGAAAGAGAGGGAGGGAATCTAGGTGAGCCACTCTGTCAGACATGGGTACACCCTTTTCTGATAAAAGGTGTCAGAAAGTGGAGAAGCAGCATAGCCTCTCCAATTCTACATGACACTTATGACTGTTTTAGGGCATAGAAGCTTCTGAGGAAACTAGCATCATTTTGTTTTCAGGGTTTTGCCAGGAGTTTTGCCATCAACAGGAGGCCTCATCTTTTCAAAGACATGGACATCTTCATGGTGAGCTTCTGCTGCACTGAATTCTATCAAATACCTTTGTGTTATTTTTCCAGCAGCAGACAGCAGTGAAAGGGGAGAACATGGTGGATTCCTCTTGGTAATAGGGAGGAGTGTTCATGAACTCTCACAAGACATACTTCAGGTATTCCTGGAAATTACCAACTAAGACCTGAGACCTTGTGTGGACAATGTAAGCCAGTAATCAGTTCAATAGGAGTTATTTGTTTCATTCTGGCAGTTATACATGATGAAACCTGACCAAACAGTTTACTCTTGTAAAGTCTTTGATTTTATGGTCCTTTTAAGGAGGTATTATAAGAATTGATGCAAATATCTCCAGGAGAGGGACTTTAAATAAATGGAAAATTACTATTGCCACATTATTTCTCAGATCAATGTTTTGTTCTAATTAGTTATACATGATAGTAGAATGCATTTTAATACATCATACATAAATGGAGAATAGCTTCTCATTCTTCTAGTTGTACATGATATAAAATTACAACAGTTGTGTAAATATATATGCACATAGGGTAATGTCTGATTCATTGTACTGTCCTTTCTTCCTCTATGTCCTCTTTCCTTCCTTCACTCTACTCTAATTCAAAATACCTTTATTTTTCCCTACCCCCCCACCTTATTGTGAATTAGCATCTACATATGAGAAAAAACATTTGGCCTTTGGTTCTTTGGGACTGGCTTATTTTGTTTTGCATGATATTCTCCAGCTCCATCCATTTACTGGAAAATGCCATGATTTCATTTTTCTTTAAGGCTGAGTAATATTCCATTGGGTATATATGTATACACCACAGTTTTTTTATCCATTCATCTTTTGAAGGGCACCTAGGTTGGTTCCATAGCTTAGCTATTGTGAATTGAGCTGCTATAAACAAACATTGATGTGGATGCTGATTTTAAGTCCTTTGGTTATAAACCTAAGAGGGGATAACTGGGTCAAATGGTGGTTCCATTCCAAGTTTTATGAGGAAGCTCCATACTGATTTCCATAGTAGTTTCATCAATTTGTAGTCCCACCATCAATGTATGAGTGTAACTTTTACCCCACATCTTTGTCAACATTTTTTGTTGTTTGTATTCTTGATAATTGCCATTCAAACTGGAGTGAAATGGAATCTCAGTGTAGTTTTGATTTGCATTTATCTAATTGCTAGAGATGTGGAACATTTTTTCATATATTTGTTGATTGATGGTATTTGTTCTTCTTTGAATTGTCTGTTCAGTCAGTTCCTTAGCCCATTTATTGATTGGGTTAGTTGTTTTTTTTTTTTGTTGTTAAGAGTTTTGAGTTCTCTATATATCTTGGAAATTAATGCTCTATCTGAGGTGCATGTGATAAAGAATTCCTCCATTCTGTAGGCTCTCTCTCCATGTTATTGTTTGTTTTCTGGGAAGAAATTTTTTAGTTTAAATCCATACAATTTATTGATTCTTGATTTTACTTCTTGTGCCTTAGGAGTCTTTTTTTCTAATTAGTTGCTCAAGACAATACAATGATCTTGACATATCATACATTTGATTCAAATATGGTATGAATTCTCATTTTTCCAGGTATACAAATTGCAGGATCACATTGGTTATACATCCATGTGTATACATACAGCAATCCTAGAGTCAGTTGTATTCTGCTGCCCTCCCTATCCCCCCACCCCCTCCCCTCCCCTCCCCTCCCCTCCTATCACTATTCTCTACTCATTCTACTGTGACACTTATCTCTCTCTCTTTTTTTTCCTTCCCTTCCCCCTCACACCATCGTATATGTATTTTGTGAACCCATGAGGGTCTCCTTCCATCTTCCATGCAATTCCCCTTCTCCCTCCCTTTCCCTCCCACCTCTTTTCCTTGTTTCGTGGTAATCTTCTTCTCATGCTCTTCCTTCCTACTGTGTTTTGAGTCATCTCCCTTATATCAGAGAAGACATTCGGCATTTGTTTTTTAGGGATTGGCTAACTTCGCTTAGCATAATCTGCTCTAGTGCCATCCATTTCCCTGCAAATGACATGATTTTGTTATTTTTTAGTGCTGAGTAATATTCCATTGTGTATAAATGCCACATTTTTAAAATTCATTCATCTGTTGAAGGGCATCTGCCTATACATGAACAAGGTATATCTTTCCATCTTCTAAGGTCTTCTTCTATTTCCCTCTTTAGGGTTCTGTAGTTTTCTTCGTAAAGGTCTTTCACCTCTTTTGTTAGGTTGATTCCCAAATATTTTATTTTTTTTTTTAGGAAATTGTGAATGGGGTGGTTCTCTTGATTTCCCTTTCAGAGGGTTTGTCACTGATATACAGGAATGCCTTAGACTTATAAGTGTTGATTTTATAACCTGCCAGTTTGCTGAATTAATATACTAGTTCTAGACATTTTTTGTCAGAACCTTTTGGGTCCGTTAGGTATAGGATCATGTCATCCACAAATAGTGCTAATTTCAGTTCTTCTTTTCCTATTTTTATGCCTTTAATTTCTATCGTCTGTCTTATTGCTCTGGCCAGTGTTTCGGGAACTATGTTGAATAGGATGGTGAGAGAGGGCATCCCTGTCTTGTTCCAGATTTTAGGGGGAATGCCTTCAATTTTTCCCCATGTAGAATGATGCTAGCCTGAGGCTTAGCATTAATAGCTTTTACAATGTTGAGGTATGTTCCTGTTATCCCTAGTTTTTCTAATGTTTTGAACATAAAGAGATGTTGTATTTTGTTGAATGCTTTTTCTGCATCTATTGAGATAATCATATAGTTTTTATCTTTAAGTCTATTGATGTGGTGAATAACATTTATTGATTTCCGTATATTGAACCAGCCTTGCATCCCAGGGATGAATCCTACTTGATCATGGTGCACAATATTTTTGATATGTTTTTGTATCCGATTTGCCATAATTTTATTGAGGATTTTTGCATCTATGTTCATTAGAGATATTGGTCTGTAATTTTCTTTCTTTGGAGTGTCCTTATCTGGTTTAGGAATCAGGGTGATGTTGGCCTCGTAGAATGAATTTGGAAGTATTCCCTCTTTTTCTATTTCACAAGATAGCTTGAAAAGTATTGGTATTAATTCTTCTTTAAAGGTTTTGTAAAACTCTGCTGTATACCCTCTGGTCCTGGGCTTTCCTTGGTTGGTAGTCTTTTGATGGCTTCTTCTATTTCCTCAACTGATATTGGTCTGTTTAAGTTGTGTATATCCTCTTGACTCAATCTGGGCAGATCATATGACTTAAGAAATTTATCGATGCCTTCACTATCTTCTATTTTATTGGTGTATAAGGTTTTGAAATAATTTCTAATTATCATCTGTATTTCTGCAGTGTCTGTTGTGATATTGCCCTTTTCATCCCGTATGCTAGTAATTTGAGTTCTCTCTCTTCTTCTCTTCATTTTCATAGCTAAGGGTCTGTTGATCTTATTTATTTTTTCAAAAAACCAACTTTTAGTTTTGTCAATTTTTTCAATTGTTTCTTTTATTTCAATATCATTGATTTCAGCTCTGATTTTATTTATTTCTTCCCTTCTACTACATTTGTTGTTGTTTTGCTCTTCTTTTTCAAAGGCTTTGAGATGAAGTGTGAGATCATTTATGTGTTGGTTTTTCCTTTTCTTGAGTAATGAATTCCAAGCAATGAATTTTCCTCTTAGAATTGCTTTCATTGTATCCCATAGATTCTGATATGTTGTGTCTGTGTTTTCATTTATCTCAATGAATTCTTTAATTTCCTCCTTGATGTCTTCTGTAACCCATTGATCATTCAGTAACATATTGTTCATTCTCCAAGTGATTAGGATTTTTCCCTCCTTCTTTTATCGTTGATTTCTAGTTTCATTCCATTATGATCAGATAAGATGCATGGTATTATCTCTACTCCTTTATAATTGCTAAGAGTTGCCCTATGGCATAATATATGATCTATTTTTGAGAAGGATCCATGTGCTGCTGAGAAAAAAGTATATCCGCTTGTTGATGGTTGATATATCCTATATGTGTCAGTTAAGTCTAGGTTATTAATTGTGTTATTGAGTTCTATAGTTTCTTTATTCAACTTTTGTTTGGAAGATCTGTCTAGTGGTGAAAGAGGTGTGTGGAAGTCACCCATAATTACTGTGTTGTGGTCAATTTGTCCATTGAACTTGAGGAGAGTTTGTTTTATGAATATAGCAGCACCATTGTTTGGGGCATATAAATTGATAATTGTTATGTCTTATTGTTGAATGGTTCCCTTTAACAGTATATAGTGTCCTTCTTTATCCCTTTTGATTAATTTAGGCTTGAAGTCGTTTTTATTTGATATGAGTATAGCACCCCTGCTTGCTTCTGAGGTCCATGTGCATGGTATGATTTTTCCCAGCCTTTCACCTTCAGCCTCTGTGTGTCTTTTCCTGTCAGATGAGTCTCCTGAAGGCAGCATATTGTTGGATCTGCTTTTTTAATCCAGGTTACTGGCCTATGTCATTTAATTGGTGAGTTTAAGCCATTAACATTTAGGGTTACTATTGATATATTGTTTGTACTTCCAGTCATGTTTGTTTATTTATTTAATTATTTTTAAAATTTGGTTTGTTTTTCCTCTTTGATTAGTTTTTTATCCCCCCACTTTACTGAGGTACTTCCCACTGTTGGTTTTTGTTGTTGTTTTTCATTTCCTCTTCGTGTAGTGTTTTGCCCAAAATGCTTTGCAGTGCTGTTTTTCTGGCTGCAAATTCTTTTAACTTTTGTTTATCATGGAAGATTTTTATTTCATTGTCAAACCTGAAGCTTAGTTTTGCTGGATACAATATTCTTGGTTGGCACCCATTATCTTTCAGCATTTGAAAAACATTGTTCCAAGATCTCGCTTTCAGTGTCTGTGATGAGAAATCAGCCGTTAACCTAATTGGTTTACCCCTAAATGTAATCTGCCTCCTTTCTCTTGTAGCTTTTGATATTCTCTCTTTGTTCTGTATGTTGGATATCTTCATAATAATGTGATTGGTGGCGGTCTGTTGTGGTTTTGAATATTCAGCGTCCTGTAGGCTTCTAGGATTTGTAAATCCGTTTCATTTTTCATGTCTGGAAAGTTTTCTAAAATTATTTCATTTAACAGATTGCTCATTCCTTTGGTTTGGACCTCTATACCTTCCTCTATCCCAATGACTCTTAAATTTGTTTTTTTTTATGATATCCCATACCTCTTGGATGTTTTGCTCATGATTTCTTACCAACCTTTCTGAGTTGACTAGACTCTTTTTGAGATGATATATTTTGTCTTTGTTGTCTGATGTTCTGACTTCTACTTAGTCTACTCTACTGGTGATACTTTAATTTGGTTTATACTTTCCTTCATTTCTAGGATTTCTGTTTGATTTTTTTTATAACCTCTATCTCCCTGTAGAGTTGTTCATTTGCTTTTTGAATTTATTTATGCAATTCATTGTTGAAGTGATCTTTCATTGGTTGCATTTGCTGTCTAATGATCTCTTTAAGATTCCATTCCATCTGAGTCAGGTATGCCTTGAATTTTTTATCTGACTATTTTTCTGATGCAGCTAGCATCTCCTGTAAATTTAAGCTGTCCTGCATTGTTTGTATTCCTTTTCTTCCTTTTTTTCATGATGCTCCTGTTTCTTTCCAGCACTGTTTGACTGCTGTGTTATTATTTTCTCCTATAAATTTGTTTTGGTTTTGTATAGCTCCAAGATCTCTCCTTTGTTATGGGAGACAATGTCTAGAGATGTTGGGTTTAATTGTGATTTAAAGTAAATTCATTAGTTTCATTAAAGGCCTATATATTTTAATGGCATATAGAGAATTAATGTTTGTCCTTAGGATTTTATGTTAAGTTCAGGAGATATGATGGTATGGAGGTTAGTATATCTTAGCTTCTTTGGGGGATTGCTCAAATGCAGGCGGATATTAACCAGAGAATAGAAAGGAGTATTTGGAGGTAGCTAAGGGCTTAGGAGGACTATAGTCCGTCTTGTAACATTCACCTATTTGCATTTAGTAAATTACACGTAATCGGATTGGTCATGCTTGGGAGGAAAGATAGGGAAAAGGTAAAGAAGAAAACCAAGAAAGAGAAAGGGAGAGAAGAAGTAAAAAAAAAAAAGAAAAGAAAAAGAAGAAATGAGAGCCGCCCCCTCCCCCTGCGCCAGCATAGTAGAGGGAACTGGGACCAAAGACAGAGCAGGCCCAGCGGCCTGCTGAGGGGCAGAGCCGCCCCCCACCCCCCTCGCCTGCCAGGTAGGGGAAGGGTGACCACCGACAGAAAAGGCCCAGTGGCCCAGGGCGGGACAGAGCTTCCAATCACTCCTGCAAGGTAGGCGGGCCTGCGACCCACCGGCAGAAGAGGAGCAGCCGTCTGCTGAGAGGCTGAGCCGCCCCCTCCCCCTGCGCCGGCATAGTAGAGGGAACTGGGACCAAACACAGAGCAGGCCCAGCGGCCTGCTGAGGGGCAGAGCCGCCCCCCACCACCCTCGCCTGCCAGGTAGGGGAAGGGTGACCACCGACAGAAAAGGCCCAGTGGCCCAGGGCGGGACAGAGCTTCCAATCACTCCTGCAAGGTAGGCGGGCCTGCGACCCACCGGCAGAAGAGGAGCAGTCGCCTGCTGAGAGGCTGAGCCGCCCCCTCCCCCTGCGCCAGCATAGTAGAGAGAACTGGGACCAAACACAGAGCAGGCCCAGCAGCCTGCTGAGGGGCAGAGCCGCCCCCCACCCCCCTCGCCTGCCAGGTAGGGGAAGGGTGACCACCGACAGAAAAGGCCCAGTGGCCCAGGGCGGGACAGAGCTTCCAATCACTCCTGCAAGGTAGGCGGGCCTGCGACCCACTGGCAGAAGAGGAGCAGCCGCCTGCTGAGAGGCTGAGCCGCCCCCTCCCCCTGCGCTGGCATAGTAGACGGAACTGGGACCAAACACAGAGCAGGCCCAGCGGCCTGCTGAGGGGCAGAGCCGCCCCCCACCCCCCTCGCCTGCCAGGTAGGGGAAGGGTGACCACCGACAGAAAAGGCCCAGTGGCCCGCGGCGGGACAGAGCTTCCAATCACTCCTGCAAGGTAGGCGGGCCTGCGACCCACTGGCAGAAGAGGAGCAGCCGCCTGCTGAGAGGCTGAGCCGCCCCCTCCCCCCGCGCCAGCATAGTAGAGGGAACTGGGACCAAAGACAGAGCAGGCCCATCGGCCTGCTGAGGGGCAGAGCCGCCCCCCACCCCCCACGCCTGCCAGGTAGGGGAAGGGTGACCACAGACAGAAAAGGCCCAGTGGCCTGCGGCGGGACAGAGCTTCCAATCACTCCTGCAAGGTAGGCGGGCCTGCGACCCACCGGCAGAAGAGGAGCAGCGGCCTGCTGAGAGGCAGAGCCGCCCCCTCCCCCCCGCGCCTGCAAGGTAATCGGAACTGAGACCACCATCAGAACAGGTCAGACCTGCAACCGAGAGACAGAACAGGCCCAGTGGCCTGAGGAAGGGTAGAGCCGCCCCCCCCCACGCCTGCAAAGTAGGCGGACCTGCGACCCACTGGCAGTACAGCCCCAGAGGCCTGCAGAGGGGCAGTGCCGCTGCCTGCGCCTGCAAAGTAGGCAGAACGGCGACCACCGACAGAACAAGCCTAGCGGCCCGCAGAGGGACAGAGCCGCCGCCCGCGCCTGCAAGGACGGCGGACCTGCTACCGACTGGCAGAGCAGGCCCAGCGGCCTGCCGGCGTGGTAGGCACATTGCCCCAATTGGCGGAGGGGCAGAGCCGCCGCCCGTGCCTGCGAGGGAGACTTTGCAACTATACAAGACCAATATAAATATATAGGGGGAAAATTCAATAGCACAACAGTTTCACCAAGAAGAAAGGAACGCGAACAGTATGAAGAGACAAGGAAAGAAAGGACCACAAGCATTGCAGGTCAACTCAACTTTAGAAGAGGTAATAGCTGCAGCTGATGGAATGTCAGATAAAGAATTCAGGATATACATGCTTCAGATGATCTGGAGTCTCAAGGAAGACATCAGACAGCAAAATCAGACAATGAAAGATCACTTCAACAATGAATTACATAAACAAATCCAAGAAGCAAAAGATCAACTATACAGGGAAATAGAGGTTATAAAAAACAAACAAACAGAAATCCTAGAAATGCAGGAAGCAATAAGCCAACTTAAAAACTCAATTGATAATACTACCAGCAGAGTAGAACACTTAGAAGACAGAACATCAGACAATGAAGATAAAGTATTTCAACTTGAAAAGAACATAGACAGCTCAGAAAGACTGTTAAGAAACCATGAGCAGAACATCCAAGAAATATGGGATAACATCAAGAGACCAAATTTAAGAGTCATTGGGATACAGGAAGGAACAGAGTTTCAAACCAAAGGAATGAGCAATCTATTCAATGAAATAATTCGAGAAAACTTCCCAGACTTGAAGAATGAGACAGAACCCCAAATCCTAGAAGCCTACAGGACGCCGAATGTGCAAAATCATAAGAGACCCACACCTAGACACATTATAATGAAGATGCCCAACATACAGAACAAGGAGAGAATTTTAAAAGCTACAAGAGAAAGGAAGCAGATCACATTTAGGGGTAAGCCAATCAGGATAACAGCTGATCTTTCAACACAGACTCTGAAAGCTAGAAGATCCTGGAATAACATATTTCAAACACTGAAAGAAAATGGGTTCCAACCAAGAATTGTGTTTCCAGCGAAATTAAGCTTCAGGATGGAAGATGAAATTAAAACCTTCCACGATAAACAAAAGTTAAAAGAATTTGCAGCTAGAAAACCATTTCTTCAAAACATCCTTGGCAAAACATTACAGGAAGAGGAAATGGAAAATAACAATGAAAACCAACAGTGGGAGGTAGGACACTAAAGGGGGGAAAATAATCAAAGTGGAAAACAAACCATGTTTAGTAACATAAATAAACAAATATGGCTGGAAGAACAACCCATATCTCAATAATAACCCTAAATGTTAATGGCTTAAACTCACCAATCAAGAGACACAGGCTAGTAGAATGGATCACAAAACAAGACCCAACAATATGCTGCCTACAGGAGACGCATTTGATAGGAAAAGACATACATAGGCTGAAGGTGAAAGGTTGGGAAAAATCATATCACTCATATGGACTTCGGAAACAAGCAGGAGTATCCATACTCATATCAAATAAAATAGATTTTAAGCCAAAGTTAATCAAAAGGGATAAAGAGGGTCACTACATACTGCTCAAGGGAACCATACACCAACAAGACATAACAATCATAAATATATATGCCCCAAACAATGGTGCAGCTATGTTCATCAAACAAACTCTTCTCAAGTTCAAGAGTCTAATAGACCACCATACAATAATCATGGGAGACTTCAACACACCTCTCTCACCACTGGACAGATCTTCCAAACAAAAGTTGAATAAGGAAACTATAGAACTCAATAACACAATTAATAACCTAGACTTAATTGACATATATAGAATATACCACCCAACATCAAACAGTTACACTTTTTTCTCAGCAGCACATGGATCCTTCTCAAAAATAGATCATATATTATGTCACAGGGAAACTCTTAGACAATACAAAGGAGTAGAGATAATACCATGCATCCTATCTGATCATAATGGAATGGAACTGAAAATCAACGATAAAAGAAGGAAGGAAAAAGAATATATCACTTGGAGAATGAACAATAGGTTACTGAATGATCAATGGGTTATAGAAGACATCAAGGAGGAAATTAAAAAATTCTTAGAGATTAATGAAAACACAGACACAACATATCGGAATCTATGGGACACATTGAAAGCAGTTCTAAGAGGAAAATTCATTGCTTGGAGTTCATTCCCTAAAAAAAGAAAAAACCAACAAATAAATGATCTCATACTTCATCTCAAAATCCTAGAAAAAGAAGAGCAAAACAACAGCAAAAGAAGTAGAAGGCAAGAAATAATTAAAATCAGAGCTGAAATCAATGAAATCGAAACAAAAGAAACAATTGAAAAAATTGACAAAACTAAAAGTTGGTTCTTTGAAAAAATAAACAAAATCGACAGACCCTTAGCCATGCTAGCGAAGAGAAGAAGAGAGAGAACTCAAATCACTAACATACGGGATGAAAGAGGCAATATCACAACAGACACTTCAGAAATACAGAAGATAATCAAAAATTATTTTGAATCCTTATACTCCAATAAATTAGAAGATAGTGAAGGCATAGATAAATTTCTTAAGTCATATGATCTGCCCAGATTGAGTCAGGAGGATATAGACAACCTAAACAGACCAATATCAATTGAGGAAATAGAAGAAACCATCAAAAGACTACCAACTAAGAAAAGCCCAGGACCGGATGGGTATACAGCAGAGTTTTACAAAACCTTTAAAGAGGAACTAATACCAATACTTTTCAAGCTACTTCGGGAAATAGAAAAAGAGGGAGAACTTCCAAATTCATTCTACGAGGCCAACATCACCCTGATACCTAAACCAGACAAAGACACTTCAAAGAAAGAAAACTACAGACCAATATCTCTAATGAACTTGGATGCAAAAATCCTCAATAAAATTCTGGCCACTCGGATACAAAGGCACATCAAAAAAATTGTGCACCATGATCAAGTAGGATTCATCCCTGGGATGCAAGGCTGGTTCAATATAAGGAAATCAATAAATGTTATTCACCACATCAATAGACTTAAAAATAAGAA
Source organism: Marmota flaviventris (assembly GCF_047511675.1). Lineage (NCBI taxonomy): Eukaryota > Metazoa > Chordata > Mammalia > Rodentia > Sciuridae > Marmota > Marmota flaviventris. Next base: position 23,217,258 of record NC_092510.1, on the reverse strand, counting down.
CCATATGATCATCTCGATAGATGCGGAAAAAGCATTCGACAAAGTACAGCATCCCTTTATGTTCAAAACTCTAGAAAAACTAGGGATAACAGGAACATACCTCAATATTGTAAAAGCAATCTATGCTAAGCCTCAGGCTAGCATCATTCTGAATGGAGAAAAATTGAAGGCATTCCCTCTAAAATCTGGAACAAGACAGGGATGCCCTCTCTCACCACTTCTGTTCAACATAGTTCTTGAAACACTGGCCAGAGCAATTAGACAGACGAAAGAAATTAAAGGCATCAAAATAGGAAAAGAAGAACTTAAATTATCACTATTTGCAGATGACATGATTCTATACCTAGCAGACCCAAAAGGGTCTACAAAGAAACTATTAGAGCTAATAAATGAATTCAGCAAAGTGGCAGGATATAAAATCAACACGCATAAATCAAAGGCATTCCTGTATATCAGCGACAAATCCTCTGAAATGGAAATGAGGACAACCACTCCATTCACAATATCTTCAAAAAAAATAAAATACTTAGGAATCAACCTAACAAAAGAGGTGAAAGACTTATACAATGAAAACTACAGAACCCTAAAGAGAGAAATAGAAGAAGATCTTAGAAGATGGAAAAATATACCCTGTTCATGGATAGGCAGAACTAACATCATCAAAATGGCGATATTACCAAAAGTTCTCTATAGGTTTAATGCAATGCCAATCAAAATCCCAACGGCATTTCTTGTAGAAATAGAGAAAGCAATCATGAAATTCATATGGAAAAATAAAAGACCCAGAATAGCAAAAACAATGCTAAGCAGGAAGTGTGAATCAGGCGGTATAGCGATACCAGACTTCAAACTATATTACAGAGCAATAGTAACAAAAACAGCATGGTACTGGTACCAAAACAGGCGGGTGGACCAATGGTACAGAATAGAGGACACAGAAACCAATCCACAAAACTACAACTATCTTATATTTGATAAAGGGTCTAAAAGCATGCAATGGAGGAAGGATAGCATCTTCAACAAATGGTGCTGGGAAAACTGGAAATCCATATGCAACAAAATGAAACTGAATCCCTTTCTCTCGCCATGCACAAAAGTTAATTCAAAATGGATCAAGGAGCTTGATATCAAATCAGAGACGCGCCGTCTGATAGAAGAAAAAGTTGGCTACGATCTACAGTCGGTGGGGTCGGGCTCCAAATTCCTCAATAGGACACCCATAGCACAAAAGTTAATAACTAGAATCAACAAATGGGACTTACTCAAACTAAAAAGTTTTTTCTCAGCAAAAGATACAATAAGAGAGGTAAATAGAGAGCCTACAACCTGGGAACAAATTTTTACTCCTCACACTTCAGATAGAGCCCTAATATCCAGAGTATACAAAGAGCTCAAAAAATTAGACAATAAGAGAACAAACAACCCAATCAACAAATGGGCCAAGGACCTGAACAGACACTTCTCAGAGGAGGACATACAGTCAATCAACAAGTACATGAAAAAATGCTCACCATCTCTAGCAGTCAGAGAAATGCAAATCAAAACCACCCTAAGATATCATCTCACTCCAGTTAGATTGGCAGCCATTATGAAGTCAAACAACAACAAGTGCTGGCGAGGATGTGGGGAAAAGGGTACACTTGTACATTGCTGGTGGGACTGCAAATTGGTGCAGCCAATTTGGAAAGCAGTATGGAGATTTCTTGGAAAGCTGGGAATGGAGCCACCATTTGACCCAGCTATTCCCCTTCTCGGTCTATTCCCTAAAGACCTAAAAAGAGCATGCTACAGGGACACTGCTACATCGATGTTCATAGCAGCACAATTCACAATAGCTAGACTGTGGAACCAACCTAGATGCCCTTCAATGGATGAATGGATAAAAAAAATGTGGCATTTATACACAATGGAGTATTACTCTGCATTAAAAAATGACAAAATCATAGAATTTACAGGGAAATGGATGGCATTAGAGCAGATTATGCTAAGTGAAGCTAGCCAATCCCTAAAAAACAAATGTCAAATGTCTTCTTTGATATAAGGAGAGTAGCTAAGAACAGAGTAGGGTCGAAGAGCATGAGAAGAAGATTAACATTAAACAGGGATGAGAGGTGGGAGGGAAAGGGAGAGAGAAGGGAAAATGCATGGAAATGGAAGGAGACCCTCAGAGGTATACAAAAGTACATACAAGAGGAAGTGAGGGGAAGGGGAAAAATAATACAAGGGGGACAAACGAATGTCAGTAAAGGGGGCAGAGAGAGAAGAGGGGAGGGGAGGGGAGGGGAGGGGAGGGGAGGGGAGGGGAGGGGAGGGGAGGGGGGATAGTAGAGGATAGGAAAGACAGCAGAATACAACAGACACTAGTATGGCAATATGTAAATCAATGGATGTGTAACTGATGTGATTCTGCAATCTGTATATGGGGTAAAAATGGGAGCTCATAACCCACTTGAATCAAATTGTGAAATATGATATATCAAGAACTATGTAATGTTTTGAACAGCCAACAATAAAAAAAAAAAAAAAAAGAAGAAGAAGAAATGAGAAAAAATAATAAAATAAAGTAAAATTTAAATTAAAAAAAAATGCACTGTTAGGCTTCTATTTTCTTCGCTTCCAGTAGGTGGAGCTGTGCTTTCTGGACCAAGATTTTGCCCTCAGGATGTAGGAAACAATCCATGTGAGGCGGCTCTCCCCTCCCCCACCTGGTGTCTTTCCAACCCCGTTCACTTAGGGTTGTTCCTGTTTCTGGTCTCTAGCCTCCTCTCTTCTCCCGCCAGCCAGGTCTTTCCCAGTGTGGTACCTCTCCACAGTTCAAGCTACACTCTGGGCCTGCAGTTTCCTGGATGTGGAGTGTAGGAGTTGGGAACCGGTCCCCTATTCTTTCAATTCCCTCCGATACCCCCCCCCCCCCCCCCAGAGCTGGTAAGACAGGTTTCCTTTTAGCTGCTGGTGGGAGGGGGGAGTTGGAGGTCAGGTGCCTTTACTGTTCCCCACATCTCTGATATTCGCACCCACTCTGATATTCACGCCCATGGAGAGCTGGGTAGAGATTTTTTTGTGATTTCCCCACTGTATGGGAGAGGGGCTGAGTGTCACACACATGTTCTGTTGCTGTATTTGCTTCGGTGGGGTCGGATCTGTCAAAAGCTGGCAACGGTGACGTCAGCTCTTCAATTTGGTGGCCGCTAGCCTCCTCAGTGGGGTGTCTGGTGTGGAGGGCAGATCTGGGCCGTTTGTCTCCCCTGTCCCAACCCCAGAACTCAGCCTGGAGCACTGTGGGTGCACAGTTGGCAGGATCCCACAGATTCCGTAGCACCATTTCTCTGTGTTGCTGGCATGTTGTTGCGCAGTGTCTGGCTGCGGGGCGGGCTGCCGATCAGTCAGCCTGGATCTCTGCACAGGGTTCACTCGTGATTGAGCCACGATTGCTGGTCCTCAGGTGTTGAAACTCTTCCTTTAGGTTTCAGTGCAGCCCAATTTTGCTGAACATTTCTATCAAGATAGCTTCCAGCTGTTCTAAACTCACTAATCACCAGTGCAGTGACGCGGGATATGGGGGTATCGCACTCCTTTGGCCGCCATCTACCCTTTTTTTCCTAGGAGTCTTGTTAAGGAAGTCAGTTCTTAAGCCAACATGGTGAAATTTGGGCCTACTTTTTCTTCTATTAGGTGCAGTGTCTCTGTTCTAGTGCCTAAATCCTTGATCCATTTGGAGTTGAGTTTTGTGTATGGTGAGAGATAGGGGTTTAATTTCATTTGCTATATGTATTTCGAGTTTCCCCAGCACCATTTGTTGAAAAGATTATCTTTTCTTCAGTGTATGGTTTTGGCGCCTTTGTCTGGTATGAGATGCCTGTATTTCTGTGGTTTTGTTTTTGTGTCTTCTATTCTTTACTAATGGTCTACATGTCTGTTTTGGTGCCAATACCCTACCATTTTTGTTACTATGGCTCTATGTTATTATTCAAGGTCTGGTATTGTGATGCTCCTGATTAACTCTTCTTGCTAATACTTGCTTTGGCTATTCTGGGTCTCTTATTTTTCCAAATGAATTTCATGATTGCATTTTCTATTTCTATGAAGAATGTCATTGGTATTTTAATAGGAATTATATTAAATCTATATAACACTTTTGGTAATATGGCCATTTTGACAATGTTAATTCTGCCTCTCCAAGAGCATGGAGGTCCTTTCATCTTCTAAGGTCTTCTTCAATTTCTTTTCCAAAAAAAAAAAAAAAAAAAAAAAAAATTGTAGTTTTATTGTAGAGGTCTTTTACCTATTTTGTGAGATTGATTCCCAAATATTTTGCTTTTCTTTTGAGGCTATTGTAAATGGGGTGGTTTTCCTAATTTCTCTTTCAGTGGATTCATCACTGATATGTAGGAACACATTTGATTTATGGGTATTAACTTTATATCCTGATAATTTGCTGAATTCACTTATTCTCGAATGTTTCTGGTGGATTTTTTTTGGATCTTCTAAATATAAAATCATGTCCTCAGCAAATAGTGATAGTTTGAGCTCTTTTCCTATTCATATCCCTTTAATTTCTTTCTTCTGTCTAATTGTTTTGGCTGGGGTTTCAGGATGTTGTTGAGTAAAAGTGGTGAAAGAATAAAGTAAATAAAGTGGGCATCTTGTCTTGTACCAGATCTTAGAGGGAATACTTTCAATTTTTCTTCATTTAGAATGTTGATGGCCTTGGGTTTAGCATAGCTTTTACAGTGTTGTGGTATGGTCCCACTATCCCTAGTTTTCCTAGTGTTTTGAACATGCATCGTTGCTGCATTTTGTCAAATGCTTTTTCTCCATCTATTGAGATGATCATATGATTCTTGTTTTTATGTCTAATAATGTGATGAATTTTGTTTTGATTTCTGTAGTTGAATGAACCTTACATCCCTGGGATGAACCCCACTTGATCATGGTACACTATCTTTTTAATATGGTTTTGTATGCAATTTGCCGGAATTTTATTGAGAATTTTTGCATCTATGTCCATCAGGGATATTGGTCTGAAGTTTTCTTTTCTTGATGTGTCTGGTTTTGATGACAGGGTGATACTAGCTTCATAGAATGAGTTTGGAAGGGTTCCCTCTTTTCTATTTTATGGAATAATTTGAGAAGTACTGGTGTTAGTTCTTGAAGTTCTGTTAGAACTTAGCTGAGAATTGTCTGGTCCTTTACTTTTCTTAATTAATAGGCTTTTGATGGTGTTTTCTATTTCATTGCTTGAAATTTATATGTTTAAATTATGTTATGGCCTCCTTGTTCATTTTGGGTGGATCATATGTCTCTAGAAATTTGTTAACATCTTCAAGATTTTCAATTTTATTGGAGTGTAAATTTTCAAAATAGTTTCTGATTATTGTCCATATTTTAGTAGTGTCCATTTATATATTTCCTTTTTTCAACACAAACTTTAGTAATTTGAGTTTTCTCTTTCTTTCTCTTCATTAACATGCAGGGTATTATGTCTCTCTCTCTCTCTCTTTTTTGTATTTGATAAGAAGTGCTTTATGGCATGACATATGATCTAGTTAAGAGAAGGATCCATGTGTTGCTGAGAAGAAAATGTATGTACTCTTTGATGGGTGAAATATTCTATGTACATCTATTAAGTCTAAATAAACATTTTTTTTTCAAAGATCCAGCTTTTTGTTTTGTCAATTTTTTTTGTTTTGATTTTACTGATTTCAGCTCTGATTTTAATTACTTCCTGTCTTTTACTGTTTTTTGTGTCAATTTATCCTTCTTTTTCTAGGGCTTTGAGATGTACTGTTAGTTCATTTATCTCATGACTTTCTATTCTTTTAATGAATGAGCTCAGTGCAATGAACTTTCCTCTTAGCAGTGCCTTTATGGTGTCGTCCCAGAGATTTTGATATGTTGCATCACTATTCTCATATACAGTCAAGTATTCTTTTATTTCATCCCTGATTTCTTCTTCTATCCATTCCTCATTCAAAAGCATATTGTTTAGTTTCCAGGTGTCAGAATAGCTTCTATTTTTTATTTTATCACTGATTTCTAATTTTATTCCATTATGATTTGATAGAATGCAAGGTATTATGTCTCTCTCTTGCTCTCTTTTTTGTATTCAATAAGAGGTGCTTTATGGCATGACATATGGTCTATTTAAGAGAAGGATCCATGTGCTGCTGAGAAGAAAATGTATGTACTCTTTGATGGTGGAAATATTCTATGTATGTCTATTAAGTCTAAATTATTGATTGTATTATTTAGTTCTATAGTTTCTTTGTTTAGTTTTTGTTTGGAGTATTTATCCAGTCATTAGAGAGGTGTCTTAAAGTCACCCAGTATTATTGTGTTGTGGTCTATTTGACTCTTAAAACTGTGAAGGGTTTGTTTGATGTATGTAGATGCTCCATTGTTTGGGGCATAAATATTTATGAATTGTTATGTCTTGTTGATGTATAATACCATTAAGCAGTATAAAATGTCCTTCTTTGTCCCTTCTGACTAACTTTGGCTTGAAGTCCACTTTATCTCATATAAGGATAGAAACCCCTTCTTGTTTATGTAATCATGTGAGTGATTTTTTTTTTTTTCACCATCCTTTCACCTTCAATCTGTGGATACCATTGCTTATGAGGTGAGTCTTTTGGAGACAGCATATTATTGGGTCTTTTTTTTTAAAATCTAATCTGCTAGTCTGTGTCTTTTGATTGATGAGTTTAGCCTATTAACATTCAAGGTTATTACTGATATGATTTGTATTCCTGGTCATTTTGGTTTATTTCTGGTTTTTAATTTGAATTATTTTTTACTTTCATTGACTATGCCATAAATAGTGTAGTTCCTCCCTTTGCTGGTTTTCACTTTTTTTTTCATTTTATCTTCATGGAACACCTTGTTGAGAATGTTCTGTAGCACAGATTTTTCTAGTTGTGAATTCTTTTCTTTTTTAAAAAATTATTATGGAAGGTTTTCATTTCATCCTCAATCTGAAGCTTAATTTTGTTGGATATAGACTTCTTGGTGGCATCCATTTTCTTTTAGAGCTTGGTATATGTTATTGCAGGACCTCCTTGCTTTGAGGGTATGTGTTGAAAAATCAGCTGAGATCTGAATTGGCTTCCCCCTATAAGTAATCTAGTATTATTTTCTCACAGCCTTTAAAATTCTATCCTTACTCTGTATGGATAGAATTTGCATTATAATGTGTCCTGATGTGGGTCTGTTGTAATTTTGCACATTTGGAGCCCTGTATTTGATTTTCCATTTCATTCTTTAGGTTTGGGAAATTTCCTGATATCATTTCATTAAAAAGATTGTGCATTACTTTGGTTTGTATCTCCATGCCTTCATCTAGGTTTTTCATATTATCCCATAATCCTTGGACATGCTGTTCATGCTGTTCATCTTCTCTGTGTGGTCAAATTCATTTTCAAGTTTATATATTTTCTCTTCATTGCCTGAGGTTCTGTCTTCCAAGTGGGCTAGTCTGCTGGTGATGCTTTCCATTGACTTTTTAATTTGTTTTATTGATTTCTTCATTTTGAGGATTTCTGATTTTTTTCCAGAATCTCTCTCTCTTAATTGAAGTGATCTTTCACTTCCTGAAATTTATCTCTGATTTCACTCTTTACATCAACCTTTAAGTCATGGATCAGTTTAACTATGTATATTCTAAATTCTTTCTCTGATGTTTCTTCTACTGCGGTGTCTATGGATTCTATTCTTTTTGGAGGGTACTGGGATTTGAACTGGGGGTTGAACTCAGGGACACTCAACCACTGAGCCACATTCCCAGACCTTCTTGTATTTTATTTAGAGACAGGATCTCACTGAATTGCTTAGTACCTCACAGTTGCTGAGGTTGGCTTTGAACTTGTAATCCTCCTGCTTCAGTCTCCCAAGCTCCTGGGATTACAGGCATGCAACACCACACCCAAGTCCATGGATTCTATTATTGGAGCCTCTTGGTTTGTTTGGGGTGCTTTGCTCCCTTGTTTTTCATGTTGTCTTTGTCTGCCCATCTAGCGGTATGGATCTGAGGCAGTACTGTTTTTACCCTGTCCCTTGAATATTTCCCCTCATATTTAGAGGGGAGACAAATAATAATGGCACTTAATGTAAACAATGTATGGCCTTAAACCAAATAGCTCCTATTAAGAGTTAATAGTTTTGTCACATTAAACAGAAATGATGTGTTTAATTATCATCTATGATATAAACAGTAAATTTGCAAAAGAGTTTGTGATTTCAAATGAGGATTACAAGTTCAAAGAAGTATTATAGGATTGATGTTTATGAGGAAGGAAGAGAGAAGACTGAAGTAGAAAATTATTGAAAAAATGAAATAGGGATTAATAGCAGTTGTCTCTTAGCAGGAGAAAAGAGAGAAAGAGAATCTAGGGAAACAGATAAGTTAGAGGAAAAAATATATAACGTAAAGAATAAAAAAAAAGTTAAAAAGAAAAGTAAAAAAAAAAGTAAAAATAAAAGAATACACATCGAAAGTGCAATATACTATTTAGACATCCCAGTACTCAATGAACTTATGCATGAAAAATACTTGGTTTCAAGAATTGTAGAAATGTGAGAGAGAAAATAAGAAGGATCTTGATGAAAAATTGAAAAATTGTTGGTGTTCAAAAGTTTCTCAGCTTCCCTTCTCACCAGTTAGGTTAGGTGGTATTGTCTGGAGTTTGATGCTAGCTTCACCTTCAGGATGTTTGGGGGTTATTAGCATGAGAGGTTTAGTCCTGTAGGCTTAGGTATGTGCCTGTTCCTTCACTGGGTACCTATTGTTCTGGAGATTTTGTCAGTATACTTCCAAGGTCCAGCAATTGCTGGTCCATGTTGGAAGACTAAACCCCAGGAAACTCCTTTGGGTTCCATTCTTGTGGTGTAGGAGCCTGTTCTTAGCCAACTACTTCACTTGCAAACCCCACGATTCCTGGTCTCTGATTCAGTCTCCAAACTCAGTCTGTCCTGCCCCTACCCTTTTTAATTCCCTGTTCAGTGCATTTCTCCCAGCTGGTCCTGTAAGCAGCAGATTGGAGGGTAAGGGGGAAGTTAGGTGGGTGTTTGTAACCAGTGTAAACCTTTCTCCACACTTCTTTTTTTCCTGGTCACTTAGGCACACTCTATATCACCCAGTATGTGTTTGTCTGGCTTGTTTTATGGGCCAGACAGTTCTGCCAATAGTCTGCTTCCCCAGCTGCCAGCCAAGCCCGGGCTGCAAAATGATTTCTTCTGCTGTCCTCTGAGCATGCCACCATCAAAGAAATGGCAGCTTCCCTCCAATAAATGGATGCTGTTCAGCACAGCTTACAGTTTTTTTTAGGCAGTGTCTCTGATTTCTAAGTTTTCCATACCCTTACATACCTCAGTCTTCCTGAGAATGGGGGTTCCTTTAATTCCTTTACTGCTTTACTGCAATCAATGTAGGGACTATTCTTGTTTGTGCCTCCAGCCAGTATTGTGGCTATGAGCATGGGGATCTTTATCCCTTATTTTATTATACAAAATCTCATGAGTCACTGATCTGTTTTGAGTGTCCAGTATTAAATTCCAGTAAAGTCCGCCGTAATTCTTGATCATTCACTCACCCTTTTGAAAAGCTGACTGTCTGATTTTCTTGGTTCTTCCCATGGATCCGCCAGTGAAAGGACTCTTCTATTTGTCCATATTCCAAAATCTCCTACAAAATAAATTTTAAAATTAAGTTTTAGAAACTTGAAGTCATCCCAAATTTCTTCCAGTTCTGTAGCAGATTTTCCCCTTGGTATCCTACAGTTTGACTCAATTCTTACTTATGATTTTCAAAACCCCCTTCTTAGGGTTCAATTAATCTTCTAGCATTGCTCTTCCATTTGCTTGTACCTTTGTAACCTCTCTGGATGGATCCCCTGAGCTCCCTGCAGGTTGACAAGTGAGACTGGGGGTGAACATATGGACTGTGTGGAAGGGAAGGCCACTGAGGGCTGGAGGAGGAAACCATAAAAAGGGATAGTCCATGCAGTCTGAGGGCAGGCATCAATCAGGACCTGGCAGCAACCTGACCTCTGGGTCTGGGCAGAGACATACACAATCTATATAGAGTCTACACAAAGAAACTTAGGGGGCTACACTGTGACCTTTACTACATCATCTACTCCTGGGTCTGTGTAGAGCTGCCCATGCAGATAGGAGGAAGGAGGCTGTGGCCAAGGAGGGGGCAAGATGAGAAGCCAGGCCTGGGAGGGCAATGAGATCAATTTTTTGATATACCAAAGGTATATAAATCTTGAATATATACATAAATATACATCACACACTTCACACACACACACACACACACACACACACACACAAATACATATCAGTGAGACAGGTTGGGTGGGGATAAAAAGTTAGAAAGGAAGAGGCAGGTGATTTTAAAGAATAGTTTACCATGGAGTGATGTGAAATGCAGGTGATTTTGATGTACTTTAATGTCTTTACTTATTATTTCTTAGAGACAGATAATTTACATAATCACAGACATTCAGAAATATTCTGTTTAGTAGACTTGCACTGTAGTCAACTTTTGATTTTTTGTAAGGAGAAAAGCCATGTGTGCTCTAAGAAATAATCTTTAATGCCTGGGAATGTTCAGTGAGATAAACCACATGTCTAATCTTGTCACATGAATGGGGGTTGGGTAAGAGGAGTTATTTTTGCAGTTTTCCCACTGAGCTCAGTTAAAGCCATTGTTTCAGATCTTATTCAGTAATTCCCAGGAGACCTTTAGGGTGTCTTATGTGGGTTCATGAACAATCTTTTTCTGAGGGAGAACTATTAATAAAAATTTAAAAAACTGATGGCATGTGTATACTACAACTTTATCCAATTTTGATTATTTAATTTTACTTACCAGAAGTGCTTGATTTGTTTTTACAAATCAATCAGTACTAACCCATCTCTTAGCAGCTTTTTTATACACATTCTTGGGTTCTGATTTTGTTAGCCTATTAACTAATTCACTTTTGAAGCCTGGCGGCTGTTGTACACTCTTAACAATGTCATCTTCATTATTTATTTATTATGGAAGCTCCAAGAGAATATGATACTTTTTTTTTCCTGTGGTTTCCTGGAGTTTGTGTTTGGACACACTGAACTAGTTTCTACTTCATTGGCTGTGACTTACATTTATGTGAAAAAATATTTTTGGTTAAATATTCCTAGGATTTATATAAACACAGCCAAGACAAAGGCCTCCTTTCTTGAAGAACATCCTTTAGGAATAGTAATATTTATGCTTTAGCTTATTCTCCTTTCTTCCTTGGTAGTATGCTGACAGCCATGAGAAATGTGTTTTCTTTAGAAGGATCAGATGTCGTTCTTCTTAAGTCATCAGAGCCACCTCCTGCAGAACTTTGGCTCATTTGCTTACCTTAAATTTCCCATTGACATTTCATTTAACTATAACTAGGTCAAGCAAAGCTTACTGGGCCTAGACAGTACTTCATTTTTTCCTTTTTTTTGGCATGCCTACTTAAAAGTTTTCATTAAAGGTTATTTCCAAGCCTTCTCTGGCTCTTCAAACCTAAAAGCATATGTATCCTTTAAGAGCTGTAAAAATAAATAGGAGGGATGAAAAAAAAAATCTAGTGAAGTTTGGAAGTTATTCAAACCCAGAGAGCTTGACACAAGAAATAAAACTTGTCCTCTATATTCAGAGATTTATGTTCATGATAAAATGTGGCTTCCTTTTTATAAAGATGATTCAAGTATTTGAAAATCAACTTGGTTATCAGAGGGCTCTTGCCTAATTGAGTTTTAGGTTATGTAAGTTCAAATGATTAAAAACACAGTTAGAGAAAGTCTTACTTAAATATAGGATTGGAATATATTTTTTTAAATATTTATTTTTTAGTTGTAGTTGGACACAATACCTTTATTTTAATGTGGTGCTGATGATTAAACCCAGGGCCTCACACATGCTAGGAGAGCTCTCTACTGCTGAGCCACAACCCCAGCCCCTAGGATTAGAATATTGAAATATACTTTGGTGAAATATACATGAATAAACTGTTCCTGTGAAATATAGATCATTTTAGCAGATCTGAACAGTTATTAATAATATTAACACATTTTAGTTATCTATCTTATTCAAGTACAATAAACAATAGTTTTTCTCAGATTCAGTATTTAATGTGTTACATACTTAAAATTGAAAGCAGCTTATAGCTGCTCATGACAAATATAGGTTTTGAGAGGTATAAACAAATTCTTTCTAAGACTGATCTTATAATAGGTGAAAAGTAAATAAAATATGGGCACATTTAAAATGATATGTAGAAATCCTACATTGAATGTAAAAATTACATACATTAATGCTTTGAATTGCATGTGATTGTCAATATTCATAAGTTAAAAAGTTTTGTTTTCTTGTGAGAATTTTATGTTTATAGACTGGAGTCATCACAGGGAAACCACATCCAACTTACCTGTGGAAAGTATCTTACTTAAGCATTTTATAGGAGATAGATGGGGTCAGGCAGAGGGCTCCTGGGATATTGAGAGAAGTTGGTATGGCAAGAAAATCACAGTACATGAAAGCATATGAGTACTAAACATATGGAGTCCACATGCCTTTGTATATTCTCATATTTCCTATGACCAGAATGAATGGCTGCCTATGTAGTGGGTTTCAAGAGCAGTTAAGACCTTGGTGGCAGTGGGAGAGACAATGGGTGGGGTTTTTCAGGCTCTTATTAGGAAGAAACTCTACCTCCTGCCTTAACCTTATCCTTTCCAATCCCAAGTATATTTTTCTTAAATCTATTTATCTTTTAAAAAATTCTTGCAAACATGTTCATCAAATAAATATTGTCTATATCCTGCTTCTGTATGAGAAAATTAAGAAATAATTCTATAAATAGTTTAAAAGGTAAATATGAATATATGGCCTTAGATCAGTATAAATACTCATGTATAAGTACGTATTTATTGAAATGTAATTAATGTACAACTTAAAGTGTATAAGTCAGTGTTTTCTAGTATATTCACCAGGGTGTGCAACATTGCCACAATGTATTTTAGAATATTTTTATCTTTCTGTAAAGAAATCCCTTATCCATGTGCAGTCACTCCCCACTCACACACTCATCTCTTCCCCAACCATTAATATAATTTATTTCTACTATACTGGATATTTCATGTAAATGGAATGATACAATTTGTGGCCTTTTGTGATGACTGGCTTTTTTGATTTAGCATAATGTTTCAGTGTTCATCTGTGTTAAAGTATTTACCAATATTTAATTTCTTTTGGTACTGGGACCAAACACAGAAACCTTTATCACACCCCTTTATAAAACCTTTATTTTGATACAGGGTCTGCCCTGAGTCGCTGAGGTTGGCCTCAAAATCACGATTCTTTTGCCTCAGCCTCCTGAGTAGCTGGGATTAACAGTATGCACCACCACACCTGGCTTAATTTCTTTTTATTGCTAATATTTCCTTATATAGCCATACACAGATTCCCTCTTATCAGTGTTTTTGCTTTTTGAGGTTTCAGTTGCCTGTGCTCAACTCTTGCCCAAAAATATTCAATAGAAAATACCAGAAATAAACAATTCACAATTGTGTGCTTTTCTGAATAGTGCAATGAAATCTCATGCTTGGACCCACTTTATCCTAGGATGTGAATCCCTTGATCTAGTGTGTCCATGTTCGTGCCCATTAGTCTTCTAGTAGCCATCTTAGTTATTGGATTGACTACTGTAGAATGGCAATGTTTGTTTCCAAATGATCCTTATTGTACTTAATGACATCCCCAAAGCATAAGAGTAGTGATGTTGGCAATTCATAAATATTAAAAGAAATGCAGTAAAGTGCTTTTTTAAAGTTAAAAGGTGAAAGATCTTGATTTGAAAGGAAAAAATCATTTGCTGAGGTCACAATGCCAGTGTCATTCACTTCACTTCAGCTCTTCCCATAGGCATTGTATCATCTGACATCATCACAAGAAGGATCAGTATTATACAATATTTGAAAGAAGGATCATATTTACATTTTTGTTAACATAGTACTGTATATTGTTATAGCTATACTATTTTATTACTATTAATCTCTTATTGTGTCTAATTTATAAATTAAATATTATCATAAGTATGTATGTATAGGAAAATATATAGTATTATACAGTTCTCTAGGTGTCCACAAGGGATTGGTTTCAGGATCACCTGCAGATATAAAAATTTATGGATGCTCAAGTTCTTGATATAAAATGCATAGTATTTACATATAACCTATGTCCTCCTATATTCTTTAAATGATCTCTAGGTTACTGATGCCTAATACAATGTAAATATGCCATGTAAATAGTTGTTACACTGTATTGTTTACAAACTCTAATAGGGGTCTTGAGGCATATTTCCTGCAGACAAAGGAGGAGGATAACTGTATCACATTTTGTGAGAGAGTATTTTTTATACTATTTTATTTTTGGACATAAAATTCACCCTACTTATGGCTTTTTAGTACCTTACTAATAAAAGAATTTTTAAGTTGGTTTTATAAAGTTCTTTAACTTTTTAGGTTATGAATATCATAAAATTTTATCAGAGTTAGTTTTTGGAAAACACATTTTTTTTAGCCTAAGTATTAGAAGTACAGGTGAAAAGTACAGTAAAAGAAGTACAGTAAAAGGTACAAAAAAAATTTGTGAAATTTTTTTGTACCTTTTACAGAAAAAGTATCAAAATAATATGTTTACAATTAAGAAAATTGTTCTACTTTCCCTTCCTAGTCTCTCTTCAGGGACTGATTTTCTGTTTTATATCTTTAAATATGCACAGACTTCAATTCTTCAGTTTTTATCTTTGAACTTTATCTATATTCTTTTAGCAATGATAGATAATAGATGATATATGAGGACTAAGCTTTCTTACTTTATCTCCCACTTTTATTTATCCCCATTTTCCTAAGTTTTTATAATTTTTATCACTATTCAGCTTTTCATTTTTCTGTCTTTGTAAGGACATTTTCATATAACCTCTGTTTCTTAACTGGTTAACTTTAGACAGTATCTCTTTACTCTCCACTTTAAATGATGAATATATTAACCCCCTACTCATCCTTCCACCTGTTCTTTCCTCTTTCTACCTCCCAGTTTCTTATAACTGCATTTTCATAAACTATTAGCATTTTCATTCCATCCTAAAGCTATAGTTAAGTCATTTATATTTTGTGAGTAATTCTGGATGTTGAAAATTAATAAATACTATTCATTTAAAAATTTTAAATAACAGCATTTATTGAATATTTTCAATCTGCCATGTATCATTTTAATTGCTGTACATTCAGTGACTCAAATTTGTTTACATATATATTAATCCTCAAACAATACTATGAAGTAGATAGTCTATTTTACTCATATTTCACAGACATATAAACTGAGTTATGGAGAAACTGAGTAACTTACTCAAAGTCACATAACAAAATGATAAAAGTCAGGATCCGAGTCAGTATAATCTTGCTGTGGAGGCTTAAAATAGCTTTTGTCTTTTCAGCAACCACTCTGAAATTTCATGGATTAAAACAGCAATCATTTATTTACCTTGTGACTTTGGGGGGCCAAAAATTTGGGCTTTCTTAGCTGGGCAGTTGTTTAAGTGTTCAGTGGGTGCACTCTAGCATCTGTCTTGCTTCTGGAGGGTAGGTGGATGATGGTGAGGGATAAAGGGTAGAATGAACTATATAGTCTATCACCCAGCAGCTAGTCTGTCTTGTTATTCTGGCCACTGGAAACATGTTCCAAGAGGGAGCAGAAGCAGGGCCAGTTTCTTGATACCTGGGCTTGGAAATGGTACATTGTTATTTCTGCTGCATTCTATTGGTTAAAAGAAGCCTCAAAATCAGTTCAGATTCAAGAGGAAAGGAAGCAGATTCTACCTCTTGTTGGGATTGGCTGTAAAGTTATATCATTGGGGTGTGCTTTTAAAGGACAGTAGATAATTGGGACTATTTTTGCATTTTATCACAATTTCTTTGACAGTTACACATATTGCCCCTATTATATAAATTTTATTCACTGGAGAGTCAATATGTGTTAGGATTAGTTTTCATTCTCTATAGTTGCAATGTCATCACTCTTAATATTTGAAAAAATGAAATTAATAACAAGAGACCTCTTTCTTCGTCTTCATCAATTGTTCAAAAATTCTATTTTATTTTAATTGGTTTTATATTTGGCTTTTCTTTTTTGCATATTTATGATTGCCCTCTCCCCACTTTTCTGAGAGGAAATACATACTTACTGCAGTGTACCTATAATATTGTATAGTTCTTTAATTTTTCTAGTATAGAGTGAGTATCCCTTATGCAAAATGCTTGGGACCAGAAATATTTCAGATTTCAGAGTTTTTTTTTATATATATGAGAATATTTACCTAGACTTTATCAGGTGAATATCCAAAATCTGAAAATCTAAAATCCCAAATTTAAAACTATTTGAGCACCAATATGATACTTAAAACATTTTTGGGACATTTAGATTTTAGATTTTCAGATTAGGGGTGCTCCATCTATATTTATATTCCATTCTGTCTTTTTTTTTTTTTAAATTGAGGACAACTTGGATCCAAGTAATTCTTGTTATAATTTTTATAATTTATTGTTTTGTATAATATGAAACTGGGATTTCTTTTCATGAATGTTTTGGTGTGTGACAATGTTCTTTATTTTATCTTCTTCCTTGGTTTTGCTGAGGGATACATTCAAACATTTTCTTTCAGATTACAAATTTTTTTCTAAGTACTAGATGTCAGAAAATAGGTTTATTTTCTTTATGTGTTTACCTGAAATTTATCTGGGTGTAAAATTCCAGTATCAAATTATTTTCTTTTGTTATTTTGAAAATCTTGCACAACTGTCTTCTAGCTTCTACTACCTCTAATGAAAAATATGATAGTAGTCTAATTTTTTACCTTGTAGTGTTTTGTTTGTCCTCTCCTTCTCCCCTTACTTCTTCCACTTCCTACCACCCCCATCTTCCATACTCTGAAAGATTTCTTATTTTGTTTTGTTTTTTAAACCGACTGCATTAATTTTTTTAATCATGCTTTTAAGTGTTCTCTCATTTTCTAATGTTTCCTTTTTTCATTGTATTTTGTTCTTATTTCATACAGTACATGACTTCTTGAACATGTCTCAGAATATCTAGAAAAATATTTAAACAAATTTTGTTTCCTTTAGGTTTCTTTGAGTTTTTTTTTTTTTTATTTATTTACTTTGGTCCTTTACATGTAATGGGCTTTTTCTAAATGATCATCGATTTCTTGCTAACTGTTCATCTTTTAAAGAGGAAATAAGGAGGTTTCCTGAGAGTTCTGTGTACACAGGGAATGCTTGTCATCTGGCATATTTAGCTTCAATATGACTGGTTGGGAAACTCATTGTCTTTTATGCAGGTTCAAGGAAAGAGAGCAAAGCACTGAGAATTTATAGGGTTCTTGCCTTGACTCCATTTTTAAGCTCCATTTCTAAGGTCTATCCACTTATTTGACAATTTGTATTTCACAGGAAATCCAGGATTCTGCACCTCCACCATTGAAACCTCCTTCACAATGTTCTATTTCACATCTTTCTTTATATTTCACTATTGATATTCTTTTATTTCTTTTCTATTTTAGATATTTGTTGACATTCACTCCCCCTGACCACTGTTATAGATTTATATCCCAGCTATTTCTTCACTATAATTTTAATAACTTCTAGTGGTGGTGGTGGTATGCTTCATCTCAGTTGGCCACTTTCATTCAGAAGTTTTTCTCTATATCTTATTTTTCAAAAAAGAAAATTTCTAACTTACTTTGTACTCTCTTCTCAGGAGGAATATCCAATCTTCTTTAACTGGTGAAAGGATTCTCTTTCATGTTATAATATCTATATTCACTGAATCTTTGGGTCTTTTAAACTAAAAACTCTTAAAAGTAAAGATGCTTTCTGTGTCTAACATCTACTAGGTAAGAATGAAATACTCATGTTGGTGTATTACTTCACTATCTAAATTATTGTATTATGGGATGTGGTAGGGCTATTATATTCTTCTCTCCTAGCTGTCCTGGAACTATCTGATATATGGAACAGGAACCTTTACTATTCTTATATGTAAATATGCTTAATTAACATAGGCAGATTTCTTATCAGTGGTTGGTATATTAATCTGGCAAATCTTCCTCCTCCCATCCTGCCAAATTTTTGATCTTTTGAAAGTCTGCCAATCTAGTTCTTAATGGCTCTAAGTCTGGGGAACCCTCCATTTGGACTTTCGTGAACCAAGTGATTATCTTCTTGTTTCTCTTTTTGTAATTCTTTTATTTCTTGCTCTCCAAATTTCAAAGTCTTAGAAAGTTACTGCCTTCTTCAGTTCTTATTTTACTAAGCCCTCCTTGAATTCTCCAGGGCCATAATTTCATAGCCTCATTTTTCCACTCCTCTTTTTAAATGCATTCTGCTCTCCATCTTTACCATCATCCAAACTTCCCCCTAGCTACCCCTTGAGAGTTTTCACATACTTTTCCCTGTCACTTTTCCCAGTGCATGATGAGGAAATGATTTTTTTTTTGTTTTGTTTTTGGTAGCCTTTTAGAAACATAGTTAGATAATCAAGGAGGGACTTAACAAGTAATTTGGACTTTCACTTTTAGCAACCTTAGATCTTTGGGGGAAATAAAGATGCAGATTAATAATATTTTAGATTATTTGATTAATTTTACACATGAGGACAGTTATTCATTCGAGAATATACATTGGGTTTGGAATTATAACTCAGTAGTAGAAGGAATGCTTAGTATGTGGGAGGCTTTGGGTACCTAGCGCTAATTTAAAAAAAAAGAAAAAAGAGAGAGAGTCTTTCTATGTAATAAACATATACTGGGGGTATTCTGGTGGCTAAATAGCAGTTATAGATTCTACTCAGATATAAATACAATAATTACATGAATAAATGCAAAATTGCATAAGAACTGTGAAGGGGAGTGGCAGAGTCATGAGAATTTGTGTCTTAGAGGATGGGTCTTTTAGGAAGTGATATTTGACTTGTAATTATAGTTACATTGAACAAGATTATTCAGATTGCTTATACAAAAATGGGGCCTCAGAAAGAATTAGAATGGAATAGTGAGAGCAAGATTCCAGGTGAGATACGATGGCAGGTAGGTATAAGATATAATGTTGGGAATTCCTCAGAAAAGGGGAATATTGGAATTATTTAGAAGATAAAAATCTATAAGAACTGATTATTCATTAAATGATGTCATGATAAGAAAGAAAGAAAGGTGTGAAAGATAATTTTGAGGTTCAGGGCTTGAGCCTGACTAGTAGGATGAGATCCAAGTTTGGGAGAATAGGAGAAGAACAAATATTGAATTCTGGACATGTCAATTTTGGAGAAGTGTTTTAACATCTGAGTGGAGAGATTATGTAGACCACATCTGGTAAGGCCGCTAATTAGCTATTGAGTCAACTTCTAGAGGTATTGTGTGAATTTTGTAACATCAGGCCACCTTGTGAGTAACAGAGCCAGGATTAGAACCCAGATATCCTAATTTATAGCAGTAAACTTTCTAGTACAACACATCCCAGATAACTATTTAAAGGTAGACTCAATCCCTAGCACTGTTAAAAAACAAAGACAAAAATATGCTTTTTTATATGCCTTTCTGTGCCTTATAGTTTCTCAGTCTACACTATTCATTCACAATTACCATCAAAACCCACACATAATCTCCCCCATTGTCAATACCACAGTGGCATATATGTTGCAATCAATGAATTTATAGTGACTCATCATATCATCTAAAGTCTATCATTTACATTAGAGTTTATTTTTGGTGCTGTACGTACTGTAGATGAGTGTACGATGTGTACACAATAATAGTATCATACAGAATAGTTTCACTGCCCTATATATTCTCCACATTCTACCTTTTCAACCCTCTTCCCTTCTTAAACTTTGTTGTTTATACTTCTCTTCATAGTTTTGCCTTTTCCAGAATGTCATATATTTAGAGTCAAAATATAGTTCATGGGTTTTTTGAAACAGGAATTTGAGATGAAACTAGATCTCTGGCTTCTGTTGGTGGGTGGAATCTGGGTAAGCTGTAGGCTTCTGCAGCCCATAAAGCTCCTTTAGTGTTAGCAGCTAATCATAGCAGGGAACACCTACAGGCATCAGCTTTGAGGATTCAAGCCAGCCAAACCTGACTCTTCTCCACTACCATTGAGTGGCATGTTGCACTTCTAAATGAGGGCTGTGCCTTCCAGTTTTGCAATAGACGACATCAGGTCATTACCATCTTCTTTCTAGGTTCTTGTCTCCTAAATATGAAGAATGAAATTCATAGGACAATAGAAGGCAAGAGTGAAAGGAAGTAGGATTTATTCAAGTGTGAGGAATAGAAACAGAACTCTTACAGGAGCAAGATGGGACCCTGAGAGGTATTGCTTCCTAAATGTGCTGGTCTAGGAGTTTATTTATTTATTTATTTATTTATTGTTTAGGGGATTATTCTTCTGGATTTATCTTTTTTAAAAATTTGTTCTCCTTAGATATACTTAAAAATACAATGTGTTTTGACATTTTATACATACACGGAGTATAACTTTTTCTAATTAGTATTCCATTGTGGTTGTACATGATGTGGAGTTTCACTGGTGGTATATTCATGTATGAAGATAGGAACGTTATATCTGATTCATTCTATTGTCTTTCCTTCCCATTCCTCTTCCCTTCATTCCTCTTTGTCTGGTCCAATAAACTTCTATTATACTCCCTGTCCCCACCCTTATTGTGTATTAGCATCTGAATATCAGAGAGAACATTTGGCCTTTGGATCCTCAGATTGGCTTATTTCATTTAGCATGAGAGTCTCCAGATCCATCCATTTGCCAGAAAAAAATCATAAAGTCATTTTTTAAAAAAATGGCTGAGTAATATACCTTATTTTCCTCTTCTTTTCATCTGTTGAGGGGCACGTAGATTGGTTTCATAGTTTAGCAATTGTGAATTGAGCTGATATAAACATTGATGATATGAAAAGAATGTTCAAAATCTTTAGTAATTAGATAAATGCAAATCAAAAACTACTCAGAATGGCAATTATGAAGAATACAAACAATAATAAATGTTGGCGAGGATGTAGAGTAAAAGCCACACTCATATATTGCTGGTGGGACTACAAATTGGTGCAACCATCATGGAAAGCAGTATGGAGATTTCTCAGAAAGCTTGGAATGCAACCATTGTTTGACCCACGTATCCCACTCTAGATTTATACCCACAGGATTTAAAATCAGCATATTACAGTGATGCAACTACATCAATGTTTATAGCAGCTAAATTCACAAATTGCTAAACTATGGAACCAACCTAGGTGCCCTTCAAAAGATGAATGGATAAAAAAAAATGTGACACACACACACACACACAGGAATATTACTCAACCTTAAAGATGAATGAAGTTATGTATGGCATTTGCCAGTAAATGAAGGAACTGGAGAATATCATGCTAAATGAAATAAGCCAATCTCAAAAAACCAAGGGCTGAATGTTTTCTATAATAAACAGATGCTAATTCACAATAACGGCGGGGGGGGGGGGGTGGAGAAGTCCTAGGGAAAAATAGACTTTACCATTTTTTGATTCTTGATTTTACTTTTTGCACTTTAGAAGTCTGGCTGAGGAAGTCAGTTCTTAAGCTGACGTGATAAAGAACTGCACCTGCTTTTTCTTCTAGTACATGCAGGGTCTCTGGTCTAATGCCGAGGTCTTTGATCCACTTTGAGTTGAGTTTAGTCCAGGGTGAGAGATAGGGATTCAATTTCATTCTAATACATGTGGATTTCCACTTTTCCCTGCACCATTTGTTGAAGAGGCTCTTTTTCCAATGTATGTTTTTGGCATCATTGCCTAGTATGAGAAGCCTGTATTTATGTGGGTTTATCTCTGTGCTTTCTATTCTATTTCATTAGTCTTGATGTCTGTTTTGGTGCCAATACCATACTTTTTGGTTACCTTCTGGGTAGTTTAATTTGAGGTCTGGTATTGTGGGGCCTCCTGCCTCACTCTTCTTGCTAATGATTGCTTTGGCTGTTCTGGGCCTCCTATTTTTTCAAGTGAATTTCATGATTGTTTTTCTATTTCCATGAAGAATTCATTGGAATTTTAATAGGAATTGCATTAAATCTGTATATCACTTTTGGTAGTATGGCCATTTTGACAATAATAATTCTGCCTACCAAGAACATGAGAGGTCTTCCCATCTTCTAAGGTCTTCTTCAATTTCTTTCTTCAGTGTTATGTAGATTTTATTGTAGAGGTCTTTTACCTCTTTTGTTAGTTTGATTCCCAAATATTTTATTTATTTATTTATTTATTTTTAAGGCTATTGTGAATGGGATAGTTTTCCTAATTTTCTTTCAGCTGATTCATCAGTGATGTATAGGAATGCAGTTATTTTATGGGTGTTAAGATTATATCCTGCTACTTGCTGAATTTGTTTGAGTTTTAGAAGTTTTCTGAATACAGAATCATGTTTTCAGCAAATAGAGATAGTTTGACCTCTTCATTTCTTCTTTGTATCCCTTTAATTTCTTTCTTTTGCCTAATTTCTCTGGCTGGAGTTTCAAGGACTGTGTTGAATATATGTGGGCATTCTTGTCTTGTTCCAGGTTTTTTAGATGGAATGCTTTTAGTTTTTCTCCATTTACAATGACATTGGCCTTGGGTGTAATGTACATACCTTTTACAATGTTGAAACATGTTCCTACTATCCCTAGATTTTCTGGTATTTTAAATGTTAATAATTGTTTTATTTTGTTAAATACTTTTTCTGCATCTATTGAGATAATCGTGTCATTCTTATCTTTAGGTCTATTGATTATTAGCGAATTATGTTTATTGATTTCTGTATGTTGAATTACCCTTGCATCCTGAGATAAACTCCACTTGATCATGGTATACTCTTTTAAATATGTTTTTGTGTGTGATTTTCAGTATTTTATTAAGAATTTCTGCATCTATGATCATCAGGGATATTGACATTTTCTTTCCTTGATGTATCTATGTCTGATTTTGGTATCAGGGTTATACTAGCTTTATAGAATAAGTTTGAAATGATTCCTTCTTTTTTATTTCATGGAATAAATAGAGGAGGATTAGTGTTTGTTCTTTTAGAAAGTTTGGTAGAACTGGGCTGAGAATCCATCTGGTCTTGGGCTTTTCTTTGTTGGTCGACTTTTGATGGAATCTTCTATTTCATTGATTGAAATTGATTTATTTAACTTTTCTACATTACCCTGATTCAGTTTAGGTAAGTCATATCTCTCTAGAAATTTGTCAATGTTTTCTAGATTTTCTATTGTATTGGAATATAAATTTTCAAAATAGTTTCTGATTATGTCTGTATTTTAGCAGTGTCCCTGGTGATATTTCTCTTTGCTCACTAATTTTAGTAGTTTGAGTTTTTTCCTCTTTCTCTTGGTTGTCTTGGCTAAAGTTTCATCAGTTTTATTTACTTTTTAAAATAACCAACTTTTTGTTTCATTTATTTTTTTTAATCTTTTTTTTCCCCCAAATCATTGGTGTTGGCTCTGATTTTAATTATTTTCTGTCTTCTACTGCTTTTGGTTTTGATTTGTTCTTCTCTTTCTAGGCCTTTGAGATGTAATGTTAGGTTATTTATTTGGTGACTTCCTATTCTTTTATTAAACTTTGCTCTTGGAATCACCTTCATAGTGTCCTAGAAATTTTGATTATGTTGTGTTTCTATTCTCATTTACTTCTAAATATTTCTTTAATTTCACCCCTGTTTTCTATCTATTGTTCATTCAATAGTGTATTTGATCTCCAGGTGTTAGAGTAGCTTCTATTTTTATTATGTCAGTGATTTCTAGTTTTATTTCATTATGATCCGATAGAATGCAAAGTACTATCTTTATTATTATTAGTATTAGTATTAGTATTTGCTAAGTATTTCTTTGTGACCTAAGATGTGATCTATTTCATTAATTAATTTATTTTAATTAAATATATATGACAATAGAATGCATTTTGATTCATTGTACACAAATGCAGCACAATTTTTCATTTCTCTCGTTGTACATGATGTAGTATCACACCACATGTATGACATACATATACCTAGGGGGATCATCTCATTCCACCATCTTTCCTTCCCCCATGCACCCTCTCTACTCTCCCTCCCTTTTGCCCAAAATTCCTCCATTGTCCCATGCCTCCCCCCACCCTATTATGGATCAGCATCCACTTATCAGAAAGAATATTCGGCCTTTGGTTTTTTGGGATTGGCTTACTTAGCGTAGTATGATATTTGTCAACTCCATCCATTTACCTGAAAATGCCATAATTTAATTCTCTTTTAAGGCTGAGTAATATGACATCATGTATATGTACCACAGTTTCTTTATCCATTCATCTGTTGAAGGGCATCTAGGTTGGTTTCACAGTTCAATTATTGTGAATTGAGCTGCTCTGAACTTTGATGTGGCTGTGTCACTATAGTTTGGTAATTTTAAGTCCTTCAGGCATAGACTGAGGAGTGGGATAGATGGGTCAAATGGTGTTTGCATTCCAGTTTTTCTAAGGAATCTCCTACTGCTTTCCATAGTGGATGCACTAATTTTCAGTGCAACAAGCAATGTATCTGTTTCATGATTTTTCTGGACCTAACTTTTGATATTTCAAATCATTGGTGTTGGCTCTGATTTTAATTATTTTCTCTCTTCTTCCACTTCTTCCACTCCCTCTTTGTTTGAGGTGGTGGGATATGATCTCAGGGTCCATTTTCCTCCATAGTTTTCTGAATCCTTCTAGGGAATTCAGCCGAATTTAAAAACATCTAAATATAACCTTTTAAATTATTGCTTTCCTTTTCCTATAAGCAGAACTAATGTGGATGAATTTGAGTATCTTTTTTTTAGAATATTTTTTCAGTTGTTGATGGACCTTTATTTTATTTATTTGTATGTGATGCTGAGAATTGAACCCAGTGCCTCATGCATGCTAGGTAAACGCTCTACCACTGAGTCACAACCCCAGCCCAAAAGTGAGTATCTTTTTACTTTTTTTTTGGATTAGATTTCTGTTTTCCTAACATACATTTATTTTTTAATATAAGTTTTCAAACTAGTTTATAATGATTCTCTGGATTTCAGAAATGTCTGTGATGATATCTCCTTTTTCATCTCTAATTTTGTTGATTTGGATCTTTCTACCTAATTCTTTGGGTTAATTTGGCTAGGAATTTATAGATCTTGTTTATTTTTTCAAAGGACCAACTCTTTGTTATATTGATCTTTTGTATTTTTAAAAATTCTCTATTTCACTAATTTCACCTCTGATATTAATTATTTCCTGTCTTTTATTGGTTTTAGAATTATGTTGTTCCTGCTTTTCTAGGGCCTTGAGATATAGCATTAGATTGTTTCAGCTCTTTTTAAAAAATATGGACAATTGATGCTGTGATAATGACAGTATGTCTTTTAATTGGAGACTGGAGACCATTTATATTCAGAGTTATTATGGGGAGATGTTCATTATTTCTAGCAATTTTGTTTTTTTTCATAGCTTTAATTCATTTTTAGTTTTCATTTGCTTAATTATTCTTCTGAAAAGTTGCATTCATTTGAAAGTTCTGGGT
Source organism: Marmota flaviventris (assembly GCF_047511675.1). Classification (NCBI taxonomy): domain Eukaryota; kingdom Metazoa; phylum Chordata; class Mammalia; order Rodentia; family Sciuridae; genus Marmota; species Marmota flaviventris. Next base: position 23,191,588 of record NC_092510.1, on the reverse strand, counting down.
TTTAATTTTGAATTCTTCATTGTGTATTATTTCTTAAGTATTTTCTGTAGTATAGGTTTAGTGATCATGAATGTTTTGAGTTTCTCCTTAATGTAAATGGAAAATGTTTATTTCCTTTTTAATTCTGGTTGATAATTTTACTGGATATAGCAACCTTGGCTGGCAATTGTTTTCTTTCAGGGCTTGGATTACCTCATACCTCGCCCTTGGTTTTAAAGTCTGAGATGAGAAGTCTGAAGTGAGTGTTTTATTATTATTACTTTTCCTTCACTGTATGTTAAGTGTTCCAGCTCAAATACCCTGTCTGCAAGGCTTAAAGTTCTATTTTCTATCAATATATTCCATTGATACTTTTAGGTGAAGTTCTTATTTTATTTGTGTTTTCTTTCATTTCAAGGAGATCTAGTTTTATTTTGAGAATCTATATTTTCTCTTATTTTTTCTTTTTTATTGGTTCTTTTAGTGATACGTTAAAATAGTATTAATTTTGACATAATTATAAAAGCATGGATTATAATTTGCTCTAATTCAGTCCCTGTACTTCCCCTTTCCTTCCCCTCTCCTCCCCATGTTTCCTTCTCTCTACTCTACTGATCTTTCGGCTATTTATGGTTTTTATTTATTTATTTATTTTTGTAATTTATGTCTTGTGGATATACATGATAGTGAGATTCACTGTGGTATATTCCTACATAGGAAAGTTAAGTCAGATTCATTCCACTGTTCTTTTCTTATCCCATCTCTCCTCCCTTACCTTTAATTCCCTTCATCTACTCCATTGATCTTTCTTTTATTTTTTTATCACCACCCCCTCTCAATTTTGGATTAACTTCCACATATTAGAAAAGACATTTGACCTTTGACTTTTGGGGACTGGTTTATTTACTTAGCATGATAACCTCCAGTTCCATCCATTTACCAGCAAATGCCATAATGTCATTGTTCTTTATGACTAATACTTCATTGTGTGTGTGTGTGTGTATACCATATTTTCTTTTTTTAACATTTCTAATTTTTTAATTTATTCTTTATAGATGTACATGATAGCAGAGTATATTTTGACAAGTTATATATCACGGCGTATAACTTATTCTAATTAGGATCCAATTCTGTGGCTGTACATGATGTGGAGTTTTACTGGTGGTGTATTCATATACAAACATAGGAAAGTTACATATGATTCATTCTACTGTCTTTCCTATTCCCATCCCTTTTTCCTTCCCTTTATTCCCCTATGTCTAATCCAATGAACTTCTATTCTTCCTTCTGTCTTCCCCCACCCAATTGTGTGTTAGTATCCACAGATTGGAGAGAATATTTGGTCCTTGGATTTTGGAGATTGGCGATTGGCTTATTTCATTTAGCCTGAGAGTCTCCGGATCCATCCTTTTACTGGCAAAAGTCATAAAATCATTATTTTTATCATTTATCACTGAGTTATATTCTATTGTGTGTGTGTGTGTGTGTATCTCACATTTTCTTTATTCATTAATCTGTTTAAGGGCATGTAGATTTGTTTCATAGCCTTGTTATTGTGAATTGAGCTGTTATAAACTTTCATGTGGCTGTATCACTGTAGTATTCTGATTTTAAATCTTTTGGATATATACCAAGGAGTGGGATAGCTGGATCATATGGTGGTTCATTACTAGTTTTTGAGGAATCTTCATATTGCTTTCCAGAGTGATTTTACTAATTTTCAGTCCTAGCAACAATGTATGAGTGTACCTTTCCCCCACATCCTTGCCAACAATTATCTTTATTTGTATTCTTGATAATTGCCATTCAGAATCTCTATTCTTTATTGAAATGGTCTTTTTCCTCTCTTAGTTATTTCTTATTTTGTTTCTTAGATCTTCTTTTATCTCAATTATTTAAAAAAAATCAAGTTTAAATAATCTTTCTCTGGAATTTCATCCCCTTCCATGTCTCTGTGTTCCTTTGTTAGGGGATTATAACTTTTGTGGGCTGACTTATTTGCCTGTTTCCTCATGTTTTCAGAGGTCTTAGACTGTGTATCTGTTGAGGTAGATTTGTCTTCCTCTTTTTTTGTCCTTTAGCATATAGTCATCTCTTCTGTTACTAATTCTGTGTTATCTTTTATACTGTTTGTGGGACTGTAAATTATTACCATTGCCATGGAAATCAGTATAGAGGCTCCTCAAAATACTAGGCATGAAATCACCATATGACCCACTATACCACTTCTCAATATTTACCCTGAAGAATTAAAGACATCTTACTACAGTGATACATGCATTTTAAGTGAAATAAGTATGTTTTTTCTCATATGTGAAAGGTAGAGAGGAAAAAGGAAAAAAAGATTGGGGTGAATCTCCTAAAAATCAAAGGGAAATCAGTAGAGGAAAGGGACCAAGGGGTGAGAGGTGGGGAGAGACAGGCAAAGTACTGGGGAGTGATATTGATCAAATAATATTGTTATATTGTATCCATGTACAAATATTTAATAAAAAAACTCCACTGATGTGTACAACTATAATACACAAATAAAAATGTGGAGAAAAATTAGTTCTGTGTTGGTATTTCTTCACTTCATCATATAGGCTTTCTAATCCAAGTGTTGCCAATGCCTCTCAGTTTTCTACTGCAGAACTGTTCAATTAACTCTTGTAGAGTTGCTGTAACACTATGGGTTTTGCTGTGCCTTCTTTTTGGAAACTTTATTTGATTTTGCTGTAGAAGTAGATTGTCCAAGAATGGGACCTGATATTCCTCTCTAGTTTTTCCTATTTAGAATTTAATCATTGGTTTAAGAGTTTTCTTTCCTCTATTCTATGCATTAAAGTATTGTTTAAACTTGATGAGGGTTAATTTGTGTGTGGAAGAAGGTGTATTGTCATTTTGTTCCGTTGTGGGTGTAGCTCAGCCACAGAGTTCTGTACTCTCTGTACTCCTGTAAACCCCTCTCATAAAAATGGGGAAACAAGCAACAGCATCAACCATAATGATCAATATACAGTATTAGAATAAATGTCCAGTGCCTACTGTGGCATGCACACCATTAATGATCACAAAAAGAGAAATGGCAGGGTCAACATTTAACAACAGCAATAATAAGAAAAGCCATGAAATAGTAACATAAGCCATGGGTGTCAACTAATAACCACAACAACTTGAGTGGTGGGTGTACTGATTATATAAAGTCAGTTATTCTTAAAGATTCAAAAATTAGGCTGGGCTTAGTGACACATGCCTGTAATCTCAGATGCTCAGGAGGCTGAGATAGGAGGAGTGCAAGTTCAAAGCCAGTCCCAGCAATTTAACAAGACCGTAAGCAACTTAGTGAGAGTTTGTGTCAAAAATTAAAAGGGGAGTAGAGGGAACTGGGACCAAAGACAGAGCAGGCCCAGCGGCCTGCTGAGGGGCAGAGCCGCCCCCCACCCCCCTCGCCTGCCAGGTAGGGGAAGGGTGACCACCGACAGAAAAGGCCCAGTGGCCCAGGGCGGGACAGAGCTTCCAATCACTCCTGCAAGGTAGGCGGGCCTGCGACCCACTGGCAGAAGAGGAGCAGTCGCCTGCTGAGAGGCTGAGCCGCCCCCTCCCCCTGCGCCGGCATAGTAGAGAGAACTGGGACCAAACACAGAGCAGGCCCAGCAGCCTGCTGAGGGGCAGAGCCGCCCCCCACCCCCCTCGCCTGCCAGGTAGGGGAAGGGTGACCACCGACAGAAAAGGCCCAGTGGCCCAGGGCGGGACAGAGCTTCCAATCACTCCTGCAAGGTAGGCGGGCCTGCGACCCACCGGCAGAAGAGGAGCAGCCGCCTGCTGAGAGGCTGAGCCGCCCCCTCCCCCTGCGCCTGCATAGTAGAGGGAACTGGGACCAAAGACAGAGCAGGCCCAGCGGACTGCTGAGGGGCAGAGCCGCCCCCTCCCCCTGCGCCGGCATAGTAGAGAGAACTGGGACCAAACACAGAGCAGGCCCAGCAGCCTGCTGAGGGGCAGAGCCGCCCCCCACCCCCCTCGCCTGCCAGGTAGGGGAAGGGTGACCACCGACAGAAAAGGCCCAGTGGCCCAGGGCGGGACAGAGCTTCCAATCACTCCTGCAAGGTAGGCGGGCCTGCGACCCACTGGCAGAAGAGGAGCAGCCGCCTGCTGAGAGGCTGAGCCGCCCCCTCCCCCTGCGCCAGCATAGTAGAGGGAACTGGGACCAAAGACAGAGCAGGCCCAGCGGCCTGCTGAGGGGCAGAGCCGCCCCCCACCCCCCTCGCCTGCCAGGTAGGGGAAGGGTGACCACCGACAGAAAAGGCCCAGTGGCCCAGGGCGGGACAGAGCTTCCAATCACTCCTGCAAGGTAGGCGGGCCTGCGACCCACCGGCAGAAGAGGAGCAGTCGCCTGCTGAGAGGCTGAGCCGCCCCCTCCCCCTGCGCCGGCATAGTAGAGAGAACTGGGACCAAACACAGAGCAGGCCCAGCAGACTGCTGAGGGGCAGAGCCGCCCCCCACCCCCCTCACCTGCCAGGTAGGGGAAGGGTGACCACCGACAGAAAAGGCCCAGTGGCCCAGGGCGGGACAGAGCTTCCAATCACTCCTGCAAGGTAGGCGGGCCTGCGACCCACTGGCAGAAGAGGAGCAGCCGCCTGCTGAGAGGCTGAGCCGCCCCCTCCCCCTGCGCTGGCATAGTAGACGGAACTGGGACCAATCACAGAGCAGGCCCAGCGGCCTGCTGAGGGGCAGAGCCGCCCCCCACCCCCCTCGCCTGCCAGGTAGGGGAAGGGTGACCACCGACAGAAAAGGCCCAGTGGCCCCCGGCGGGACAGAGCTTCCAATCACTCCTGCAAGGTAGGCGGGCCTGCGACCCACTGGCAGAAGAGGAGCAGCCGCCTGCTGAGAGGCTGAGCCGCCCCCTCCCCCTGCGCCGGCATAGTAGAGGGAACTGGGACCAAACACAGAGCGGGCCCAGCGGCCTGCTGAGGGGCAGAGCCGCCCCCCACCCCCCTCGCCTGCCAGGTAGGGGAAGGGTGACCACAGACAGAAAAGGTCCAGTGGCCCGCGGCGGGACAGAGCTTCCAATCACTCCTGCAAGGTAGGCGGGCCTGCGACCCACTGGCAGAAGAGGAGCAGCCGCCTGCTGAGAGGCTGAGCCGCCCCCTCCCCCTGCGCCGGCATAGTAGATGGAACTGGGACCAAACACAGAGCAGGCCCAGCAGCCTGCTGAGGGGCAGAGCCGCCCCCCACCCCCCTCGCCTGCCAGGTAGGGGAAGGGTGACCACCGACAGAAAAGGCCCAGTGGCCCGCGGCGGGACAGAGCTTCCAATCACTCCTGCAAGGTAGGCAGGCCTGCGACCCACCGGCAGAAGAGGAGCAGCGGCCTGCTGAGAGGCAGAGCCGCCCCCTCCCCCCAGCGCCTGCAAGGTAATCGGAACTGAGACCACCATCAGAACAGGTCAGACCTGCAACCGAGAGACAGAACAGGCCCAGTGGCCTGAGGAAGGGTAGAGACGCCCCCCCCCCACGCCTGCAAAGTAGGCGGACCTGCGACCCACTGGCAGTACAGCCCCAGAGGCCTGCAGAGGGGCAGTGCCGCTGCCTGCCCCTGCAAAGTAGGCAGAACGGCGACCACCGACAGAACAAGCCTAGCGGCCCGCAGAGGGACAGAGCCGCCGCCCGCGCCTGCAAGGACGGCGGACCTGCTACCGACTGGCAGAGCAGGCCCAGCGGCCTGCCGGCGTGGTAGGCACATTGCCCCAATTGGCGGAGGGGCAGAGCCGCCGCCCGTGCCTGCGAGGGAGACTTTGCAACTATACAAGACCAATACAAATATATAGGGGGAAAATTCAATAGCACAACAGTTTCACCAAGAAGAAAGGAACGCGAACAGTATGAAGAGACAAGGAAAGAAAGGACCACAATCATTGCAGGTCAACTCAACTTTAGAAGAGGTAATAGCTGCAGCTGATGGAATGTCAGATAAAGAATTCAGGATATACATGCTTCAGATGATCTGGAGTCTCAAGGAAGACATCAGACAGCAAAATCAGACAATGAAAGATCACTTCAACAATGAATTACATAAACAAATCCAAGAAGCAAAAGGTCAACTATACAGGGAAATAGAGGTTATAAAAAACAAACAAACAGAAATCCTAGAAATGCAGGAAGCAATAAGCCAACTTAAAAACTCAATTGATAATACTACCAGCAGAGTAGAACACTTAGAAGACAGAACATCAGACAATGAAGATAAAGTATTTCAACTTGAAAAGAACATAGACAGCTCAGAAAGACTGTTAAGAAATCATGAGCAGAACATCCAAGAAATATGGGATAACATCAAGAGACCAAATTTAAGAGTCATTGGGATACAGGAAGGAACAGAGTTTCAAACCAAAGGAATGAGCAATCTATTCAATGAAATAATTCGAGAAAACTTCCCAGACTTGAAGAATGAGACAGAACCCCAAATCCTAGAAGCCTACAGGACGCCGAATGTGCAAAATCATAAGAGACCCACACCTAGACACATTATAATGAAGATGCCCAACATACAGAACAAGGAGAGAATTTTAAAAGCTACAAGAGAAAGGAAGCAGATCACATTTAGGGGTAAGCCAATCAGGATAACAGCTGATCTTTCAACACAGACTCTGAAAGCTAGAAGATCCTGGAATAACATATTTCAAACACTGAAAGAAAATGGGTTCCAACCAAGAATTGTGTTTCCAGCGAAATTAAGCTTCAGGATGGAAGATGAAATTAAAACCTTCCACGATAAACAAAAGTTAAAAGAATTTGCAGCTAGAAAACCATCTCTTCAAAACATCCTTGGCAAAACATTACAGGAAGAGGAAATGGAAAATAACAATGAAAACCAACAGTGGGAGGTAGGACACTAAAGGGGGGAAAATAATCAAAGTGGAAAACAAACCATGTTTAGTAACATAAATAAACAAATATGGCTGGAAGAACAACCCATATCTCAATAATAACCCTAAATGTTAATGGCTTAAACTCACCAATCAAGAGACACAGGCTAGTAGAATGGATCACAAAACAAGACCCAACAATATGCTGCCTACAGGAGACGCATTTGATAGGAAAAGACATACATAGGCTGAAGGTGAAAGGTTGGGAAAAATCATATCACTCATATGGACTTCGGAAACAAGCAGGAGTATCCATACTCATATCAAATAAAATAGATTTTAAGCCAAAGTTAATCAAAAGGGATAAAGAGGGACACTACATACTGCTCAAGGGAACCATACACCAACAAGACATAACAATCATAAATATATATGCCCCAAACAATGGTGCAGCTATGTTCATCAAACAAACTCTTCTCAAGTTCAAGAGTCTAATAGACCACCATACAATAATCATGGGAGACTTCAACACACCTCTCTCACCACTGGACAGATCTTCCAAACAAAAGTTGAATAAGGAAACTATAGAACTCAATAACACAATTAATAACCTAGACTTAATTGACATATATAGAATATACCACCCAACATCAAACAGTTACACTTTTTTCTCAGCAGCACATGGATCCTTCTCAAAAATAGATCATATATTATGTCACAGGGAAACTCTTAGACAATACAAAGGAGTAGAGATAATACCATGCATCCTATCTGATCATAATGGAATGAAACTGAAAATCAACGATAAAAGAAGGAAGGAAAAAGAATATATCACTTGGAGAATGAACAATAGGTTACTGAATGATCAATGGGTTATAGAAGACATCAAGGAGGAAATTAAAAAATTCTTAGAGATTAATGAAAACACAGACACAACATATCGGAATCTATGGGACACATTGAAAGCAGTTCTAAGAGGAAAATTCATTGCTTGGAGTTCATTCCTTAAAAAAAGAAAAAACCAACAAATAAATGATCTCATACTTCATCTCAAAATCCTAGAAAAAGAAGAGCAAAACAACAGCAAAAGAAGTAGAAGGCAAGAAATAATTAAAATCAGAGCTGAAATCAATGAAATCGAAACAAAAGAAACAATTGAAAAAATTGACAAAACTAAAAGTTGGTTCTTTGAAAAAATAAACAAAATCGACAGACCCTTAGCCATGCTAGCGAAGAGAAGAAGAGAGAGAACTCAAATCACTAACATACGGGATGAAAGAGGCAATATCACAACAGACACTTCAGAAATACAGAAGATAATCAAAAATTATTTTGAATCCTTATACTCCAATAAATTAGAAGATAGTGAAGGCATAGATAAATTTCTGAAGTCATATGATCTGCCCAGATTGAGTCAGGAGGATATAGACAACCTAAACAGACCAATATCAATTGAGGAAATAGAAGAAACCATCAAAAGACTACCAACTAAGAAAAGCCCAGGACCGGATGGGTATACAGCAGAGTTTTACAAAACCTTTAAAGAGGAACTAATACCAATACTTTTCAAGCTACTTCGGGAAATAGAAAAAGAGGGAGAACTTCCAAATTCATTCTACGAGGCCAACATCACCCTGATACCTAAACCAGACAAAGACACTTCAAAGAAAGAAAACTACAGACCAATATCTCTAATGAACCTAGATGCAAAAATCCTCAATAAAATTCTGGCCACTCGGATACAAAGGCACATCAAAAAAATTGTGCACCATGATCAAGTAGGATTCATCCCTGGGATGCAAGGCTGGTTCAATATAAGGAAATCAATAAATGTTATTCACCACATCAATAGACTTAAAAATAAGAACCATATGATCATCTCGATAGATGCGGAAAAAGCATTCGACAAAGTACAGCATCCCTTTATGTTCAAAACTCTAGAAAAACTAGGGATAACAGGAACATACCTCAATATTGTAAAAGCAATCTATGCTAAGCCTCAGGCTAGCATCATTCTGAATGGAGAAAAATTGAAGGCATTCCCTCTAAAATCTGGAACAAGACAGGGATGCCCTCTCTCACCACTTCTGTTCAACATAGTTCTTGAAACACTGGCCAGAGCAATTAGACAGACGAAAGAAATTAAAGGCATCAAAATAGGAAAAGAAGAACTTAAATTATCACTATTTGCAGATGACATGATTCTATACCTAGCAGACCCAAAAGGGTCTACAAAGAAACTATTAGAGCTAATAAATGAATTCAGCAAAGTGGCAGGATATAAAATCAACACGCATAAATCAAAGGCATTCCTGTATATCAGCGACAAATCCTCTGAAATGGAAATGAGGACAACCACTCCATTCACAATATCTTCAAAAAAAATAAAATACTTAGGAATCAACCTAACAAAAGAGGTGAAAGACTTATACAATGAAAACTACAGAACCCTAAAGAGAGAAATAGAAGAAGATCTTAGAAGATGGAAAAATATACCCTGTTCATGGATAGGCAGAACTAACATCATCAAAATGGCGATATTACCAAAAGTTCTCTATAGGTTTAATGCAATGCCAATCAAAATCCCAATGGCATTTCTTGTAGAAATAGAGAAAGCAATCATGAAATTCATATGGAAAAATAAAAGACCCAGAATAGCAAAAACAATGCTAAGCAGGAAGTGTGAATCAGGCGGTATAGCGATACCAGACTTCAAACTATATTACAGAGCAATAGTAACAAAAACAGCATGGTACTGGTACCAAAACAGGCGGGTGGACCAATGGTACAGAATAGAGGACACAGAAACCAATCCACAAAACTACAACTATCTTATATTTGATAAAGGGTCTAAAAGCATGCAATGGAGGAAGGATAGCATCTTCAACAAATGGTGCTGGGAAAACTGGAAATCCATATGCAACAAAATGAAACTGAATCCCTTTCTCTCGCCATGCACAAAAGTTAATTCAAAATGGATCAAGGAGCTTGATATCAAATCAGAGACGCGCCGTCTGATAGAAGAAAAAGTTGGCTACGATCTACAGTCGGTGGGGTCGGGCTCCAAATTCCTCAATAGGACACCCATAGCACAAAAGTTAATAACTAGAATCAACAAATGGGACTTACTCAAACTAAAAAGTTTTTTCTCAGCAAAAGATACAATAAGAGAGGTAAATAGAGAGCCTACAACCTGGGAACAAATCTTTACTCCTCACACTTCAGATAGAGCCCTAATATCCAGAGTATACAAAGAGCTCAAAAAATTAGACAATAAGAGAACAAACAACCCAATCAACAAATGGGCCAAGGACCTGAACAGACACTTCTCAGAGGAGGACATACAGTCAATCAACAAGTACATGAAAAAATGCTCACCATCTCTAGCAGTCAGAGAAATGCAAATCAAAACCACCCTAAGATACCATCTCACTCCAGTTAGATTGGCAGCCATTATGAAGTCAAACAACAACAAGTGCTGGCGAGGATGTGGGGAAAAGGGTACACTTGTACATTGCTGGTGGGACTGCAAATTGGTGCAGCCAATTTGGAAAGCAGTATGGAGATTTCTTGGAAAGCTGGGAATGGAGCCACCATTTGACCCAGCTATTCCCCTTCTCGGTCTATTCCCTAAAGACCTAAAAAGAGCATGCTACAGGGACACTGCTACATCGATGTTCATAGCAGCACAATTCACAATAGCTAGACTGTGGAACCAACCTAGATGCCCTTCAATGGATGAATGGATAAAAAAAATGTGGCATTTATACACAATGGAGTATTACTCTGCATTAAAAAATGACAAAATCATAGAATTTACAGGGAAATGGATGGCATTAGAGCAGATTATGCTAAGTGAAGCTAGCCAATCCCTAAAAAACAAATGTCAAATGTCTTCTTTGATATAAGGAGAGTAGCTAAGAACAGAGTAGGGTCGAAGAGCATGAGAAGAAGATTAACATTAAACAGGGATGAGAGGTGGGAGGGAAAGGGAGAGAGAAGGGAAAATGCATGGAAATGGAAGGAGACCCTCAGAGTTATACAAAAGTACATACAAGAGGAAGTGAGGGGAAGAGGAAAAATAATACAAGGGGGACAAACGAATGTCAGTAAAGGGGGCAGAGAGAGAAGAGGGGAGGGGAGGGGAGGGGAGGGCAGGGGAGCGGAGGGGGGATAGTAGAGGATAGGAAAGACAGCAGAATACAACAGACACTAGTATGGCAATATGTAAATCAATGGATGTGTAACTGATGTGATTCTGCAATCTGTATATGGGGTAAAAATGGGAGCTCATAACCCACTTGAATCAAATTGTGAAATATGATATATCAAGAACTATGTAATGTTTTGAACAGCCAACAATAAAAAAAAAAAAAAAAAAAAAAGAAAAAAAAAAAATTAAAAGGGGCTTGAGATGTGACTTAGTGTTTAAGTGCTTCTGGGTTCAATCTCTGGTACCAAAAATAAAATAATAAATTACAGTTCATTAAATGGGGTAGGAAGGTAAAAGCAAGTTTAAAGTATTCAAAAAGTTAACAGTTACAGAAGAAGAGAGGTAGCAAGTGATGACTATAAAGAAGGATGAAACAAGAACAAAAGCCCAAACAAACAAAATCCAAACAAAAACTTATAAACAGGAAATCTTACCCCTCTGAGGTCAAAAAAGGGAAAATAACGAATGAGGAAATAAATTTTTTAAAAAGGAATAAAAAAGGAAAAAGTGATAACATGACAAAATATAATATATATATATATATATATATATATATATATATATATATATATATATATATATATATATATATATATACACCTCCATGAGCCAATCAACATAGCTAGAACACTCATGTCCACACATAAACACATTCACATTCCTGCTTGATGGAAAAAGAAAAAAAGAAAGGAAAAGAAATCTTTCTGTTTCCTCTTGAGCCATGTGTCCCTTAGAGAGAGTAAGGGTTGGGGGTTGTTGGGCCATCTTCTTTTGAGTTGCTCACTAAGCTCTCAGCTGGAGTGGTCTGGAACTAAAGCTAGTTATAATGGCTCTCAGCCTCCCTTCTAACCAGTTTCTAAGAACAGAATGGGAAGTAATGACAATTGAAGTTTTGTCTGTTCAAATTGTATAGATGGCCTCCTGAGGTGGGGCTGATGGAGAGTTCTGAATGGAAAGTTCAGGTAGCTGGGATTTAGTTCTGAGGAACCTTTCAAGCTGTGTCATGAGGTATCTGCTCTAGAGAGAATACCTCCGTACACCCTTTTGCCCAGCCCAGCAGATGGGGATCTCTGTTGGGCTTCTATATCTGGTGGTGGTGATGGTGGTGGTGGTGGGGGGGGTGGGAGGGTGGGGGTGGGGTGGACTCCTGAGAGTTCCCTTCTTAGAGTGAAGTGATCAACTTTCCACTCTTCTGATACATGCCACCACCATCAAATATAATCTTCCTAGGATCAAACCCAGGACATAAATATGCCCACCTGTCTAGCTTCTCGGATCTCTCTGAGTAGTCCTGCAAGCTGCCAAGCCAAAGGGAAAGTGAGAAGTACTGTACTTTGTATCCATAGCCAGTGTCTCTCCAGGCATAATCCCTTCTCTTTTCACCTCAGTTGTGTTCCTCCAGGAGGAATCTAGATCTTAGGGTAGGTGCTAGAGTAGGTGCTTGCATGAACAATTGTTACGAACTTCCTGCCTTCCAGCCATAGAAATCTGTAACTTGGTCTCCTCAAAATATGCTGCATCAGCACTTTACTCTCCAGTTGAGAAAAGCAGAGCATCCATCACAATTGATTTGCTGTGCTACCTTTGGATCACTCAAGTTCAGATGTCTTTCTGTTTCAGTGGTTCTCTGGGCCAAATTTTCTTTACAAATTCAGTTTTTCTTTCTTCTTCGGTTGCCCCTCCCATCCACAGTGTTCTGGTGCTACAGCATCATCAGTTGGATTCCTGAGATATTCTTTTCTATGTTCAAAGCACCCAAATTTCTTTCTCCATGATATTGATACTGAGATTCAGTGTATTCCCTCTGTAACCACCTCACTGGGAAGTAGTATCTCCACTACTTGAATCCCGAATCAAGGAACAACAAGAAATTGTCCTCTTCCTATACTCCATCATCTTTTGTCTCTCCCAAGATTCATTTTTAACATAAAGTTTTATGTTCTGTGATGTCTGGGCTCTGTTTGAAGAATACTTTTAGATTTTTGAAATTCATATTGAAAGGTGATGTAGCTTTAGTGAATTTTGAAGTACTCTCTTGAGTGACATTCTAAAGGATGTCTTAATTTACCCTGTTTACCCTTGAAAGCTCGCATTATATATGTCAGTGACAGTCACCTCAGAGGGCACTGCATGCTTTTGACAATAGGCAAGTGTGGAGCTTTGACCATCAAGCAAGAGCTAAATATAATCTAGATTCTGGGTTTCTCATTGTATAGAATGTAAAACTAACTCCCACAAAAAATTGAAATGTAGTACAATAAATTCAGAGGTAATGTGCCTGGAGGAACACACATACTGTGAGTCATGAAAAGATCTGTTTTTTTTAGAGAAAGTTTCAATGTGGTGGGTAGATTTTGATTAAGATTTATCTGTAAAACTGGAATAATATTAACTGTTGTGATGGTTAATTTTGTGTGTCAACTTGACTTGGCCATGGTATGTAGTTTTTGGTCAAACATTACTCTAGATATTGCTATGAGATATTTTTTTAAAAGAGAGAGAGAGAGAGAGAGAGAGAGAGAGAGAGAGAGAGAAAATTTTTAATATTTATTTTTTTAGTTTTCGGCAGACACAACATCTTGGTTTGTATGTGGTGCTGAGGGTTGAACCCGGGCCGCATGCATGCCAGGCGAGCGCGCTACCACTTGAGCCACATCCCCAGCCCGTATGAGATATTTTTGAGATGTGATGCTTTGAGTAAAACACATTATCCTCCAAAATGTGGGTAGGCCTTAATTTTGCTTTCAGTTGCTTACAGACTTGAGACAGCAACATTAATTCTTTCCTTAGTCTTTGGCCTGCCCTATAGTTTGTAATTGCCAGTTCCCATAAGTATGAAAGTCAGTTGCTTAAAATCTCCCCCGCACTCCACACACACAAACACACACACACACACATACACACATCCTGTTCGTTCTGTTTCTCTGAAGAACATTGTTACTATGGTTTGACTATGGATAGTGTCTTGCAAAGATAGATATGTAAAGGCTTGGTGCCCAGGGTAATGGTATTGGTGGTGCTTTGGACTTTAAAGAGGCTGGGCCTAATGGGAGATCATTAGCTCACTGGGGATGTGCCTTCAAAGGGGATTGCATGGCAACATCTTTCAGTCTTTCTGTGGTTCCTGGATCAATATATGAACAGTCTGCTATATCTTGTGCTTCTATTATGATGTTTTGCCCTGGCCAGAGGCCCAAACTAATGGAACCACCTCCAAAATTATTAACCGAAACAAACCTTTCTTTATTTGAAAAGTAACCTGTATCAGGTATTTCATTGTAATGATGCAAACCTGACTAATTGTGCTAATACAAATGTCTAGCTGCCACCAGAGTGAGATAAAATCAGTAATTAACATAACTTGATAAATAAACTCCAGGAAATCACATGCAAATATAAATGATATAAAACTGAAATACAGATATAGATACAGAGACTTTCCTATATAATAGATTAATCATTTCCTTGTTCTTTGTTGACATTTTGTTTGCCACATCTCACATCACACAGTTCAAAGAGCCTATATAGCAGCCATGAATGAGTTCTAGAAGGTCAGTGAAGAATTGGAATGTCAGAAGCTTAAGAACTGGATCTCAGAAGTTTAACGTAGGGAAGAAGTTGGCTATGAATATAAGGATGCAGATGAAATAAGGTTATTGAATTTGGCCACTAGGAAGTAACATGTGACCCATCATGCAACATATTCCATAAACTGTGGTATTGAAACTCTATTTTATAGGCAGATCCAAGGTCACTCAATATTTTCTTGAAGGTTGTATTTTCAAGAAGCACACTCTAGAAGAAGCACACTTTAGCAAGGTGTGATGGTGTGTGCTGGCAATCTCAGTGACTCAGTAGCCTAAGGCACAAGGATCTCAAGTTCAAGACCAGCTTTGGTAACTTAGCAAGACCCTGTCTTAAATAAATAAATAAATAAATAGGGCTAGGGATAAATAGCTCATTAGTTAAAATGCCCTGGGTTCAACCCCTACTATTCAAAATAAATAAATGAATAAATAAATAAGCAAACATAAAATAAAAATTAAAGGTATACTCTGGGACTAACACCTATAGAGTTACCTCAGAGACATTTTGTTTCAAAGGTAGTCTCACATCATCAAATGAACAGGAAAGTGAACTAATTCTATAGGATTTGAGGTCTGTTTGTGAATTTGAGTGGAGAAGGCATTTTAATATCTTACTTCTTTGTTCAGATCTTTCCTCAGATAGTGTGGGAAAGTTCTTTTAATAAAGAAGTTAAATACAGAGGAGTAAGAATTTTCTTTAATATTTGATTGTTTATCATTTGATGCCATTAATATTGGTAAATTTCCCAGATCAAAATCTTCTGTTAACTCACTATTTTTTCAGCCAATATGTTGTCATTTAAATTATCTACTGTGAATTGACATGCAAGTGAAACACAAATTCCTAATAAAATATGGCCTGATGATATCTAATGTGTTAAATCTTGGGGTCATTCAAGAACACAAAGTTTAATAGAGTTCATTAAAGCTGTACTAAATAAATATCCACTTTTTTTTTACCTGAACATATTTATTTTTAATTTCTATAATAAGTGACTTCTATTGAGATAGTTTTAGGTAATCCATCCATAGTTTATTTGCTCGTACAAGTGCTGATGTGTAGATAGCAAGAGGCTGAATATATGAATAATCAATAATGCCTCTGGGGGATATCAACTGAGTTTAGTCAGAACATCTATCAGAGCTTGTCTCTCAATATCTCCTCTCTCTCTAATTATTCAAAGATTCCAGGGAAACTTGCTGCATTAACCCTCCTTCCTTTGGACATGAGGGGAAAGAAATTAACCTCAGAGGGGTGAAAAATATTTTTCTCCAGTGGTTCCATACATACCTATGCCTCCAAGATTATGCATGACCAACACATATTTGAGAGTTCTTTATTTATTCAAAGTTTATTCAGAAGCATTTCTTAAGTGATTTCTAGATGTCAGGCACTATTGAGGATATGGCAGACAATTTCTCCTGTTTGTGTGTTGATTAGCAGAAGCAGAACAAGTAAACCAATAAATTAAGCTACTTTATAGCTTATATATTTACATATAAAAGATAATTTATATATCTCTGTATGTCCAAATATATATATATATATATATATATATATATATATATATATATATATATTCCTAATAAACAATGAAACAGGATATTAAAATACAGGTAATAGGATCAGCAGTGCTAATTATATCAGATAATTAAAGAAGGTCTCTTCAAGGAAGTGACTTTGAGCTGAAGGTTTGGGAAAAAAGTAGGAAACCACAAAAGGTCCCAAAGTATGGTTTACTTTTTATAATTGCATAGTATTTTCAACCTTTTTTGGTTAAAAGAAAGAAGTCTTGGATGGCTATTGTGCAGAGATTAGGTGTAAGAGTGATATGAGTGATGAATATAAAGTTCTTGTAGGCTGTGATTGAGAGATGGATTTTCTTCTAACTGGATAGTACTTCGAAGTTACTGGAGCATTCTGAGTTGAGGAGTTGCAAGATTCATTTTTCCCTTTTATTTTAGGCTCCTAATATTCAACTTTTTCATAGGATTTCTGATTAATATTTCAGATATGTTCTATATAGTTTCTTTATATTCAAGTAGTCTCAATCTTTGAAGTTGTATTAGTAGTAGTATTATTCTTTTTTATAATTGCATAGTATTTTCAACCTTTTTTGGTTAATATCACATGAAGTGAAATTGAGTTGGTTCCATTATATCTGATTAGATTTAACCCTTCAGATGTGTTTTATTTGGTCCATTTGGAATTTTATAAACTGGGAAATTTAACATAAACACCAAGAGTAATATGAGCTTTTTTATAATATACCCAAAATCTCATATTTGGAAAATAGAGAAAGAGATTTCAAGAAGCACCTTAGGCAAAACTAAAAGATAAAGAGGCTGAGGAAACAGTTTCTACAGAGCCAAAGACAAAGCCTGGAGATCAGCATTCTATGTATATAGCATGCAGTGTTTAGGAAACTGTCATATAGAACTGAAGGTATCTAAGAAGCATATTGCATGGATTCAAATCCTAGTTTAATACTTATTAGGTTGATAAATTACAAGTTACTTTATCTTTTTATGCTTCAGTTGTCTTTGAAAAATCAGAATTATAAATACTTTTTCCTTATGGGGTTGCTGTGAGAAGTAAGCAATTAGTACAAATGAAGCACAGAACAATATCTCTCGGTATTACTCAATAAGCTATTATTGTCATCATTCTCATTTCACAGATAAAAACCATGATACTCTAAAATGTAATTGACATGGCTGAAATTACCCAACAAGTTAAATCAAGAGTCAAACTCTTAAAATGAAGTGTTTTTAGAAACTCTGTGGACATATGTATTTTATGAGTATTTGAATAATTGGGTTTGAGCACAAAAAATTGCTAGTTTTACTCTCCGTTTATTCTAAATTTGTATCTAAACCAGTAGTTTTCAATATTTTTGTGTTAAGATACTTTGAAAGTCTTAAAAATTATTGAGGATACCAAAAATCTTGTGTTTATATGGGTTATATTTATTAATATTGACCTATATACTAGTTATTTGATAAAAAATATGTTAATTTCATTTTTTCCCATTTCTTTACCTGTCAAATTAGAACAATTGTCATAAAAAATTATTGTGAAGACTGAACAACAATGGATGTAAAGTACTTAGCACATAATCTGGAACATAGAAGTACTCCAAAATAAAGTTAGCATCATGGAAAAAAATAATTGACCATATTAGAAATTAAAGCTAATAAACATAAAATTTTACTTAGGAATTCATTAAAAATAAACATGCTGTCATAAATAATAGATTTTTAATGAAAATATCTTTTTCTTTAATAAAAAATATTTAGTGAGAAAAGTACCACTTTTACAAATGACTAATTTCTGGTACAAAGATTCTCTATGTCTTCTTCTGCATTCAACCTATTGTGATGTTGCTCTGAAAAGCTCCAGTGTACACACATCTTTTTTTTTTTCTTTTTCTTTTTTCTGGTATTGAGGATTGAATTCAAGGGCACTAGAATACTGAGCCATATCTCCAGCCCTATTTTGTATTCAATTTAGAGACAGGGTCTCACTGAGTTGGTCAGTGCCTTGCCTTTGCTGAGGCTGGCTTTGAACTCGCAATATTCCTGCCTCAGGCTCCCAAGCTGCTGGGATTACAGGAATGTGCACACATCTTCTTATTCATATGAAAGTAATTTTAACTTGACGGACCCTCTAATAATCTCAGTTACTCCCACAGATGTCCTGAGACCTTACGTTGAGAGCCATCAATCTGGATAAAAACCAGACATTTGAGAGGAGAGAGAAACAAATCTTGCCAAACTCTCAAAATTTACTTTACATGTGAAACTCAGTGGCTAGGAGCAAACATTTCAGGGTGGAGGCATTTTTTGCCTTTTCATAAGACTAGTAACTCGAAATAAATGTCATTAATAGATATCCCCAGCTATTTCCATGATATTTATTGCTTGGTGTACATATGAAATATAACCCCTCCAGTCCCTTCTCACATATTTATGTGGTTAAAAGAGCTGAAGTTAAATAGAGCTAGTATTATATTTCTCAAAAATAAATTAATAAATAAAAGAATATACTATGAATTCATGGGAATATTAGAACAAATCTTATGCACACACCTATTTTTTCTTTTTGTCCCTCCAAGCTCCATGGCATTTCCAATATTGTGTTCATTTGCTTTGTGATGGGAGTTGGATAGTTCCAATGCCTCCTTTTTTTTGTTAAATTTTTTTTACATATGATTAGCAGAATACATTACAATTCACAATATACATATAGAGCACAGTTTTTCATATTTTTGGTTGTATATAAAGTATGTACACTCCAAATCATGTCTTCCTGTATAATGATATCCATCACATTCCACCATCATTTCTAACCCCCTGCCCCTTTCCTTCCTCTCCCTCCCCTGTGCCCTATCTAGAGCTTGTCTATTCCTCCCATGCTACCCCATCCCTACCCCACTATTAATCAGCCTCCTTATATCAGAGAAAACATTTGGCATTTGGTTTTGTGGGGATTGGCTTAATTCACTTAGCATGGTATTCTCCAACTCCATCCATTTACCTGAAAATGTCATGATTTTATTCTCTTTTATTGCTGAGTTATATTCCATTGTGTATATATGCCACATTTTTTTTTATCAATTCATCTACTGAAGGGCACCTAGGTTGGTTCCACAGTTTAGCTATTGTGAATTGTGCTACTATAAACATTGATGTGGCTGTTTCCTTGTAGTAGGCTGTTTTTAAGTCTTGTGGGTATAGACAGAGGAGAGGGATAGCTGGGTCAAATGGTGGTTCCATTCCCAATTTTCCAATGAATCTCCATACTGCTTTCCATATTGGCTGCACCAATTTGCAGTTCCACCAGCAATGTATGAGTGTGCCTTTTTCCCTACATCCTCACCAGCACTTATTTGTTTGTATTCATAATAGCTGGCACCAATGCCTCCTTTTTGTAGTTGATGAGCATAGGTGAAGGATAACTTTTACTTGATAATAGACTCAATGACCCATGAAAAATTCAGTTTTCTTTTTATCCGTTAGATCTTGGTTATTATTTTGAAGAATGGTCATTACACAGAGAAAAAGTTACTTATTTATAATGAATTATGCAAAGCATATATATCTTAGGTCATACATAGAAAACATTTGGGTTGAACCATTTCTTGCAAGAGGTTCATTCTGATGAGGTCTGAGTATTTGGGGCTTCTCAATAGGCTAGATATTTCATTTCTTTAGGCAAAACATTGTCTGTTAATGCCATCTATAATTCACTCACTTATTCATTCAAATGTGTTTATTTACTATGACAGACATGATGATAAATATGAGTGACAATCATGAACATCCAAAATTTATATACTTGAGGAGGTTGGGTGACAGATGTAAATTCCTTAAACATATATGAACTATATGTGGAAAACACTGAATTAGAGATATTGACTCAGTGCTCTGGAAGACAAATGAAGAGAAACTAATTTTATCTAAATGATTAGTGGAAAATTTCTTACTAGAACTGTCAGGAGAAGTGAGGGAAGAGCATTCTTTTTTAAAGAAAGAATTTATTTATTTATTTTAATTAGTTTTTAATTAGTTACGTATGACAACAGAATGCATTTTGATTCATTGTACACAATTGCAGCACAATTTTTCACTTCTCTAATTTTACACAATGTAGCATTGCACAATATGTGCGGTCATACATGTACCTAGGGTAATAATGTCCATTGCATTCCACTATCTTTCCTGCCCCCATACCTGCTCACCTCCTCTCCCTCCACTTTACACAATCAAACATGTTTTCCCATGCCTCCTCCCTCCCCATTATGGATCAGCATTCACTTATAAGACAGAACATTTGGCCTTTGGTTTTTTGGGATTGGCTTATTTCACTTAGCATGATATTATTCAACTCCATCCATTTACCTCCAAATGCCATAATCTTATTCTCTTTTAATGCTGAGTAATATTCCATTGTGTGTATATACCCCAGTTTCTTTATCCATTCATCTATTGAAGGGCATCTTGGTTGGTCCCAGTTTAGCTATTGTGAATTGAGCTGCTATGAACATTGATGTGGCTGGGTTACTATAGTATGCTGATCTTAAGTCCTTTGGTTAGAGACCAAGGAGTGGAATAGGTGAGTCAAATGGTGGTTCCTTTCCAAGTTTTCTAAGGAATCTTTGTACTGATTTCCATATTGGCCACACCAATTTGCAGTCCCACTAGCAATATATGAGTGTGCCTTTTCCCCTACATCCTTGCCAACACTTGTTCTTGTTTGTAAGAAAACTGCCATTCTTACTGGTGTGAGATGAAATCTTAGAGTAGCTTTGATTTGCATTTTTCTAATTACTAGAGATGTTGAACATTTTTTCATATATTTGTTGATTGTATATCATCTTCTTAGAAGTGTCTGTTCATCTCCTTAGCCCATTTATTGATTGAGTTGTTTGTTTTTTTTTTGTGTTAAGTATTTTGAGTTCTTTATCTATCCTGGAGATTAGTGCTTTATTTGATGTGTGTGTCGCGAAAATGTTCTCCCTGTTAACCTCATTGATTGTTTCTTTTATTGAGAAGAAGCTTTTTAGTTTGAATCTATCCCATTTATTAATTCTTTATTTTATTTTTTGCTCTTTAGGAGTCTTATGAAGGAAGTTGGGGTCTAATCTGACATGGAGATTTGGGCCTACTTTTTCTTCTGTTAGGTGCAGTGTCTTTGGGCTAATTCCTAGGTTCTTGATCCACTTTGTGTTGAGTTTTGTGCATGGTAAGAGATAGGGGTTTAGCTTCATTTTGCTGCATATAGATTTCCAGTTCTCCCAGTACCATTTGCTGGAGAGGCTATCTTTTCTCCACTGTATGTTTTTGGTGCCTTTGTCTAATATGAGATAATTGTATTTATGTGAGTTTGCCTCTGTGTCTTCTATTGTGTACCATTGGTCTATCTATTTTGGTGCCAATACCATGCCATATTCATCATTATAGCTTTGTAGTGTAGATTAAGGTCTGGTATTGTGATGCCTCCTGATTCACTCTTCTTGCTAAGGATTAATTTGGCCATTCTGGGTCTCTTATTTTTCCAAATTAACTTCATGATTGCATTTTCTATTTCTATAAGGAATGACATTGGGATTTTAATTGGAATCACATTGAATCTGTAGAGTGGTAGTATGACTATTTTGACAATAGTAATTTTGCCTATCCAAGAGCATGGGAAATCTTTCCATTTTCTAAGGTCTTCTTCAATTTCGTTCTTTAGTGTTCTGCAGTTTTCATTGCAGTGGTCTTTCTCCTTTTATGTTGATTCCCAAGTATTTTATTTTATTTTTTTGAGGATATTGTGAATGGGGTAGTTTTCCTAATTTCTCTTTCAGAGGATTAATCACTGATGTATAGAAATGCATTTGATTTATGGGTATTAATTTTATATCCTGCTATTTTGAGGAATTCATTAATTCTAGAAGTCTGGTGGAGTTTTTTGGATCCTCTAAGTATAGAATCATGTAGTCAGCAAATAATGATAGTGTGAGTTCTTTTTCTATTTGAATCTTTTAATTTCTTTTCTCTGTCTAATTGCTCTGGCTAGAGTTTCAAGGACTATGTTGAATAAAAGTGGTAAAAGAGGGCTTATTCCAGTTTTTAGAGAGAATACTTTCAATTTTTCTCCATTTAGAATGATGTTGGTCTTGTGTTTAGCATAGATAGCTTTTACAATGTTGAGGTATGTTACTAGTATCCCTAGTTTTTCTAGTATTTTGAACATGAGACGGCCCAGTATTTTGTCAAATGCTTTCTCTGCATCAATTCATATAACCATATGATTCTTATCTTTAAGTCTATTGATATGATAAGTTATATTTATTGATTTCCATATATTTTTTATTTATATATGACAGTGGAATGCATTACAATTCTTATTACACATATAGAGCACAATTTTCATATCTCTGGTTGTATACACAGTGTACTCACACCAATTTGGTCTTCCTACCTGTGCTTTGGATAACAATGATCATCACATTCCATCATCATTGATAACCCCATACCCCCTCCCTTCCCCTCCAACCCCTTTGCCCTACCTAGAGTTCATCTATTCTTCCCATGCTCCCGCTCCCTATCCCACTATGAATCAGCCTCCTTATATCAAAGAAAACACTTGGCATTTGTTTTTTGGGGATTGGCTAACTTCACTTAGCATTATCTTCTCTAACTCCATCCATTTATCTGCAAATGTCATAATTTTGTTTTCTTTTATTGCTTAGTAATATTCCATTGTGTATACATAACACATTTGTTTTATCCATTCATTTGTTGAAGGACATCTAGTTTGGTTCCACAGTTTAGCTATTGTGTATTGTGCTGCTATAATTGATGTGGATGTGTCCCTGTAGTATGTTGTTTTTAAGTCCTTTGGGTATAGACAGAGGAGAGGGATAGCTGGGTCAAATGGTGGTTCCCTTCCCTATTTTTGAAGAAATCTCATACTGCTTTCTATATTGGCTGTACCAGTTTGCAGTCCCACCAGCAGTGTATGAGTGTACCTTTTTCCCCACATCCTCACTGACACATATTGTTGTTTGTATTCATAATAGCTGCCATTCTGACTGGAGTGTGATGAAATCTTAGAGTGGTTTTGATTTGCATTTTTCTCATTGCTAGAGATGATGAACATTTTTTCATGTATTTGTTGATTGATTGTACATCATCTTCTAAGAAGTGTCTCTTCAGTTCTTTGGCCCATTTATTGATTGGGTTATTTGTTTTTTTTTTTTTTTTTTTGGTGCTTAGCTTTTTGAGTTCTTTATATACCCTAGTGATAAGTACTCTTTCTGATGTGTGAGGGGTAAAGATTTGCTCCCAAGATGTAGGCTCTCTATTTACCTCACAGATTGTTTCTTTTGCTGAGAAGAAGCTTTTTAGTTTGAGTCCATCCCATTTATTGATTCTTGATTTTAATTCTTGCACCATAGGAGTCTTATTAAGGAAGTTGGGGCCTAATTCCACATGATGGAGATTAAGGCCTACTTTTTCTTCTATTAAATGCAGGGTCTCTGATTATATTAATAAGTCCTTGATTCATTTTGAGTTGAATTTTTTGCATGGTGAGAGATAGGGGTTTAAGTTCATTTTGTTGCATATGGATTTCCAGTTTTCCCAGCACAATTTGTTGAAGAGGCTATCTTTTCTTCATTGTGTGTTCTTGGCACCTTTATCTAATATAAGATAATTGTAGTTTTGTGGGTTAGTCTTTGTTTCCTCTATTCTGTACTGTTGGTCTATCAGTCTGTTTTGGTGCCAATACCATGTTGTTTTTGTTACTATTGCTCTATAGTATAGTTTAATGTCTGGTATTGTAATGCCACCTGCTTCACTCTTCCTGCTAAGGATGGCTTTAGCTATTCTGGGTCTCTTATTTTTCCAGATGAATCATGATTGCTTTTTCTATTCATATGAGGAATGTCATTGGAATTTGGATGAGAATTGCATTAAATCTGTAGAGTGCTTTTGGAAGTATGGTGATTTTGACAACATTAATTTTGCCTATCCAAGAGCAAGGTAGATTTTTCATCTTCTAAGGTCTTTTTTGATTTCTTTATTTAGGTTTCTGTAATTTTCATTATATAGGGCTTTCACTTCTTTCATTAAGTTTTATGGGTGTTTACTTTATATCCTGCTACTTTGCTGAATTCATTTACTAGTTCTAGAAGTTTTCTGGTGGAACTTTTAGGGTCTTTCAGGTATAGAATCATATCATCATCAAATAGTGCCAATTTGAGTTCTTCTTTTCCTATGTGTATCCCTTTAATTTCTTTCTTCTGCCTAATTGCTCTGGCTAGAGTTTCAAGGACTATGTTGAATATAAGTGGTAAAAGAGGGCATCCTTATCGTTTTTTCAGTTTTTAGAGGGAATACGTTCAATTTTTCTCCATTTAGAATGATGTTGGTCTTGTGTTTAGCATTGATAGCTTTTACAATGTTGAGGTATGTTCCTACTATCTCTAATTTTTCTAGTGCTTTGAACATGAGAGGGTTCTGTATTTTGTTAAATGCTTTCTCTGCATCAATTGATATAACCATATGATTCTTATCTTTAAGTCTATTGATGTGATGAGTTATATTTATTGATTTTCAAATGTTGAACCAAACTTGCATCCCCGAATGAACCCCATTTGATTATGTGGTGCACTATTTTTTAAAATATGTTTTTGTAAGCAATTTGCCAGAATTTATTGAGAATTTTTGCATCAATGTTCATCAGAGATATTCGTCTCAATTTTCTTTCCTTGATGAGTCTCTGCCTGGTTTGGGTATCAGTTGATACTAGCTTTATAGAATGAGTTTGGAAGGGTTCCCTCATTTTCTATTTTATGTAATAATTTGAGCAGTATTGCTATAAATTCTTCTTTGTAGTGCTTGTACATCCCAGCTGTGAATCGGTCTGGTCCCAGGCTTTTCTTGGTTGGTAGACTTTTAATGGTGTCTTCTATTTTCTTGCTTGAGATTGATCTGTTTAAATTGTGTATGTCCTCTTGACTCAGTTTGGGTTGATCATATACCTCTAGAAATTTGAATGGTGTCTTTGAGGTTTTCTATTTTTCTGGAATTATAAATTTTCAAAATAGTTTCTAATTGTCTTCTGTGCTTCAATAGTGTCTGTTATGATAATTCCTTTTTCATCAAAAATTTTAGTATTTTCAGTTTTCTCTTTGTTTTCAATAGAGTGGCTAAGGGTTTGTCAATTTTGTTTATTTGTTTTTCAAAAAACAAGCTTTTTGCTTTGTCAATTTTTTTTCAATTTCATTGATTTCTGATCTGATTTTAATTATTTCCTGTCTTCTAGGGCTTTGAGCTGTAATGTCAGGTCAATTATTTGTTGATTTTTTTTTCTTTTAATGAATAAACTTCATGCAATGAACTTTCCTCATAGCACTGCCTTCATAGTGACCCATAGATTTTGATAAGTTGTATTGGAGTTCTCATTTATCTCCAAGAATTTTTTTTATCTCCCTGATGTCATTCAATATCATATTGTTTAGTCGCCAGGTGTTGGAGTAGCTTCTATTTTTGTTTTATCATTGATTTCTAATTTCATTCCATTGTGGTCAGATAGAATGCGTGGTAGTATCTCTATTTTTTTGTATTTGCTAAGACTTGCTTTGTGGCATAACATATGGTATATTTTGGAGAAGGATCCATGTGCTGCTGAGAAGAAAGATATTTGCTTGTTGCTGGATGGAATATCCTATGTATGTTTGGTAAGTATAATTTAATAATTATATTATTGGGTTCTATAGTTTCTTTGTTTAGTTTTTGTTTGTAAAATCTATACAGTGGTATTACTTAAAGTAATCCAGTATTATTTTGCTTTAGTCTATTTGTTTTTTGTAGTTGTGAAAAGTTTGTTTGATATACATAGATGTCCCATTGTTTGGAGCATAGGTCTTTATGATTGTTATGTCTTGTTGATATATGAATCCCTTAAGCAGTATGAAATGTTCTTCTTTATCCCTTTTCACTAACTTTGGTTTGAAGTCCACCTTATCTGATATGAGGATGGAAATCCCTGCTTGGTGATCTATGTGAGTGGTACATTTTTTCCCACTCTTTCACCTTTAGTCTGTAGATGTCTTTTCCTGTGAGATGAGTCTCTTGAAGGCAGCATATTGTTGAGTCTTTTTTTAAATCCAATCTGTCAACCTGTGTCTTTTATTGATGAGTTTAGGCCATTTACATTCAGGTTTATTTCTAAAATATGATTTGTATTCCTGGTCATTTTTGTTTTTAAACTTGACTTGGTTTCTACTTTGATTGGCCTTTTCTTTAGTGTAGTTCCTCTCTTTGCTGATTTTCATTGTTGTTTTTCATTTCCTCCTTCTGCAATATTTTGCTGAGAATGCTCTGCAGTGCAGGCTTTCTCACTGTAAATTCTTTTAACTTTTGTTTATCATGAAAGGTTCTTATTTCATCATCAAATCTGAAGCTTAATTTTGCTGGATATGAGATTCTTGGTTGGCATCCATTTTCTTTCAGAGCTTGGTATATGTTGTTCCAAGATTTCCTGGCTTTGAGGGTCTGGGTTGAAAAATCTGCTGAGATATGAATTGGTCTACCCCTATATATGATCTTATTCCACTCTCTTGCAGCCTTTAAGATTCTATCCTTATGCTCAACATTTTCATTATAACATGTCTTGGTATGGATCTGTTGTAATTTTGTACATTTGGTGTCTTGTAAGCCTCTATGTTTGATTTTTTCCAACTCATTCTTTATGTTTGGGACATTTTCTGATATTATCTCATTAAAGAGATTGTGCATTCCTTTGGTTTGAAACTCTTTGCCTTCCTCTATCCCAGTAACTCTTAGATTTGGTCTTTTGATGCTATCCCATAATTCTTGATTGAATGTCTGTTCATGGATTGCTACCATTTTCACTGTGTAGTCAACTTTATTTTGAAGATTATATATTTTTAAAATTTCTTATCTGATGTTCTGTTTTGCAAGTGATCTAGTCTGTTGATTATGCTTTCTATTGAGTTTTTTATTTGATTTATTGCATCCTTCATTTCAAGGATTTATGAGTTTTTTTTTTTTTTTCAGAATCTCTATCTCTTTCTTGAAGCCATCTTTTGCTACCTGTATTTCCTCCTTTATCTCTTTATTGGAGTGATCAATTTTTGCCTGTATTTGCTCACTTAGGTCAGTCTTTAATTCATAGATTATTTTAATTATATACATTCTGAACTCCTTCTCTGACATTTCATCAACTGTTCTGGCCATGGATTTTATTATTATAGTATCTTGGTTTTTTGGGGGGCCCTTTCCTCCCTTTTTAAAATGTTTTCTATGTGTCTCCCTTTCTTGAAGTGTAGAGCTGATGTATTAAAGTTTCTACCCTATAATCTCATAGTTTCCCTGCAGATTACTTGTATCTCACCTTGGTGCTGAGCTTCTAGTCCCTGCCAGTGAACCATGGTAAATGCAACTGCCACTAAAGGTGGTGGTGGAAATAGCAGAGGTAATTCAGGATAGCAGTGTGGGTGTCCCAAGATGCCTGCAACCAATTTCAGATATGGGGCTGAAAGAGTGGGCTGCCTCTTCAGAGATGCAGCTACCTCCAGGCCCTATCTTTAGTCTCAAGGTGGAGGCTACTTCATGGGGAGGGATATGATGATGGTGGCAGTGTCCCAAGATGGAGGTGGGCTAGGCCTGAGTTCCAGTGTGAGTCTGCCAGTCCATGGTGGTGGTCCTGGGCTGAGGCATTGTCCTTACAGTTGGCGGGCCATGTTGGGACTAACCTTGGCCTAGGCTCCTGCACAGGTCGGCAGTGTGGTCCTAGGCCTGATCCTGGACTCCACTGTGGGACTGTCAGTTGGCAGGGTGGGCCTGGGCCAGGGCCTGGCCTCTGGTGTGGGTTTGCTGGTTGACCAGGCATTCTTGATGAAAGAATCGAGTATGTATGGGTTTGGAATTGTGAAAAGGCCTGAAGTGTACATGACTTGGAACTGGAAATAGGGTTTACATGAGTGGAGGCTAGAGCAAGGCTGGAAAGAAGAGCTGTGGTCAGACTGGGACAGGTTTTCCAGGTTGAAAAGGGGATTTACTCTTATTCTTATAAGCCTCAGAGAACTATGTGTGGGTTGTTTTCTGTTGAGATGTAGGTTTTAGAAGGATCTTTTTGCTGGTGGATAGACAGGATGATATTTTAGGATATGAAATTAATGCTCCATGATGGCTTTCTCTACTAAGACAATGGTGTAGGAACAGAAGGCAGACACTGGGGAGAGCTGAGAGGGTGTGTAGAAGCTTGAATCAGCTAGACCAGAGATTGGATGTGGAGAACAAGAGTGATAGCCTAAAGACAACTCATAGGAAACTTAACTGGTGAATTAAAATGACTACCAAGCCAGATACAGAAAACTAGAGCAATAATAGGAGTTGGTAGAAATGCTGATACAGTGCCGCAGTCTGGCTGGGCACAAATCACAAGCCACTGAAGCAGGAACAAACTTTATTTCTGAACTCCACCAGCACACTCCACACAGGCTCCCTGGGAACTCTCCCGAACCACCACGCGGCTCCTCCAGGAACCAACAACCAGAAATCCCTCCTCTGGCACTTCCCCAACCAATGCGAACTCTTCAGGAATCCCCACAAGAGCTCAATTGGAACTCAATGGGAACTCCGGAGAACTCAAAAGTCATCATCTTAATGGCTCGCCTCTCAACCAATTGTATTGGCAAAATGCCAGGGGTCATTCCAACTAGGCTGTGGCTCTCAGCAATACAGATTTTAATTAAGTACTTTGAATTTGACTAACCTGTGTAGATGGCACTTAGAAATAAGTGTCTCAAGAGAGGTTATGAAGAAATGTTTTCATTCTAAAAATTTCTTTAACATATCCAGTCTATATTTCACATGAACTTGATGTCAAACTCCTTGGATGTATTATATGTGTAGCTAGAAATAAAAATTTTAAAGGCTTCTACGTGTGTGTGTGTGTGTGTGTTCCCGCCATTTAAAAAGGGCTAGGCACAAATTAGGAAATAAACATCTAAAGGCTTTCTTGAAGTCTCAGAGTAGAATTAGAGAATGAAGGCAAAACAGAATACTTTAGAAAATTGAAAAATTGTAGCCATTTAGAGGACTCAAAAAGAAAAAAGAAAATTTTCTAGAAGGAATTATGATAAGAAGTAGGGAGACAGATGGAATCCAGAGATATAAAGAAAAATGAAATATAAGGACAATGATTTAAAAATAATTTTAGCACTAACAATAATTGGAAGAAAAATGGTTGCTGGAACAATTTTTTTAGAAGGAATGTAAAAAAAAGTTCTTGTATTGTTACATACTTTAGACAATATAAACAAAAATATTTTGGTTTATATTATTTAAGGTTAATTAAGGTAATTGAATTTGATAATTTTCATAAAAAAGTTTGGTCTCTACACATATAAACACTAAATAAATAAAATTGTTATTTGGAGTACTGTAGTTTGAGCCCAGGGGTGCTTTACTTCTGAGTTATATCCCAAGCCTTGTTTATTTTATTTTGACACAGGGTATTATTAAATTGCTCAGACTGGCTTCAAACTTGAGATCCTCCTGCCTAAGCCTCCCAACTTGCTGGGAATATAGTTAAAAGTGCTGTTTCTTTTCAATAATTAAAATGAAACAATGAACATCATCTTAAACACCTTAAAATGATGCTTCAGGGGATTTATACTGCCTAGAGAGAGAATATTGACTATGGATTGAGTGAAGGATAAATTTGTACAGTATAGGGATAGATATAAACTCAATGGAATGGACTAGAGTCTTTTGCTACAGCAGTGGTGATAATCTGGTCAAGTATACGTTTACCTTTGTTGATTTTCAGGCCATATGTTGTTTTCTGTGTCATGTCCATGTATCATCACTGCATCTAAAGTTATTTAAAAACCATCACTTTGGTTACTTTGTAACAGGTATTGGTTTTTCTTTAGAAACTGTTAAATGTCTGATTCACTTTAGCGAACAGTGTCTAGGTGATCCATATCTGATCCATACTATTACTTTAACTCTGTCCATAATATTCAAGCAGAAATAGCTTAAGAGAAGCTGCCAGATTAATGAGATGGTGTTGTATATCTGTTAAATAAAAAGCTTGCCAAGGCTGGTACCTTGGGGCAAAGGGTCTTTAGATTAAAATCAGTGACTCTTTTAGTTCCCTTTGCTCTGTCAAGTATAAGAGAAGGACATGCTGGGAAGCCTTGAGGAGTACAAGGACTTTAATTGAGGGAGAGGAGGGCTTGGACTATGTTTCCCAATTATATATCGTCTTTCAAATATCAGAGATGTGAATCCAAATACTTTGCAACTTACTGGAAACTATAGCCCAATTAAATAAATGACCATTTAGTTCAAAGAAATTTAAAAGGATTTTTCTTAAGCAACCTACTTACATATTATAATCTCATATCCCTGGAGAACTTAAGATTCTGAATGTGAAATTATAACTTACCATTTTTTCCTTATATGGTTCTTCTTTGATATGTATGTAAATGTTTTTACCTATGTCTGCTATATATTCAGAATTTTCTTTTCAGTATAATTTTCTGATGACCAGCACTCTTCACTTATAGTTACTATCACTATATTACTTTTATGGCTTCCATTCTTCATTTCAGTGAAAAGGAAATATGATAACAGGGCAACTGGTGTTAATAACCAATTTTAGGAGAATATTGCTTAAATAGTTTCTCAATTATGTTCCAATTGGTTTCTTGTGTTGATAAAATAAAAGCTTCCTTAACAGTAGGGTTCGTGTTGTAAAGTTGCGTTGAAGTTTAAGAATTCTTGCTGTTATTTAACATTTAAGTGCACTCAATTTTCCTGACTCATATTTTTGACACAGTACTCCAGGTTTCATCTGTCACAGATACATTCCTACTTGGATGCCTAGGCCAAATGTTCTCCACCTATTAAATTTTGTGACATGTTGATCAAATGTTCATTTATTTAATATGTCATCATTAATTTAATGAACTGGGTTCTAATCCCTTTCACACATGGTACCTTAGTGGCAGGCAGGGCTCAAATGTTTCTACAGTAGTCATGAGGGTGAATGCCACACAAGCAGCTCGGCAGCCAAAATTTCTTGGTGGCCCAAATATAAAGCCTTCTAATTAGAAGTATGTGATGCTTCAATGAAAACATTATCAAACCAGCTGTACTTTGTGTACAGATTTTATGTTTTTATTCATGTGTGTGCATCTATTACAAACATAGCACAAATAGAATATAAAAATAAGTTAACACTCACAGCCAAACCCGTTAAATTTAGTTCAACAAATTGTATGAAACCCTCCATCTGTTTGCTGCATTATCCTCACAATGATAATAGGCAAGGCAGATTTGCTAGCTGAGTTTATGGAGAGAATGGCTTGTTCAAAAATATATATAATAAACTCCCCTAAATGAAACCAAACCAAACAGCATTATTTTCCTCTCTGCGGCTTTGAGTGTTTATGTTGTGATATTACATTTACACAGATGTTATTACTGATCTGTCATGCCAAAAGATAAGCTTTGAAGCTCATTTATCAATAATTATTGCTCTGGCCAATATGAATATTCCAAAAAAGAAAACAAGTATGAGGAACAGATCTTTTGATTTCTTTAATAATGAGTCCTGAATATCTGTTTTCTGCCTTTAGTACCTTTTCCCCTATTACTTACTCTTGGCATTGCAAATACAACATTTATGTTTTAAAAAATACAGAAGGGCCACAAATGTCTTTACCATGTAATAAGTTTTATCAGCTTCAGCTGATACTCAAGAAAGCATGGGCTAGGTATTCTCAAATCTTCCCTCTAGATTTTTAAATTTAGTTATTGGCATTTACTTGTTTTAAAATATTTTTATTGGTTTATTATAATTATACATACTGGTGGAATTCACTGTTACCTATTGTACATGCATACAATATAACAATATAATTTGGCTAATATCATTCCCTATTTATTCTCCTTTTTCTCCTCTCTTCCCTTCCCTTGATCCTCTTTCTGTACTCTACCAGTCTCCCTTAGATTTTCATGAGATTCCTTCCTGTGTACCTTCCTTTTTCTTTTTCCTCTTCTTCCTAGTATTTTGAGAGACAACAAAGATCCTATATTTTTATGTGATATCTATTTTAAAATCTCAAAATCTAAAAAACAGTATAAGGGTCAGTAATGTTTATTTCAAATGAAACACGATTTTAGGCTAGATCTGACCTTTAGGTTGCCATTTTGCAACCTGTGTTTGAGAGGACTTGGGCTTTGCTTTTGCAAAAGCAAAAGGCCAATGGAAGGTTTTTTTTAAAGCTATCTACTCTTAAATAGTTTTTCATTTCCTTGTGTAACATCAGGAGCAACAAACTGTGGCATTATAGTAGCATTTTGTTCCTGCTAAGGACACAAGATGAAGATTTGGGGGAGGAATGGTTACTTATCTGAAAATATTTAATTTGTAGGAATCATTGTGGAATTATAAGACATGAGAGATTTGGAAATAGACACACCTATGCCTAAATTTAGCTTTGACATTCAAGTGTAAATTGGTATAAATGACGCACTCTATGATTTGCTTTTCTCAACTGTAAAATGGGAATAATAAAACTCAAAGGCTAGACAATTCATACAAATGGCTGGCCCATAATAAGCATTAAAAACATTGGTTCCTTCCTTTACTCTTTACTTACTTGGTTATTCATTAATTTCCACATTTACCTTAGTTCTGATACCAAACTCAAGTTGGTTTTGTTGCTGTGTAGGTTTTACAAATGTTTAGAAGTGGGATGGCTACCTCAATAAGTTCCAATGAATTATTAGTTTTATCAGTGACAGACTGACTGGTTTCTTGCCCAGGATCAGTTATGGCACTTCCCCAGTACATTTTGTTGTATTCTTAGTACTTTGTTAATCCATCTACCTGTGCTCACTTGATGTCTAATGGCTGGTCCTGCTAACAAAACCTTAGCAACCTTATTTTGCTTGTTAGTATCATTCACAGCAGCCACGTATCTCTTCCACCAATTATACACATAATTGTTTTACTAGTTGCATGTATTTCTCTTATATTGTCCTTCGTATGTTTCTTCCTGTAATTTGCGGCAGAAAAGCTGCCATCTTTTTTTTTTCCTCTTTGTTTTTATTGGTTTGTACAAGCCAGTACAAAGCAGTCTGGAAGAAACATATGTTGAGTATCAGGAACACTGTGTATCGGGCCTGAAATTAGCAGTATGCTATTAAGTAAGTCACCTGACTTCTGGGTGCTTGGATATCTCTTTTGTTAATAGTATTTGCCCTGCTTATCTCTCTGGGTTGTCATGAGATAATAGCTTCAAGGAATTTCACTCTACAAATGTAATGTGATTGAAAAGTAAAGAGTTTTAAGGAGTAGAGCAGAGTTTCTCAAACTTTGCTCTGTATTAGAATCACCTGGAAAGTTTTTAAAACTACCCATGCTCAAACACTTTATAACCAATAAATCGCAATCATGGTGGTACTTGGGTATTGATATTTTTAAATTTTAAATTAAAATTTTTAGTTAACACATAATAGTTGTTCATAATTATGTAGGACAAGGTTATTTTCAGTAATACAATGTGCAATGATTATATAAGGGTAATTGGCATATCTGTCACCTCAAACACCATTTTTTTTGTGTGTGTGTGTGTTAAGGATATTTTTAAATCCTCTTTGCTAGCTAATTTGAAATATACATTTAATTGTTGTCAACATAGTTATCCCACTTTGCTAGGGAACATTAGAAATTATTTCTTCTATCTAACTGTAACACTGCACCCATTAATTGTTCTTTCTCCAATCCCCTGACATCACTCTTTCCAGTCCTTGGAATCTAATTACTTTCTATTCTGTACTTCTATAAGATCAACTTTTTAAAAATTCCATGTATACATGAGAACTGTAGTATTTGTCTTTCTGTGACTTATTTCACTTAACATAATATCCTCCAGGCTCTTTCATGGGGCTGCAAATAAGGCAATTTCATTTTTTATGGCTTAATAATATTCTATTATATCTATATGCTATATCTTCTTCAACCATTGATGGACACCTAGGTTAATTTCATATCTTGGCTATTGTGAATAGTGCTGCAGTGAACATTGCAGTGTGTGAGTGTGATGGGAAATTTGTGGGTGTATTAATTACATTCTCACTAACAGTGTAGATAGTTCCTCTTTCTCAGAATCACTGCCAATGTTTGTTATTTTCTGTCTTTTTTTTCTTTTCTTTTTTCTTTTTTTGGACCAGGGATTGAACCCAGTGTTGTTTAACCACTATGCAGCATCCTCAGCCTTTATTTATATATTTAGACAGGTTCTCTCTAAGTTGCTTAGGGCTTGCTAAGTTGCTGAGGCTGGTTTTGAACTTGTAATCCTCCTGCTTCAGCTGGAATTGCAGGTGTGCACCACCATGCCTGGCTATTTTCTGTCTTTTTGATAATAGCCATTCTGACTGTGCTGAGATGATATCTTACTGTTATTTTGATATGTGTTTTCCTGACTATTAGTGTTGTTGAGCGTTTTTTCATATACTTGTTGGCCATTGATATATTTTGAGAAATGTTTATTCAGGTAATGTACCCATTTTTAAATTGGATTATTTGTCTTTTTTGTCCTATTGAGTATTTGAATTTCTTGTATATTTTATATTAATTCCTTGTGTGATGAATAGTTGTTAAGTATTTTTCCCATTCTGTAGGTTGTCTATTCATTCTGTTGATTTTTTTTGTTGTTGTTGTTGTATAGAAGCTGTTTAGTTTGATATAACCCCATTTGATCATTTTTGCTTCTGCTTTGGGAATAAAAAATGTTTTACAGATCAATGTCCCAAAGTATCTCCCATACATTTTCTTCTAGTAGTTTTATAGTTTGTGGTCTTATGTTTATGTCTCTGATCCACTCTGAATTTATTTATGTACCTTATTAGTAAGAGATAGTGGTCTAGTTTCATTCTTCTGCATATGGATATCTATTTTCCTAGCACCATTTTTAAAGAGACTGTCTTTTTCTTTACAATATGTTTCTGGTGCCTTTTTAAAAAATCAGTTAGTTGTAAATATGTAAACTTACGTCTGGGTTTTCTATTCTATGCCATTGTTCCTCTCACCTTTTTTTTATGCTGGTAGCAAACATTTTTATTACTGTAGCTTTGTAATATGTTTTGAAGTCTAGTAGTATGTAATCTCCAGATTTGTTCTTTTTGCTCAGGGTTGCTTTGTCTATTTGTTTTTCTTTTTTATTTTACTTTAATTTATTATATGTGACAGCAGAATGCATTACAGTTCATATTACACATATAGAGCACAATTTTTCATATATCTGGTGGTACACAGAGTCACAACATTCATGTCTTCATATTTGTACTTAGGATAATGATCTCATTCCATCATGTTTCCTTTTCCCTCACTCCCTTTGGCCCTTCTAGAATTCATCTAATCTTCCCATGACACCCCTCTCACCACATTATGAATCAGCATCCTTAAATCAAGAAAACATTTGGCATTTGTTTTTTTTTTGGGGGGGGGAATTGATTAAATTCACTTTTTCCAACTCCATCCATTTACCTGCAAATTCCATGATTTTATTCTCACTTAATGCTGAGTAATATTCCATTATGTATATATACCACATTTTCTTTATCCATTCATCTACTGAAGGGCATTTAGATTGGTTCCACAGTTTAGTTATTGTGAATTGTGCTTCTATAAATATTGATGTGGCTGTGTTCCTGCAGTATGCTTTTTTTAAGTCCATTGGTTATAGTCCTAGAGGAGAGGGATGGATGGGTCAAATGGTGGTTCCATTCCCAATTTTTAAAGGAATCTCCATATTGCTTTACATATTGGCTGCACCAGTTTGCAGTCCCACCAGCAGTGTATGAGTGTGCCTTTTCCCCCACATCCTCACTAACACATATTGTTTTTATTCATAATAGCTGTCATTCTGACTGGAGTGTGATGAAATCTTAGAGTAGTTTTGATTTGCATTTCTCTAATTGCTAGAGAGAATGAGCATTTTTTTCATATATTTGTTGATTGTATATCCTCTTCTGAGAAGTGTCTGTTCAGTTCCTTTAATTTATTATATGTGATAGCAATATATGTAACTATTTATTGATTGGGTTATTAGTTTTTTTGGTGTTAAGATTTTTGAGTACTTTTTATATCCTAGAGATTAGTGCTCTATCTGATGTGCGTGTGGTAAAAATTTGTTCCCAAATTGTAGGCTCTCTCTTCACCTCACTGATTGTTTCTATTGCTGAGAAGAAGCTTTTTAGTTTGAATGCATCTCATTTATTGAGACTTGATATTAATTCTTGCTCTATGGGAGTCTTACTAAGGAAGTTGGGGCCTAATCCAACATCAGAGATTTGGGCCTACTTTTTCTTCTAATAGATGTAATGTCTCTGGTTTAATTCCTAGGTCCTTAATCCACTTTGAATTGAGTTTGGGGCATGGTGAGAGATATAAGAGTTTAATTTTATTTTGTTGCATGTGAATTTCCAGTTTTCCCAGCATCATTTGTTGAAGAGGCTATCTTTTTTTCATTGCATGTTCCTGGCACCTTTGTCTAATATAAGATAATTATAGTTTTGTGGATTAGTCTCTGTGTCCTCTATTTTGTACCATTGGTCTACAAGTCTATTTTGGTGCTAATACCATGCTGTTTTTGTTACTATTGCTCTGTAGTATGGTTTAAGGTCTGGAATTTTGATGCCTCCTGTTTCACTCTTCTTTCTATGGATTGCTTTAGCTATTCTGGGTCTCTTTATTTTTCCAGATGAATTTCATGACTGCCTTTTCTATTTCTATGAAGAACGTTATTGGGATTTTGATTGGAATTGCATTAAATTTGTACAGTGCTTTTGGTAGTATGATCATTTAGATAATAATAATTGTGCCTATCCAAGAACAAGGTAGATCTTTCCATCTTCTAAGGTCTTCTTTAATTTCTTTCTTTAGCATTCTGTATTTTTCATTGTAGAGGTATTCTACCTCTTTTGTTAAGTTGATTCCAAATATTTCTTTCTTTCTTTCCCCCTTTTTATGAGGCTATTGTAAATAGGGTGGTTTTCCTTGTTTCCCTTTCAGAGGATTTGTTACTGATGGACAGAAATGCCTCTGATTTATAGGTATTGCTTTTTATATCTTGCTACTTTGCTGAATTTATTTACTAGTTCTAGAAGTTTTCTGGTGGAACTTTTAGGGTCTTCTAGATATAGAATCATATCATTGGCAAATAGTGCTAATTTGAGTTCTTTTTTCCTATTTGTATCCCTTTAATCTCTTACATCTGTCTAATTGCTCTGGCCAGTGTTTTAAGAACTATGTCAAATAGAAGTGGTGAAAGAGGGTGTCCCTCTCTTTTTTCCAGTTTTTAGAGGGAATATTTTCAATTTTTCTCCACGTTGGCCTGGGGCTTAGCATAGGTAACTTATATGATGTTGAGATACGTTGCTGTTATCCCTAGTTTTTCTAGTATTTTGAACATGAAGGGTGCTATATTTTGTCGAATGCTTTTTCTGCATCTATTGAGATGATCATATGGTTCATATCTTAAGTTTATTGATGTGATGAATTACATTTTTTTGATTTTTGCATGTTGAACCTACCTTGCATCCTTGGGATGAACCCCATTTTGATCATTGTATACTATCTTTTTGATATGTTTTTGTATTTGATTTACCAGAATTTTATTGAGAATTTCATATCTTTTTGTCAATTAGAGATATTGGCCTGAAGTTTTCTTTCTTTGATGTGTCTTTGCCTGGGTTTAGAATCAGGGTGATATTTACCTCATAGAATGAGTTTTGAAGTGCACCCTCTTTTTCTATTTTCTGAATAAATTGAAGAATATTGGTATTCGTTCTCCTTTAAAGGTCTTATAGAAGTCAGCTATGTATTCATCTGGTCCTGGGCTTTCCTTGGTTGAAATACTTATGATGGCATCTTCTATTTCATTGCTTGAAATTGATCTGTTTAAATATTGTATATAATTCTGATTTAATTTGGGCAAATCATTTTTTTCTCTAGAAATTTGTCAATGCCTTTGACATTTTCTATTTTATTGGAGTATAAGTTTTCAAAATCATTTGTAATTATTTTCTGTATTTCTATAGTGTCTTTTGTGATGTTTCTTTTTTCATCACATATTTTAGTAACTTAGTTTTCTCTCTCCTTCTCTTTGTAAGCATGTCTAAGGGCTTGTCAATTTTATTTATTTTTTCAAAGAACCAATTTTTTGTTTTGTCAATTTTTTAATTGTTTCTTTTGTTTCAATTTTATTTATTTCAGCTCTGATTTTTATTTTTTCCTGTCTTCTACTGCTTTTGGTGTGGATTTTTTCTTCTTTTTTTTTAGGGCTTTGAGATGTAATATTAAGTCATTTTTAGCTGACTTTTTCTTCTTTTAAGGAATGAACTCCATACAATGAACTTTCCTCTTAGTAAAGCCTTCATAGT
Organism: Marmota flaviventris; assembly: GCF_047511675.1. Classification (NCBI taxonomy): domain Eukaryota; kingdom Metazoa; phylum Chordata; class Mammalia; order Rodentia; family Sciuridae; genus Marmota; species Marmota flaviventris. The sequence continues at coordinate 23,152,976 of NC_092510.1, read as the reverse complement.
TTTCTAGAGATTTTGATATGTTGTATCTGTGTTCTCATTCACCTCTAAGGATTTTTATTCTCCTATTTTGCAACCCATTGTTCATTCAGTAGCATATTATTCAGTCTCCAGTTGTTGGAGTAGTTTTTATTTCTTATTTTATCATTGATTTCTAATTTCATTCCATTATGATTTAATAGAATGCAAGGTAGTATCTCTACTTTTTTATATTTGCTAATAATTGCTTTGTGGCATAATATATGGTCTATTTTAGAGAAGGACCCTGTGCTACTGAGATAAAGTGTATTTGATGGTTGAAGAATGAAATATTTTATATATGTCAGTCTAATATATATGGATTATGTTATTGATTTCTATAGGTTATTTGTTTAACTTTTGTTTGGAAGATCTATCCAGTGGTGAAAGAGGTGTGTTAAAATCACCCAGAATTATTTCATTGTGGTCTGTTTGACTCTTGAACTTGAGAAGAGTTTGTTTGATGAATGTAGACACTCCATTGTTTGGGGCATATATATTTATTGTTATGTCTTGTTGATGAATGGTTCTCTTAAGCAGTATGAAGTATCCTTCTTTATCCCTTTTGATTAACATTGGTTTGAAGACTACTTTATTTACTATCAGGATGGAAACCCATGCTTGCTTCTGCAATCCACGTGAGTGGTATGATTTTTCCCAACCTTTCTCCTTCAATCTGTGAATGTCTTTTTCTATGAGATGAGTCTCTTGGAGGCAGCATATTGTTGGGTCTGTTTTTTAAATCCAATCTTCCAGTCTGTCTTTTTATTGGTGAGTTTAGGTCATTAACATTCAGGGTTATTATTGAGACATGATTTGTATTCCTGGTTGTCTTTGTTTATGTTTTGGTATTTAATTTGACTTGGTTTCCCCTTTGATTAGTTTTTTCCTTTAGTGTAATACCTCCCTTTGCTGATTTTCATTGTTGTTTTTTCAAATCCTCTTCACTAAGTTTTTTGCTGAAGATGTTCTGTAATTCAGGCTTTCTCACTGTAAATTCTTTTAACTTTTTTTATTATGAGAGATTTTTATTTCATCATCAAATCTGAAGCTTAGTTTTGTTGGATATAAGATTTTTGGTTGGCATCCATTTTCATTCAGAGCTTGGTATTATGTTGTTCCAGGATCTCCTGGTTTTGAGGGTCTGGGTTAAAAAATTTGCTGAGATATGAATTGGTCTCCCTCTATATGTGATCTCTCACTTGTGGCCTTTAAGATACTATTCTTATTCTGTATGCTAATCATTTTTATTATAATATGCCTTGATGTAGATCTGTTGTAATTTTGTACATTTGGTATCCTGTAAGCCTCTTTTATTTAATTTTCCAACTCATTCTTCATGTTTGGGAAATTTTCTTATATTATTTCATTGAGGAAATTGTGCATTTTTTTTTTTTTTGGTTTGAAACTCTGTGCCTTCCTCTATCCCAATAACTTTTAGATTTAGTCTTTGGATGCTATCCCATAATTCTTGGATATTCTGTTCATGGTTTCTTGCCATCTTCACTGTGTGTTCAACTTTATTTACCAGATTGCATACTTTGTCTTCATTATCTGATGTTCTGTTTTCCAAGTGATCTAGTCTGTACGTGATGATTTCTATTTAGTTTTTTATTTGGTTTATTGTTTGTTTCCTTCATTTCAAGGATTTCTGAGTTTTCTTTTCTTTCAGAATCTCTCTTTCTTGAAGTAATCTTTAGCTACCTGTATCTCCTCCTTTATCGCTTTGTTGGTGTGATCAATGAATGCCTGTATTTGCTCCCTTATTTGTTTATTGGTGTCATCAATGTTTGCCTGTATTTCTTATCTCTTTGTAGGAGTGATCAATTTTTGCCTCTATTGCTTATTTAGATCATTCTTTAATTCACAGATCATTTTAAATATGAACATTCTGAACTCCTTCTCTGACATATTCCTTAGTTGCTCTTCATGGGTTCTGTCATTGTAGTATCATGGTTTGTTTGGTGCACTTTCCTCTCTTGTTTTTTCATGTTGTCTATGTGATTTACTTTCTTACAGTGTATATCTGAGGTATTACAGTTTCTACCCTATAATCTTATAGTATCTGTGCAGATTATCTCTACCTCACCTTAGTGTTGGGCTTCCAGACCCTTCCAGTGTCCCAGGATGGATGCTACTGCAACTATAGTTGGTGGTGGCAATAGCAGGAGTTAACTTGAGAGAGCAGTGGAGGTGCCCCAAGATGGATGCAATGTCTTTCAGAGATGTGGCTGAAAGGGTGGGCCTTACACTGGTTTCTAATATTATCTTTTTAGAAACCTATGTTTTTGTTTTGGTGTTTTTTTTTTCTCTCCAAAATGCAGCTGCTTCTAGGCTCTGTCTGTTGTCCCAAGGTAGGTGCTACTGTGTGAAGAAGGCTGTGGGGATGGCTTCAGTGTCTTAAGATGGAAGTGGGTTAGAACTGGGCTCCGAGGTGTTGGTGGGGGCAGCAGACTCAGGCCTACCCTGGGCCCTGGCTCCCGCACAGGTTGGCAAGGTGGATCTGAGCTGAGCCTGAGCTCTGGTGGGTGTCTAATGGTGGTGGGATGGACTCAGGCCTACCCTGGGCCCAAGCTCCTGCACAGGTTGATGAGGCAAGTCTCTGCTTTGTGTACTTGAGATTTAGTGGTTTTATATGAGTTTTAGGATTTTTTTCCTACTTTTGTTAGGTATGTAATGGCATTTTGTAGAGATTACATTGAATCTGTATGTTTCTTTGGGTAGTGTGGACTTTAAAAAACATTTTTTTTTAGATGTAGATGGACAACACAATACCTTTATTTTATTGGATGTGGTGCCAGGGATCAAACCCAGATTTTCACATATGCTAGGCAAGCACTTTACCACTAAGCCACCACCCTGGCCAAACATTTTTTAATAACATGAACTCTTTTCAATCACCTGAACATAGATGTCTTTCTAATTTTTGTATATCTTTCAATTTCTCTTGTCAGGTTTTTTAAAAATAGTTTTCATTGTATAGTTCTTTCACTTCTTTGGATAAATTTATTCTTAGATTTTAAAAAAACTTTTGTGAATGGGATTGCTTTCTTTATTTCTTTTTTATCTGGTATATAGAAACATTACTGATTTTTGTCTGCTGATCTTGTATCCTGCAATTTTACTGAAACTTGGTATTAGTTCTAACCATTTTTTTTTTTGTGTGTGGATTCTTTAGGTTTCTCTGTATGAGATCATGTGATCTTCAAAGGTAGTTTTACCATTTTATTTCTTCATCTTGACTAATTGCTCTGTCTAGGAGTTCCAGTACTGTGATATGAATAAAAGTGGTGAAAGTGAGCATCCTTGTCTTATTCCAGAACTTAGGAAAAGCTTTCAACTTTTCTCTGTTGAGTACTATAATAGCTGTGAGTTTGTCATTATATGTCCTTAATTGTACTGAGAAATGTTTCTTCTATACCTATGTTGTTGAGAGTTTTTATTGTGAAGGGATATTGAATTTTATCTGGTACTTTTTATGCATTTGTTGAGCCGATTATATGTTTTTTGGTTTGTTTATATGATTTATCTCATCTGTTGATTTGTATATTTGAGTCATTCTTGCCACCCTGGGATGAATTCCCCTTGATTGTGGTATATAATCTTTTTAATGTGCTGTTGGATACAGTTTGTTAGTTAGTTGTTGGGAATTTTTCTATTTACATTCACCAGAGATATTTGTTTATTATTTTCTGTTTCTGTTGTATCCTTGTCTGGTTTTAGTATCAGGGTAATCTCATCTATAGAATGATATATATATATATATATATATATATATATATATATATATATATATATATATATATATAATTTTTATATCACTGGACAAATATCAAAATTGTGTTTGGGGCCAAAGAGGGCTTCAGTCTTCTTTTATGGTAAAGACTGACAACAGTGAGGACTATTGGGAGCATCCAACCTACCTTTCCCTGTAAGGAGATTTTCTCTGCTCTGAACCTATCTGACATGAAAGAGGAAGGATTCTCACTTTTTTCTCTCTGGTGCTATCCTGGGTTTTTGCACTCCATTGAGATCTTGCCCTGCTACTCTCCAGTGTACTTCTTAGTCACTCTATTCAGAATATAATTACATATTCTTTGCTGTGGTCCCTTTTTTGTGTGAGGGGGATGAGTGGAGGAAATTCTATTTGGACAACTTGCAACAAATCTCAGATCTTGATATATTTTTTAAACTACTCACATGATTCCACTGTGCAGCCATGTTTGATAAGAAGTGCTTCAGCACCTTGCTCATAGAGCACGGTCCAGGAGACCAACAGTTATAATAAGCATCACCTGGGACCTCAACAGGAATGCAGAATGTGAGGCCCACTCTTGATCTACTTATTTAAAATCTGCATTTAACAAAATCTTCATGTGATTAATTTGCGTCTTAAAAATTTGAGAAGCACTACTTTAGAGGTTATTGGTTCTGTTTATTTTGTAGTTGAGGCAATTCAGAGATGACAAGGTGTTTACTGATGCTCATATATTTTAGCTAGTGAAGCCAGGACTAAAATTCAGGCTTCTTGAATTCCAAACCTGTGCTACTCCCCTACTCTGGATGTTGGAGTTTGTTATTCTTCAAGTAGGAAAAAAATGGTTGCAGAAATTGTCAATAATATGTACACTTTTAGTTTACTTTGAGACTTTTTAAAATATGACTCATGTTCTCTCTATAGAGCCATCACCTTTCTGAACATGTTCATGAGAATGGAGAAGCTAGATGAAAACTGGACTCAGAGATTGCTTTGAATATTTTCTAGAGACTAGAATAATAGTTTGCAGTTTTGGGAACTTATTATTGAGTTTTCTTCCAATAATCTCCTACCCCAAAGATAAATTCTAATAAAAATAATTTAAATATTTAAATTGAAATAAGAGACTTTTGCTCTTTATTAGTTGATGAACTAATCTCAAAAAACCATAGCATAGGATAAATTTACTAATATTCAGCATGTTTAATAATATTTTTCCCTTTCAGTTACCAACTTGAAGCTTTTGGAAAGTGGGAAAGTCTGGGAATTTGGGAATGTATACTTTTTTACTTTACTTTTGTAAAGGTTCTGAAGACAGTATTTGTGCTGGGCTCTGTGTTCTCACTGGTCTAGCCAGTGTATGAAGAAGGAAGCTGTAGAAAAAAATGCAGGTTGAGTTTGTGTTGATTTGTACAATCAAACACCACATGGGTGTAGCAGAGTATGTCATGCACATTGAGATATGCTATTTTAAATTTCCTAGGGCAGTACTTTTTAGAGACAAACAGTGTGTTGGACTCATCAGGCTTTTTAGTAATATGTACCTAGCTCTTCCCTTCTCTCTGCACCCGCTGTGCTGCTGATTATACTGTAAGTAATGGCAGCTTTGCCTTGGGAGGTTATGGATATACCACAGATAGGGACAGCCCATCTGCGAAGGTGTGTAAACTTCAAATTGCTAGTTGCATCTCTTTGCAAGAGGGCCATGGGGAGCAGGAGGGAGAGAACCCCAGTGGGAGTGACACCCAAAGCCACAATAATTTCTGACAATTAACCTCTGTTTTTTCACATCAGCTATTATGTGTGTTTCCGGGATCGTAGACAAAATGATTGCTTTGCTGTATGGAAAATTTGGCACTGTATAACTATCTAATTTTCCTCACATGATATCATAATACCTCTGGTAGAATGATTCATAGCTAAAGCCTCCCTTTCTTCCTCCTCCTTCCTATATTTTCCTGTATTTGATATCCCTTTCTTCCTTTCATTAATTGCCAGAGGACTTCAGCCCAAAGTGAGGTAGTGAGTAGTGTGGTAGTAGCAGTGGGACTCAGAGCCCTCCTCCTGATGGTAGGGATTGTGTGTGTGTATCTTTTTGGCAGAAAACGCCTAGAATGGTGTTATTAGAACTAGGATGCACTTAGGAAATTCTAATCCAAGGCTTGGAAAGACTAAGGCGAGTAATGGAAATGAGTGATTGGATCAAGAGGACTATGGTGGACTGCACAGTTCCCAGCCTGTTTTGCAGAAGAACCAGCAGCCAGTGTCATCTTTTGTTGTACAGGGAATGATAGCCAGTGCCATGAGATCACATTTTTAAGAAAAGCTGAACATTCTAACTTTATATGAAAATTTCTGATATCTAAATATTTATAATTCATGGAAGTCTTGCTTTAATACTATGAATGTCAACACTATGGCAGATAGAAAACCATACCTAAGGGATATATTGGGCCTGTAGGGCACTAGTATGCAACTTGATATGGTCTGATGTCCTTATTTTGTAAAATAACAGGGATTTTTCCAAGCTTGTAGCATTAGTGGTGTGTAGAACTGAAAAAAAGAATGCAGGTCAGCATGTTCTCCAGGTTTTTAACCTTTGAAGTCAGCTACAGTAGGATTTATGTGCCAGGCACTGGGATCTGTCAGGGTTCTTTTACAGATATGGCTCCAGTCCTAAAGAAGCTCACAGTCTGGCAGGAGTGACAGACAAGAGAACAAAATACTATAATTTATTTAGGCAATGTGCAGCAAAGAAATAACTATATATACAGAGGCAACACCAATAGGGACAAATATGTTTTGTCTGAGGAAATTGGCATAGTTGAAGGATCAGAGATAGACCTGAAGAAAAGGTGATACTTGAGCTAGGTATTGACATTTAAATATTTTAATAATAGTCATAGTGTTTTCTTTCTTTGCTTGCTTTTTATACATTGGTTAAACTGTTTTATTACAGTGTGATTTTGATGAATTTTGATAGGGAATTGAAACATTACCTTATATTAGAGTTTAGTTCATACAAACCAACTTGAACTTTAAAAAATTTGGGGCAAGGAATAGGGCAGATATTAAATTCATTTTATAGATGAGGAAACTGTGATTCAGAGCTGCTAAATGTGTTCCCCATGGTTACTTTGTAGTATATGATAAGGCAAAACTGGACAGAATGCAAGCCTTTCTCTTTTGTCATTGCTATTGCTTCCACTTTTAGTTCTTACTTACTATGGTGCAATGAGCCACCCATCCTATGCTGCAAACCCAGTTCTGACTTTTGGAGTCCTTCAGGAGTTTTTGCCTCAAATTTCCTGGGAAATTGCTGAGTCTAAAAGCATAATTTTTGTGCCATTTGTCAGAGTGCTACAATGAGGTCCAGCTTTTCTCTGCTTTTGTCAAGATCCTTGTTAATGATAAAAGGGAAAAAAAAAGATGCTTCAATAATCCCTCTTAGAATTAGGATTTGAATATGAAAATTCACCATCTTTGGTAATTAGGGAAGTACAGATCAAAATTACACTGAGATTTTATCTCAAGCCAGTTAGAATGGCAGTCATCAAAAATACAAATAGTAATAACTGCTGAAGAGGATGTGGAGAAAAAGTAAAATTTTACACTGTTCTTGGTACTGTAAATTAGTACAAACACTATGGAAATCAGTATGGAGGTTTCTTAAAAGACTAGGAATAAAACCACCATATGACCCAGTTACACCATTCCTTGGTATTTATCCTAAAGATTTAAAATCATCATAGTATAGTGAATATATGCATACCCATGTTTAACAGCACAATTCACAATATTCAAACTATGGAATCAGCTTAGATGTCTGTTAATTGACAAATTAATAAAGAAAATGTGGTATATATACACAATGGAGTTTTATTCAGCCACATAGAATTATGTTATTTACAGGAAAATGGATGGAACTTGAGAACATTACATTAAGTAAAATAAACCAAACTGAGAAAGCCAAGGATTGTATATTTTCTTTCACATATGGAGGCTAGAGAGGAAAAAAGAAGGTGCTGGTGGGGATCTCATGAAAATTGAGATCAGTAGAGTAGAGGGAGATCAGTAGAGTAGAGGAAATGGACTTGGGGAGAGAAGAGAGAAGGGAAAGCGGAAATACTGAGGAATGATATTGGCCCAATTTTGTTGTTATATTATATACATATATGAATATATGCACATGACCCCATTATATGCAATTATAATGCACCAATAAAAATATGAAAAAAAGGAAGAAGAAACAAGAAATATGATTTGAAGAATAACCCTTACAAATTCAGTGGAGATAAGATGAAGATGAAAGTTTGGAAAGGCTGTAATTGAGAGAACAAAACAGTCAAGCATCCTTTATATGATTACACAGCTTGTACATTGCACAAAAGGGCCTTGGAATGGGGTCAGTGGGAGAAGAAATCTAGGTGTCACTTAATTCTACAAGCTTTGGGTCTAGAGAGCTACATTCAATAGGGATGCTGGTGGAGGTAGAAGGCTGAAGGCCAGGGTGTTCATGCCTCACACAGGCCTAGTACAGGCCAACAGGGACTTTGGGAATGCTATTAGCATGGGCTTTAGCTCTCATAAGCAACTTCATATTTATAGTGTTTTTTTCTTAGAAATTTATCAGGTGTGGACTAACTCCTCAGAAGAAAATTTAATTAATAAGAAAGTGGCACTTTTAGTGTGTGTTCACCTTTTTTTTTTTTTTTACAATTGTTTTGGGAATGTCTATCTATATCATCCAACTTAACTCTCCCAGAAAACCTGAAAGATAAGCATCATCATTTTCACTTTCAGTAGAAAAACTGTCTCAGGGATGTTATATAATATGTCAGAGGTCATACTGTTATTAAGTCATGGAGCTGGGATGGACTTTGGGTCTAATAGTCTGGTTGTGTCATAAGAAATCTAAGGAGTGGGAAAGTTTTCTGGGTAATTGAAATGATTTATTTCCTAGCATGGTTTTATTTGGGGTATGCCTATACATGTGTGTGTTTGTATGCATGCTATATTTGTATGTGTATATATGTGTGTATTTATGGTAGTGGGGAAGGGTCAATAGACAACAGAGTTAAAAAGGTAGAGAAAAGAAGTAAGTGGGAAAATTTAATTCAAGAACAATTTACTATGTTGGCTATTCATCTTCAATATCTCTGTATTAATGGAGGTAAAGAGTATGATGGAAAGTCTCAAAAATAGAAAAATAAAATTATTTGCATTTGGCATTGAGTGTGAGTGTGTGTAATGGTTTAGAAAATTATAAAGCAAATAAAGAGATCAGGAGTCAACATTCAACTTGGGGGAATAGAAAATTTGTGCATTTTATCAACTCTGCTAAATAACATCTCTCTACTTCCTTTTCCTACATAGCCTTATCTCTTAGGCAAACATAAGTTATCCTTATAAAAGGAACTAGTTTATCTGTCTCAGTTTGCTTACTTTTTCAATTTTCTTGAAGGAGTTAAGATAGTAATTTTACAGTTTGGTGTAATTAAGAAATTTACAGTTTTTTTTTTTTTCTGAATTTCTGTTAAACTGTGGCCTACATTTGAGTGTAAGAAAGAATACCAGTTAATTCAATCTAATATAATTTTACTGAACACCTATCATGTGTAAGGCACTGTACTAACTTCTGGGGAATGCATATGTAAAAATGACACAGGCAGATATGCAGATAACAATATTGTGGATGGACTGTATCCAAACAGTGCTACCACACCAGGTAGAAATTTTGGAAAAACAAACAATTTGAAGTCCTGAAAAAACAATATTTAAAAGAAATTTTTTATCCAACATTTCTTTAGTGGATGAATAATTATTACTAACCAGAATTTTTCCTTTCCTGTTCAAGTGTTTCATCAGCTTTGATGAGTAAGATTGATTTACATGTTAATTTTTCATCAAATTTTGGAATTACATGTGGTTACTGTCACCTGATGAGTGCCTGGAGAGGGGGGTCTCAACTCAGGATAAGTTGAATCCTTGGCATAAGTCTTAGAAAAGAATTGATTTAGGAAAGCAATTGATTTAGGAAAGCAATATACATTCAAGAGGGATGCAGGCCATCCTCCAGAGGAAGAGACAACAACCACTTTGTGTTGGGGTGTTAATATTTATAGAGGTACAGTTGCTAGAGACTAGAGGAAGAATCCTGGAGGTTATACAATTTCTCTCCAGTTTTCCCTGCACTTGATATTTCTTGCATCATGTTAATTTTTGCAGGCACGGATGTGCACCTGGAGTGTGGGCCAAGGACATGGGCTAGGTTGCTCAAGGAATGCTTCTTTTGCATTTCAAAAATTCAGGGGTATTTCCTGCATTCCAGTGGTTAAGGTGTAGTTCTCTTTTAAGATTTAGTACATCTCTCTCTCTCTTTTTGTATCCCCCCATTTTTTTTTTTTTTTGTATTCCTGTCTCAGTTACAGTGGTACCTTTTGATTTCAATGAAAAATTGTTCTCATTGTTTTTTACCCTTGGCCAATAGTGAAGTGGCTCAGTCCTAAACTCTGCTCTCTAGAGAAAAATGGAGGTTAGAGAGAAAAAGATGACAGAGGAGGGAAAAACTAATTATGATGGGATTAAGACAAACCTCAAAGAATGAACAATTTCTTAAAACCAGGAAACTCAAGACATGATGGGAGAGGACAGCATAGGTAAAGGCAGGGCTAATCAAGCTAAGGTGAAAGGGCCATAAACTGAAAGTAAGACTTAGAAGAGAGGGGGCAAGACTGATGAACTATTTCTGGTAGATTCAAAGGTCTTATTTGTATCACAATACATTTCTGCTCATAAAGAAAAAAAAACTTAGGTTGAGATAAAGTAGATGAGGGCCAAAGTGGGGTATTTCTCTTATTGGTGGTGATAGTCACTCCCTTTTAGTTATGCATTGTCTGTAAGAACAGCATTCTGCACCAGCTTCCAGAGTATATTTATTACCCCTTGCCTGGCTTCAACAGCCTCTCTTGAAAGGAAATGGCATTTGGTGGTCTTTTGCCACTGAGTTTTCTGATTGATGACTTAGAAAGTGGTACATCTTGAGATCATCTAAAAATTTTAGTATTCTGTGTTTGCTGTTTAAGTGAAAGCAGAATTAACTAGATTAACCTAAGTAGTTTATCAGGGCAGGGAAAGTGCCAGGTCTGAGTGCCTGGGAGAAGTGAGGAGGTGTCCAATTGTTCTGTTCGAAGCAAAGACTTTCCAGATGAGAGACTCCTTAGGGACATCAGGCAGGTTTTTGCATCTGGGCTGGAAGAATACCCAGAGCTTTGGAAATGCATTATTGTGGGGAGGTTCAGATAGACCAGTATTCAAGACCTTAGATATCATTTACATAATCTTCATATGCTTACTTGGGAAAGCACCTTCCTTCTAGCTTAGTATGCAAATTGACAATGAAAACACTTGGGAGAATTTGAAGACCAAGTGGGATCTTGTATAAAGTACTGAAACAAAAAGTACTGGACAAATGTTAGTTATTATTGTTCTGCTCGAGTTCAGGACCCCCAAAAGACCACCAGAGACCAAGATTGATGTAAGCAGCAAAGAGGCATTTATTGCAAGCTAGCTTGGTCCTCCACGCGCACACAGCAACTGGTGATGCTGAGAGGCCCCGAGCCCAGGTTTTGCAGCAGTTTTATACACTCTTTGGGGAAGGCAGGAACTTTACATACATCATAGCATCTCTTAGCAAATCATCACACACCACGGGAAAATCATAAAACAACTCTAAAACATAATTAGCACATTCACTGGCGGGAACAAGATGGGTAAGGGTGATGGGTTAGTACAAGAGGGAGATTCCTTTGAACTGATTGGTTTAAGCCATGAGGGGAGTACGTGCTGAACTACATGGTTTCCCAACATGTTATCAACCACCATAAACTACTGGGAAGGTCATCTGGCATCCCAGGTATTTTCCCTATCTCATGCTGATTGGTGGTTGCTAGGGGGTTGTTGTGGGTCCTTACCTAGCCTGACTGAGTCAGGGAAACCTGGTGCCACAGATCTCTCCTGTTATTTGTAGATAAACAACTCAGCAGGGTGGGTATGTGCTTAGGAGTGCTCTGTGGGTTTTTCCAAGGACAAGGGTCACACCCCCTTCCTTGGACAGGCTTTGCTCTGAGGTGGAGGCTGGTTTCTCAAAAATGAAGTCATGTCAGTTTCTCATTATTAGTCTACAAAATTAATATCTAAATGTGATAATATTAGGATTAATAATGTAATAATGGTTCACTTCAGGCTTTGAATATAGCCCTTGCTGCTCAGTCATTACAACTTATTTTTAAAATAGACCTGTTTCCTTCTAGTTCTTTCCCCTTCTCTTCCTATCTAACACCCCATCCCTAATCTCCCCTACCTGATCTCAGGAAAACAGAATTACTCTTCTTCCCCATCCTTGGCCCAGTTATCTGTCCCAGAGCACACACTGGCAGATGGCAAAACTGGTAGAGTTAGGCTAAAGGAGCCAAGAACCTTCTCACAAGTCCTCAAGAGTGATTCCTGAGGAATCTCACCTGATTCTAACAGTAGATAGGAACAAGGATAATTCTGATCAACTTGGTCTTAAACACCTGGCAGGAGGGTATAACCAAAGCGCAGTCATACATAGACATGTAAAATGAAAGATAATGCTTCTTTTAATGTAACTTGAGATATACACTTATGTCAGCCTTACCAAAAGTAAAGCTGGAGGCTATAAAGTAAGGTTTCTTGTGTGGAAGTGCCTAAGAACTATCACAAACTAGAGTCACAAGTTTGTCCTGAGTAAATTTGAACCTGATAAACTCAATCTGTTTTTCACTAGTGTAATTATCTATTCCCAATATTCCTCAGATTGGTTTAGAAGATGCAGTGTGGCTCATACAAGTGATAACTTTAAGAGAGTCCTAAATGAGACAGTTAAAGGGATCCTTCTACTAAACAGGATTAAGGCTAATGATTAGCTTTACAGAAACTGTTAGGACAAATGATGCACACATAAAGAAGGCAGGAGATGAAGAGCAAACCTTGGATCAGCAGGCTTTTCTTTATTCCATATTTAGCAGAGGAGTCAATTGGTGGAACCCTGGCACGGCTCATTTTCAGGGCAAAAAATGGCAGCTGGCTGAAGCAAGGGCCTGGGTTATTTAGGCTTCATTTAGGGTGGGACAGGAATGTGAATAGGGAGGTCCTTGGAGTTTAGTGTATTGGCAGTCCGGTGACCCATTGGGGGAAGGGAATCAGGTGTCAGTCAGTTGGAGTTCCATTTGTGTTTTTTTGCTCTGGCTGAGGCCTGGGGTTGTAAATGACAAAAGCTTAGGGAAAATGGACTTATTTTTCATATCCTGTATTTTAGACTCTGAAAGGGGTATAATGAATTGGAATGAATCTGGGGTTCAATTCAAGTCTGGCTGCTTCCTATTAAGAAGGGGAGAAGTCAGGGACCCTCTCCCTTTCAGGGTTCTGGAATAGAACATGGAGACCCTAGTGGTTGAGGCTGAAGAGGGGTATATGTGGGAGAAGTTTTGAGATTGTTGTGAGTGGAGTCCTCTTTTTAAAAATTCAGGCTATGGGCATGGGAGGATATGTGTTCTGGGAGGCAGCTTAGGTTGGGCAGGTCACCTCTCTAAGAAACTGTTTCTTGGAATTGTATTTTCCCAATGTTTTAGTCGTTTCCATCCTGCTTGATAGACTATACAGAACAAGAACAGAGAGATAAGTTTAACAGCATAGTTATAGCTAGTAACCTAGCTATATGTATAGTGAATTATTTAAAAGGTTTAAGGGGTAGTAGTATTTCAGCCAAATTGCCCCAAATTTCTTCATTGTTAAAAGCTGGTGCTTTTGCATCAATCATAGCCAGAACCTGAGATTGTAGCACATATAAAGGAACATTATAAAAGGATCAAGTCCCATTTGGTCATTACTTATATTTTGCCATTGAATCTCAGTATCATTATATGGAACTCTAGTAACACAAAATTAGGTAATTTTCATGACATTGAAGTCTCTGAGCTCATCATAAATCTTGTATTTTTTCCTCCTAGTAATATAATAAAATTTGTTGAATTTCACTTAAAATTTCCTGATCAACATACACTTGAATTTGCCAGGTCTTAGTAAAATTCTTTTGAAATTGCTGAATGTGGATGCAGGAGCAATCATCCTAGCCAAGATAACAATGCCAGCTTCTAACCATCAGATAAAACATTTAGCACTTTTACAAAGAGCCAGGTGGCCTTTTGAGAATCATAACGGTTTGTTCTGAACTTTGTCATATAGTTTGACACATTTTTGTAGCATACAGTTCTTGCATTTAACATAATACATATTTTGTGAGGCATTGCATTGTCCTTGAATAGGTACAGACAATAAACCATAGGGATTTAATACATATGCTGTGAGATAGAATTCCTTATGAAAGTAAATATTGAGATGGGTGACATTTTTAAACTTACTATCTTGAAAATCAGCAAAAGGCTCCTGAGTCAGATCTATTTTTTTATATTTCAGGTGGTCCTGGAGCCATTTAACCATGTCTCTTATTACTCCCAATTGGTTTGCAGAGAAATAATATTCTTCCCTGAATGAGTCTGCAGGACAATAGATGCCAGGGAGTCAATTGATTTTGTAAATTCAGTACCAAATTGGTGATCTGTTGGATATCTGCAATAACCTGTTCTGATGATGTTTATAGTGAATAGAGGTTCCTTATCCTGTTGCTCCTGTGCCAATCCCAGTGGATGTTCTTATCCCTATGTGTAAGGTAATAATTTGGTGGTGGTGGGGTTCTCCCATCTGGTGTTTGCTGTTATTGGAATGGTTAGGCTTTGGTTGTGAGGAAAATTGTCAGTTTGAGGAGTAAGGAAGGTTAAGGTACAGAGGTCAATCTAATATAGGCAGGAATAGTTATGAGCCTTGCCAAGGGGGGAAAAAACTCACAATTTAGGGGGGTATCAGTGCTATGGGACTGATACAAGTGTACATCTTAAGTTCTACTTAAAAGAATAATCATTTTTCTTCTAAAATGCCCAGGTATGGCTTTATTTTTGTTATAACTGTTTTTTTTTTTTTTTTTTTTTTTTTTGCTAGGTGTTTAAGATCAAGTTTGTCAAACTGACTTCTGTTCCTATTTGCTGTTAAGAGTCAGCTGAGTTCCCATTGGGGTTACTCTTGGAGAGCTTGAAAGCAGCTTCTTAGCTCTTTTAGTGCCATCTGATAGGTAGGGTTTCCTTGATGAGGTGGCTTCCCTTGGAAGCATTAGGGATGTTTCACTTCTTCAATGACTTGCCTCATTGCCAGCAGGTGCACTGATTGGCTTTCAGTTATCCAGTGGTCTCATTAATCTCCCTGATTGAGAGATTATGTGGCTCAGAGTTGCAAAGCTCTTTAGAGAAGTTTTCTAGTTCCTTGGGTTTAGGCTGACTCAGAGGGCAGGAGCCAAATACTGGGTTTTTTTTTTGGCCCCTTTGTTAGCCTGAATCTTTAAGCCTTGGCCTTAAACATCCAGCAAGCCAGTCTCACCAGTCTTAGAGTAAGAGAACTGGGTTTTAACTTTAATGTCTATAACCTTACAGTCATTTACCCCTTCTAAATTGGGGTCTGTGTTATCCTATCTGTCCTGTAGGTGGTGGCTTATTATCTTAAATTAATCTAGGTTGTTTGTTCTTGAGGCAGTACTTTTGCAAAACATTAACAGGTAACAGCTATAGAGTTTTACAAGGAAAATAAAAAAAAAATGTAGTTAACAAGAGTAAAGCATATTCAGTTTGTGTAATAGCTATCTTGATTTTTGGCTCAGTTATACATTATATGCCTTGTTTTAGATTACAGTCATTCTGTAGCAAAAATTAATCTTTTAAGCACAACAAGGTGCTGAAGTCTGGCTTATTCTGGAGCCATTCTAACATGGAGTAAGGTGGGAGGCAGTGCCTTACCTCAGGTAAGGTGGGGCTCTTCACAGTTAACATAATACAACATTACACCTGAAACTTGAACCAAAGACAGGCTAAGAGAGCTTTTAACTTTCTTTTTGTGGAAAAAGTGGCAGAATGTGTGGGGATAAGTGCATGGAATACTGCATACATGGCATATGTTAAGGGCATCTGAGTGGCAGGCAACTCCCCTCATGTTAGGCACATGAGCAGCAGGCCACTTACCCTGTAGGTGCAGTCCTGGGCATGAGATCAAGTTGTGCAGTCCCTGTGCTTGCTCCATAGCCCACTCCTCGATTGGTTGCTGCAAGGACAGTTAGCAGAAATTGCATTGGTGGTTTCCTGTAATCTGCTTAGCTACTGCCTGAGTATATATACATAGTAACTGTGCAATAAAATTAGATCTGCTTCCTGTTTGGTCTCTGGAATTCTTGATTAGTGACTCTGCAGTCACACTCTCCTTTACCCTGTTCCATGGACCTCCTCACTGGACAAGAGAGAGCCCACACAGCTGGCGCCTGAACAGGGACCTGAGGTAAGCCTCTTAAGACAGGGTGTGGCCCCTCACAGAGCTGTGAGGAAGGGGAAATGGGGAACTTACAGAGTTCCACCAAAGACTCACAGCTGTAAGTGCTATACAGTCTCTTTAGATACTAGAGGTTTAACCCTGAATAAGAGAGAAGCCCAGAAGTTCTTGGATATAATAATAATAATAAACACTAACCAATAAATCAATACCGTGTTTGATCCTAGGATATAGGATAAGATAATAGCAAATGCCTGGCAAGCTGAAGTGAGACAGGGGTATACTTTACCACTACATTTTTTTTCCTATTGTGGCAGCTATTTAGCAAAGTTTAGGGGGCCCTGTAACAGACCCTTGCTACATAATGATGGCCCTGAGGGAAGATGAGACTGAAAAACAGGCAAGGGGAAAAAAGCAGGGGTGACAATGTTCCTTAAAGCAAGCAACCACAGAAGGCACAGGAAAGTTGGGGTGATAATCTACTTCAAAGCAAGCAACCACAACAGGTGCAGGAGGGAGAGAGGCAGGAACTGCTAGCCTTCAAGGTGCAAAAAGAGGTGACCACAAGTGGTGCAAGTGAACCTTCTACTGACAGGCAAAGATTATATTCTTCCCTGAGTCAATGACAACTGCCTCCTTATGAAGCAGTGCCAAAGCCAGCAAAGGACTATGACAGTTTAGAAATGACCAGGCCACTGGACAGGCCCAAGCCATGGTCTCTCAGAAACTCATTCTAGGAGGCCAGAGATCCTTTTGAAGATATATGTAAGGTAAGAGATGAAATGTCAGGTAAGGGAATACAAACTTTCTCAGTCAACATGTCCCCCACACCACAGCACCCTGCCACTTGGTATCCACATGCATTGGGTACCTTAAAAGAGTTGAAGAAGGCAATAAAAGAGGATGGGTGCAGGGGGCCATTTGCAGAGCAAATGCTTGAATCATTCAGTCCTGTACTTAATTGCCCTCAAGAGTGGAAATACCTCACCAGAGCAACTCTTGAGCCCCCAACATTTTTGAATCAGAAGACATTCTTCTATGATGAATGTGAGCAGAAAAAGGATCAAATGTTAACCTCCCAGCTGAGTGCTTGCAGGGAGAAGGAATCTACTGTTCCCCTGCAGTACAAGCTATAGGCCCACCAAATTATTTCGATCAGGTGTGGCTCTGTGCTCTGAGAGCCTGGAGGAAATTACCAGCTGAGGGAGGTACAATTTCTATACAGTGCTTAAGGCAGCAAGCCACTGAAGACTTGCCACAGTTTATTGACAGAGTAAACAAGGTAGTAGAAAGGAAGATGTCTCATGAAGGAGGTAGGGTGGCCTTAGCCAAGTAGTTGATCTGGGATGGACTAAATAAGGAACATAGAGCAGCAGTGGTGCCAATATGCAGTGGCACACTGGACGACTGGATTTTGGTCACCCAGGATATAAGGACACCAGCAGCTCAAGCTTCTCTGCTGTCCTCAATTGTGGCAGTTGCATAAAAAGCATGACTAAGGAAGCTTGCAGACAGCTAGTCAGAGACTGCAAAAAATGTGCAACTTTTCTCCCCATTGACCCTTTACAACCTGCTGGAGTGAATTCCCAAGAGTTAAAATCTAATGCTTATAACAAATGGGTGTTACTCATTCTGCTCCTTTTGGAAATTTAATATATATTCATGTAATTTTTGATATCTATTCAGGCTGTGTAATGGCTACAGCCTCTACAGGAGAAACCACAAAATAGGTCATTACCCAACTACTAAATGTATTGGAATTAGGGATGTTTCCGTGTCTGTTAAAACTGACAGTGGGCCAGCATATACTAGCAAGACATTTCAAGCAGTTTGCAATGATTGGCACTTAACTGGGATTTCCTATATCCCTCAGGCTCAAGACATCATAGAAAGAACACACAAGGAATTAAAGACAGAGGGGAAAACTACACCAAGTACCCTAGTGATGTCTTAGACAAAACTTTATTTCCTTTAAATTTTCTTTCAATATCAAAAGTTTCTACAGAAACAGCAGCCCATAAGCATTAGCCCCTCCCCCATGGGGCCCTCCCATCTACCTATGGTCAAATGGAAGGATCCCATAACAAATGCATGGGATGGCCTGGGGCTCCTCCTAACCACTGGTGGAGGGTTTAGATATGTTAACAGGAGCCTCACCCCATCTGGGTGCTTGCTAGAAAGTCAAGCCCTGGACACCCAGAACTACCAACCAAGAAGATAAAGGAACTAACTCTGTAGGAGAAACCTTGCAAGCAAAGGACTCAACAATGCAAACAGACGTCACTAAAGTAATCTGGGATGATATTAAAGATCTTGTTGACCAAGCCTGGTGGCAGCCCCATCCCTGGGCCTATGATGGTGGTCCTGTTGTGTGCATTGCTCACTGCTAACATGAAGCCTCCTGTCAGCTAAATTGGGCCCTGGTCACTAGACCACCCCTTCTGGCTTTTGCTAATTGTGGAGGGGCTTTATCCAAGCTCTTCTCTGATAATTCCAACCTTATTGATCCTGAGTTATCCATCCAGGAGGTAACAGTACCCTGGGATACCAGCATTTCCATACCTACTCTGCCCATTTGTTTCTCCATAGTAGATAATGAAACCCCTCTGTTTTGCTCTTGCCAATGAAGCTATTGTAGACAACTATGATATGTCATATATTGGGCTATCTCTAGCTGACCTTAGAGTTATAGTTATTGCTACCTATAGCCATAGACTTCCCCCATAGCAAATGCAAGAAACCCTTGCTGCCAACATACCCAACAATGCTTTTTGGAAAGCTCCTCTCCAATGTGTCACTGCCATACCTTGTCTCCTTGATAAGAGGAATTTCTCTGGGGAAGAACAACATCTATGCACCTGGGCAGGCACAGCTCCCTGGAATATAATTGATGTGCCCCCAAACCACATGGGCTACTGCAGTACCTTCTACATGGGACAAGCCATTACCAACCATCATGCAGGAAATCAGTATGGAATGATGGATATCATGCCAATATTGCTAGCTGTTAGACCCATCAAATGGGCAATAGCTGGCTGAATCCAATTCTGTTGATCTGCTCTTATCTAATTTTATTGCATTTGTTAGTTTTGATCCTACCTTATTATTATACCCATACCCACTATACACAAGCTTGTGTTATGCCACCCTTTGTCATGCTAATAATCAATGATACTGATGACATATATATCACTCATACAGAGATCCCTTGTGCAGTCAATACATCCTGCTGGCTCATGAATTGTCTAACCCCTGCTATGAAAGCTAGGCATATATTTATCCTCAGAGTGTCCCCAACAATCTGGCTTCCAGTGAACGTGTCCAGAGAGTGGAGGAGTCCATGGGACATGGAGATGAAGAATCTTCTGAATGAGATCCTACACAGGACAAGGCATGCAATTAGCTTCATCATTGGGGAAGTTATTGCCCTGGCAGCCACCATCACCGTCACAGCCACTATCGTTGCTTCACTCACTCAGAGTATCCAGACTGCTCAGACTTTAAACAATGTGTCTACTGCCATGGCAGAAGCCTTACCATTCAAAATGACTTCAATAAACTGTCCAGAGCCACTACTTTAGTCATTCAGCAAGAACTAGACCTCCACCAGGAACAACTAGATATTCTGTTTATGTTGCAAAGGCTCATTTCTGAACCTGAATTCCATAGTATTTGTGTAACCCAATATGCTATATCTTAAAATGTAACCTTACACTCCTCCAATTTTTTTTTTCTGTATATTAAGGGTGCTTGGGATGTTAACTATGTTATGACTATGCATAACCTTACTAAGGAAATTCTCAAAATCAATGAAACTAAGATGTCTATCTTGACAACCTCTTTTTTCTTCCAGGGATTGACTGAACATTGGAAAAACCTGATAGCCAAATTAACTAATCCCTATAATGCTATTACCCTGGCACTACTGTTTACAATAGTGATAAGTTTTTCTTGTGTTGTGAGATGCTTATGTAATCATGAAAAGGCCACCAAATGGAAAACAGTGATGCTGGCTGAAGTATTTGTAGCACAGTCAGAGGGGGGAGATGTGGGGACAAGTGAATGGAGTACTGCATACATGGCATATGTTAAGGCTTCTGAGTGGCAAGCCACTCCCCTCATGCTAAGCATTTGAACGGCAGGCCACTTAACCTGTGGGCACAGCCCTGGGTGTGAGGCCATGTGGTGCAGTGCCTGTACTTGCTCCACAGCCCACACCTCGATTGGTCACTGCAAGAACAATTAGCAGAAATTGCATTGGTGAAGAGGGAAAGATGGCGGCGAGGGGAGTGCATTGCCCCCGTGTGCTGCTTCACTGTGTGGGAGTATGACAAGTCAGGACGGCTAAAGGATATCTTGTTAGGAATTTCCAGCAATAGTGGGGTGCTCCGGAACCTGGAGGAAGGATTTCCATCGCACGAGGATCAGCTACGGGGACTCAAACGCGAGAGGTTTGTCGCACTGCTTATTCAGCAAATCGGCCCGAGGCTAGAATCTGCAGCGTGCGCTGGGATAGGGACGCAGGGTTACAGCGCTGCAGTTTCTGCCAGCCGCGCAAGCACCGTACTCAGGGCTGAATTCTGGGTTCGAGACGGGGGAAGGAAGCGGTCCATCTCGGTTCTCCACACCGGTCAGACCACAGAGGAGGCCAGCAGCCACCATGTTGGTAAACTGACGTCACCACCGCTGTTTTCGACTGACCGCAGCTCATTCAGCCATAGAACAGGTAATTTCAGGCTGCAATTCGCCTGCGGCTTGCAGACAGATTGCTAGGGCTCAGCGCCTGGGTGCTTCTTAGAACTGATCTTATCGGAGTGAATACCCAGCGCAGAGCGGCTGCTGAGCCCGCTGAGGCTGCTTCTTGGACCCTGCGCCTACCAGAGCATACAACAAGCACTAAGCAGCCGAATTACGGCTCCCGGAACTGAGCCCGTGGGGACTGCTTCTTGGAGCTTACATTTATAGGAGCTTACACCAAGCACGGAGTGGCCGAGTTCCGGCTCCCGGAACTTCCCTGGCCCGGGGCTAGGAGCCCGCGGAAACTGCTTCTCGGTCCGGGTCCTGCTGAGGGCCGGTCAGGACTCACCCGGTGCTTTGGTTGCCCGGCAAGGGGAACGAAATGCTGCCATTCGCATAGGATACCAACATGGCAGAGATCTGATGTCTGCAGAAAGCGGCGGAGGAGGGATCTTCATCAATACCAGTGGTGACATAAGCAGTTGGTCTCCTGGTAGGGGGGGTGAGGCACAGTCACCCGAGTCTCCTCAATTTGTCGTCGAGCCAGAGGGAAGGAGCCGGGCCGCCGCCAGCCCCCGGAGCAGGCCCAGCGGCTTGCCAGCGTGGTGACCGCGTGACCCCAATTGGAGAGGGGGCGGAGCGGAGCCGCCACCCGCAACCGCAAGGTGGGCAGACCCGCGACCCAGTGGTACATGGGCGTGGTAGGAGGGGCAGGGCAGAGCCGCGGTTCGCGCTGTGACGAATGAGCGTGCAAGGTAAACAGACCTGTGACAGCCTGGCGGGTCAGGCCCAGTGGCCTGCCAGTGTGGTACACACGTCACCCCAACTGGAGTAGGGGCAGAGCAGATCCTTCTCCCACGCCCGGATCAGGCCCTGCCGGTGTGGTGGTCACGTGACCCCAATCGGGGGCGGAGCAGAACCGCCACCCGTGCCCGCAGGGTGAGCAGACCAGTGATCAACCTGTAGATCAGGCCCAGGGGTCCGCAGGCGTGGTAGGAGGGGCAAGGCAGATCCGCCCGCCCGCACCTCCAAGGTAGGCAGACCTACAACAGACCTGCGGATCAGGCCCAGGAGCCTGCCGGCGTGGTACAAACACCACCCTAATTGGAGTAGTGGCAGAGCAGAGTCGCCGCCCGTGCCAGGAACAGGCCCAGTGTCCTGCAGGCGGGGTAGTCACGACACCCCAATTGGAGTAGGGGCAGAGCAGAGCCTCCACCCGTGCCCGAAAGGTGGGCAGATCTGCGACCGACCAGCGGGACAGGCCCAGTGGCCTGCCGGTACGACAGACACGTCACCCCATTTGCAGTAGGGGCAGAGTACAGCCGCCGCCCGCGCCTGCAGGGTAGGCAAACCTGCAACCGACCGGCGGATCAGGCCCAGTGGCCTGCCGGCGTGGTACACTCGTCACCCCAATTGGAGTAGGGGCAGAACAGAGCCGCCGCCAGCTCCCAGAACAGGCCCAGTGACCTGCCGGCATGGTAGCCACGACACCCCAATTGGAATAAGAAGAGAGCAGAGCCGCCGCCCGCACCTGCAGGAAAGATACGCAAGCAGTATGAAAAGACAAGGAAAGAAAGGACCACAAGCAATGCAGGTCAACGCAACTTTAGAAGAGGTAACAGCTGCAGCAGATGGAATGTCAGATAAAGAATTCAGGATATACATGCTTCAGATGATCTGGAGTATCAAGGAAGACATTAAACAGCAAAATCAGACAATGAAAGATCACTTCGACAAAGAATTACGCAAACAAATCCAGGAAGCAAAGGATCAACTATACAGGGAGATAGAGGTTATAAAAAACAAACAAACAGAAATCCTAGAAATGCAGGAAGCAATAAACCAACTTAAAAACTCAATGGAGAATACTACCAGCAGAGTAGAACACTTAGAAGATAGAACATCAGACAATGAAGACAAAGTATTTCAACTGGAAAAGAACATAGACAGCTCAGCAAGACTGTTAAGAAACCATGAGCAGAACATCCAAGAAATATGGGATAACATTAAGAGACCAAATTTAAGAGTCATTGGGATACAGGAAGGTACAGAGCTCCAAACCAAAGGAATGAGAAGTCTATTCAATGAAATAATACAAGAAAACTTCCCAGACTTGAAGAATGAGACAGAATCCCAAATCCTAGAAGCCTACAGGACGCCGAATGTGCAAAATCATAAGAGATCCACACCTAGACACATTATAATGAAGATGTCCAACATACAGAATAAGGAGAGAATTTTAAAAGCTACAAGAGAAAGGAAGCAGATTACATTTAGGGGTAAGCCAATCAGGATAACAGCTGATCTGTCAACACAGACTCTGAAAGCTAGAAGATCCTGGAATAACATATTTCAAACACTGAGAGAAAATGGGTTCCAACCAAGAATTGTGTATCCAGCGAAATTAAGCTTCAGGATGGAGGATGAAATTAAAACCTTCCACGATAAACAAAAGTTTAAAGAATTCGCAGCTAGAAAACCATCTCTTCAAAACATCCTCGCCAAAGCATTACAGGAAGAGGAAATGGAAAATAACAATGAAAACCAACAGTGGGAGGTAGGACAGTAAAGGGGGGGGGATAATCAAAGAGGAAAACAAACCATGTTTAGTAACAGAAATAAACAAATATGGCTGGAAGAACAACCCATATCTCAATAATAACCCTGAATGTTAATGGCTTAAACTCACCAATTAAGAGACACAGGCTAGTAGAATGGATCACAAAACAAGACCCAACAATATGCTGCCTACAGGAGACGCATTTGATAGGAAAGGACATACATAGGCTGAAAGTGAAAGGTTGGGAAAAATCATATCACTCATATGGACTTCGGAAACAAGCAGGAGTGTCCATACTCATATCAAATAAAATAGATTTCAAGCCAAAGTTAATCAAAAGAGATAAAGAGGGACACTACATACTGCTTAAGGGAACCATACACCAACAAGACATAACAATCATAAATATTTATGCCCCAAACAATGGTGCAGCTATATTCGTCAAACAAACTCTTCTCAAGTTCAAGAGTCTAATAGACCACCATACCATAATCATGGGAGACTTCAACACACCTCTCTTGCCACTGGACAGATCTTCCAAACAAAAGTTGAATAAGGAAACTATAGAACTCAATAACACTATTAATAACCTAGACCTAATTGACATATATAGAATATACCACCCAACATCAAGCAGTTACACTTTTTTCTCAGCAGCACATGGATCCTTCTCAAAAATAGATCATATATTATGTCACAGGGCAACTCTTAGACAATATAAAGGAGTAGAGATAATACCATGCATCTTATCTGATCATAATGGAATGAAACTGAAAATCAACGATAAAAGAAGGAAGGAAAAAGCATACATCACTTGGAGAATGAACAATAGGTTACTGAATGATCAATGGGTTATAGAAGACATCAAGAAGGAAATCAAAAAATTCTTAGAGATAAATGAAAACACAGACACAACATATAGGAATCTATGGGACACATTGAAAGCAGTTCTAAGAGGAAAATTCATTGCTTGGAGTTCATTCCTTAAAAAAAGAAAAAACCAACAAATAAATGATCTCATACTTCATCTCAAAATCCTGGAAAATGAAGAGCAAAACAACAGCAAAAGAAGTAGAAGGCAAGAAATAATTAAAATCAGAGCTGAAATTAATGAAATCGAAACAAAAGAAACAATTGAAAAAATTGACAAAACTAAAAGTTGGTTCTTTGAAAAAATAAACAAAATCGACAGACCCTTAGCGATGCTAGCGAAGAGAAGAAGAGAGAGAACTCAAATTACTAGCATACGGGATGAAAAAGGCAATATCACAACAGACACTTCAGAAATACAGAAGATAATCAAAAACTATTTTGAATCCTTATACTCCAATAAATTAGAAGATAGTGAAGGCATAGATAAATTTCTTAAGTCATATGATCTGCCCAGATTGAGTCAGGAGGATATAGAAAACCTAAACAGACCAATATCAATTGAGGAAATAGAAGAAACCATAAAAAGACTACCAACTAAGAAAAGCCCAGGTCCAGATGGGTATACAGCAGAATTTTACAAAACCTTTAAAGAAGAACTAATACCAATACTTTTCAAGCTACTTCAGGAAATAGAAAAGGAGGGAGAACTTCCAAATTCATTCTATGAGGCCAACATCACCCTGATACCTAAACCAGACAAAGACACTTCAAAGAAAGAAAACTACAGACCAATATCTCTAATGAACCTAGATGCAAAAATCCTCAATAAAATTCTGGCGAATCGGATACAAAAACATATCAAAAAAATTGTACACCATGATCAAGTAGGATTCATCCCTGGGATGCAAGGCTGGTTCAATATACGGAAATCAATAAATGTTATTCACCACATCAATAGACTTAAAAATAAGAACCATATGATCATCTCGATAGATGCGGAAAAAGCATTTGACAAAGTACAGCATCCCTTTATGTTCAAAACTCTAGAAAAACTAGGGATAACAGGAACATACCTCAATATTGTAAAAGCAATCTATGCTAAGCCTCAGGCTAGCATCATTCTGAATGGAGAAAAACTGAAGGCATTCCCTCTAAAATCTGGAACAAGACAGGGATGCCCTCTCTCTCCACTTCTGTTCAACATAGTTCTCGAAACACTGGCCAGAGCAATTAGACAGACGAAAGAAATTAAAGGCATAAAAATAGGAAAAGAAGAACTTAAATTATCACTATTTGCAGATGATATGATTCTATACCTAGCAGACCCAAAAGGCTCTACAAAGAAACTATTAGAGCTAATAAATGAATTCAGCAAAGTGGCAGGATATAAAATCAACACACATAAATCAAAGGCATTCCTGTATATCAGCGACAAATCCTCTGAATTGGAAATGAGGACAACCACTCCATTCAAAATATCTTCAAAAAAAATAAAATACTTGGGAATCAACCTAACAAAAGAGGTGAAAGACTTATACAATGAAAACTACAGAACCCTAAAGAGAGAAATAGAAGAAGATCTTAGAAGATGGAAAAATATACCCTGTTCATGGATAGGCAGAACTAACATCATCAAAATGGCGATATTACCAAAAGTTCTCTATAGGTTTAATGCAATGCCAATCAAAATCCCATCGGCATTTCTTGTAGAAATAGAGAAAGCAATCATGAAATTCATATGGAAAAATAAAAGACCCAGAATAGCAAAAACAATGCTAAGCAGGAAGTGTGAATCAGGCGGTATAGCGATACCAGACTTCAAACTATACTACAGAGCAATAGTAACAAAAACAGCATGGTACTGGTACCAAAACAGGCGGGTGGACCAATGGTACAGAATAGAGGACACAGAAACCAATCCACAAAACTACAACTATCTTATATTTGATAAAGGGTCTAAAAGCATGCAATGGAGGAAGGATAGCATCTTCAACAAATGGTGCTGGGAAAACTGGAAATCCATATGCAACAAAATGAAACTGAATCCCTTTCTCTCGCCATGCACAAAAGTGAATTCAAAATGGATCAAGGAGCTTGATATCAAATCAGAGACGCGCCGTCTGATAGAAGAAAAAGTGGGCTACGATCTACAGTCGGTGGGGTCGGGCTCCAAATTCCTCAATAGGACACCCATAGCACAAAAGTTAATAACTAGAATCAACAAATGGGACTTACTCAAACTAAAAAGTTTTTTCTCAGCAAAAGAAACAATAAGAGAGGTAAATAGGGAGCCTACACCCTGGGAACAAATCTTTACTCCTCACACTTCAGATAGAGCCCTAATATCCAGAGTATACAAAGAACTCAAAAAATTAGACAATAAGAAAACAAACAACCCAATCAACAAATGGGCCAAGGACCTGAACAGACACTTCTCAGAGGAGGACATACAGTCAATCAACAAGTACATGAAAAAATGCTCAACATCTCTAGCTGTCAGAGAAATGCAAATCAAAACCACCCTAAGATACCATCTCACCCCAGTAAGATTGTCAGCCATTAGGAAGTCAAACAACAACAAGTGCTGGCGAGGATGTGGGGAAAAGGGTACACTTGTACATTGCTGGTGGGACTGCAGATTGGTGCAGCCAATTTGGAAAGCAGTATGGAGATTTCTTGGAAAGCTGGGAATGGAGCCACCATTTGACCCAGCTATTCCCCTTCTTGGTCTATTCCCTAAAGACCTAAAAAGAGCATGCTACAGGGACACTGCTACATCGATGTTCATAGCAGCACAGTTCACAATAGCAAGACTGTGGAACCAACCTAGATGCCCTTCAATAGACGAATGGATAAAAAAAATGTGGCATTTATACACAATGGAGTATTACTCTGCATTAAAAAATGACAAAATCATAGAATTTACAGGGAAATGGATGGCATTAGAGCAGATTATGCTAAGTGAAGCTAGCCAATCCCTAAAAAACAAATGCCAAATGTCTTCTTTGATATAAGGAGAGTAACTAAGAACAGTGTAGGGACGAAGAACAGGAGAAGAAGATTAACATTTAACAGGGATGAGAGGTGGGAGGGAAAGGGAGAGAGAAGGGAAATTGCATGGTAATGGAAGGAGACCCTCAGGGTTATACAGTGGAGGAGGTAGAGAGAGAGGAGGGGAGGGGAGGGGAGAGGTGGGGAGGGGGGAGGGTGGAGGATGGGAAAGGCAGTGGAGCACAACAGACACTAGTATGGCAATTTGTAAATCAATGGATGTGTAACTGATGTGATTCTGCAATCTGTGTATGGGGTGAAGGTGGGAGTTCATAACCCACTTGAATCAAAGTGTGGAATATGATATGTCAAGAAATTTGTAATGTTTTGAACAACCCACAATAAAAAATTAAAAAAAAAAAAAAAAAAAAAAAAAAAAAAAAAGAAATTGCATTGGTGGTTTCCTGTAATCTGCTTAGATATTGCCTGAGTATATATACATGGTAACTGCACAATAAAATCAGACCTGCTTCCTGCTATGTCTTGGGAGGTCTATATTAGCAACTCCACCACCACACTCTCTACCCTGCTCCCTGGACCTCCTCACTGGATGAGAGAGAGCCCATGCAAGAATGCTTCCATGTTTTACAATGTCACCTTTAAACATATCAGTCTCTCCTTAATACCTTCCAAAAATACATTGAAATTCCAATTCTAGTGTGAAGAGTAACACAAAATTGTATATGTATGTTATTGACAACAGGTTACTTTAATCCACATCAAATGATGTGAAAAAATACCAACCAACTTTGTTATTTTTATACAGACTAGAGAATTTGCTACATATAATTTTAGTTTGGAGAACAGCAACTTAGCAAAATGCTCTTCTAAGTTTTACATTTAACTAAGATGAACTTTTAAAGTACAACTTAGAATTCAAAGTGTATGCTAACAATAATCACAGGTCTGCATGGGTTAAAAAAAATAAAGAATAGCCTTAAATTCCTTATACATTTAGGAAATGGTGTTAATCATCAGAAATTGACTTAGTCAAAGCAAACAGATGTAAGACAGGTTTCCAAATGACAGTGTCATTTTATAAACTTTTACATAACACTTAGACATGGCTTAGAGAGTTCTCACATGCATACACATATCTAGTGGCATATATTTAGAATGTCAACTATGTTATAACCTAAATAACAGTTGTTTGTTTAGCCAGTTACAAAGTAATCATTTAAGACTTTAAAACAGGTGCAAACCCTAATTCCTTTAAGACTCAGTTTCTCTGAGTAATGAAACCTAACAAATGCAAGAAAATTAGATAAAAGCAAATCAACAGAACTGGATAAGTGCAGATCAATGTTTTGGACTTTGCTTTCATATCAGTACATTAAAGTTCAAGTAACTTTATCTGACAGCTAATTATAGACAATTTAATCACAAAAACAAACTTTTTTAGATTTATCTTCCCTGAACCTTCTGCAACATACTTAGACATTCACAACTTTACATCCTTACTTTTGTCCTCTTTCATCTTGGAATTTAGCCCAAAATATTACTTTACTAGATAAAATACTCTCTCTCACCCAGAAACATTTCTTTTACCTTCTAATTTTTCATATTAAAATATATTTTCATACCTATAACTTTCTTTTATCTCTTTCTGTATTGCAGCCAAGGGAAAAGTTAGACACACTTTTTCTTTAGTTTCAGGCCCCATATTGAGTTTGTCTTTCTGTTCAAATGTAAGCTTCAGTACAGTCTGGCTAGGGAAATTGATGCCTAGGGCTTTTTAACCCCTTTTTACCTAGGTTGATAATCAGGCCTGGTTTGGATGTAGAAAATTATGAAACATCATCTCCCCATTACTTTTGTGGATGAGGGTGTTATGTATTTTTCCTCTCAGTAACAAACAGATTAAGTTGTTGCTCCATAGATAAATTGAGAGTAGGGGCTTAAAATAAAACTCAATTTTACACGACTTTGGGCTGGGACCTCACTCAAAATGGAGGATAATAATTAACATTTTGATAATTATTTTAAGTTAAGGGAAACATTTACTAGTTGTGCCTTTAAAATCTCTTCAGAAGGGCAATATTTGCCTGTTGCTTGGCCATTCACCATCCCTAAAATTTGGGGCTCCTAAGATGTATTGTCTGAGATGACAGGAACATAGGATGTGGGTCCTCTAGTTTCAGAAGCTCAATGTATGGGACTTGGGAAACTGGCTGCACTGAGGAAAGGGGTGTTTTGCCCAATGTCCAGTCCACCCACATCAGAAACAGGGCCCAGGAGATGCATCAGAATATCTGGTGGGGCCATCAGCAGCACTGAATTTTTGGGGTCTCTAGGTGGCTGAGGCTAGGAGCTGATGCTTTTCTTTCTCCCATTTTACCTTGTATTTTGTATTGTTAAAGGTCTTGAAAGCAGTATCTAGAAATTGCTTTTGTGACGCTGTGGTGCCCTTCTTTAATTGTTTAAGTGTTTATAGGTATCAGGTGTAGACCCACTGATAAATTGGACAGGGGAAAAAAGTACCAGCAGGAGTATGAAAGTCTAGGGTGGTATATTTGGTAATTGAATAAAGGAAAAAGAAAGCCTGGAGGTGGAGAGCCTTAGACAAACTTTCCATTCTGCAATAAGTTATTTTTTAAATTTTGGAGAATTTCTTGATTGGGCCATTGCTGAAGATTATTTAATTTGTATTGTGGCCAGATTGAGTGTTGAACTAAATGAGGCATTTAAAATGGGCAGAAAGACAGCCCAAAGAAGTGTCTCTCTGGGAATTGACTGTAGTTCCCATCCTTAGAGAGTGGCTTGACCTAGAAGGTGATGATGGACCAAAAGGCATCCCTTGCGCTCTTTATGCCACCAATGTGCTGGACTTTCCCCACGAGAGTTTGGGTAAATAATTGTCTTTCACTCAATCCCAGTGGTAAGGGACAAGGTCCTGGTTAGCCTAAGGGCTAAGTCTCTGTCCAGCAGAGATGAAATGAACAACAAATGGGGCCTTACCTCTTCGAAGGGATGAGAAGGCAAGAAGGCTGGTGGTAGATGCAGAAGCAAAATGGTAAGGTCCCTGATCCAGAGGTTTGTTGGTTGTGCAAAGGAAGGGAAAGTTGGTGGTGGGGAATAGAAGTAAACCTCCTTTAATATTAACAAAGTATTTGGTATAAATCCCTTTACTGTCCATGTGGCATAAAGCCACCAACATTTAGCAGGTGGTTGATACCTGGTATTTCTGAAAACCAAGATTTTAGATTTAAAGCCTTTGTGCAACACTAGGGAATTACCCCAGCCAGATGCCTTCAGTTGCTTTGAGTTTTCCTATTTTAAACACTAAATTTTTCTGCAAAAAGTGAACAGCAGAGGATGTGGATGGCCTATGATCTATGGGGTGAGGAAATGCAGTCAGTTTAAGGATTCAGCTATAGCTACAGGAACTGTGATTGGTGGTTCCTCCAACCTCATAGATCCTTGGGGGAGCCAAACACTCAATGGTCACTTCCCAGGTCCCATAGGTCATTTAACTGCAGGGGAAATGGAGTGTTGGATGGAGGGGGAGCCCAGGGAAAGGTTAATTTCACCTTACTCCAGTTCCTGGTCAGGGAACCAACTGTTAGGACAAACAATGCACACATAACAAAGGCGGGAGATGGGGAGCAAACCTTGGATCAGCAGACTTTTCTTTATTCCATATTTAGCAGAGGAGTCAATTGGTGGAACCCTGGCATGGTTCATTTTCAGGGCAGAAAATGGCTGCTGGCTGAAGCAAGGGTCTGGGTTATCTAGGCTTTATTTAGGGTGGGACAGAAATGTGAATTGGGAGGTCCCTGGAGTTTATTGTATTGGCAGTCAGATGATCCAGTAGTGTGTGTGTGTGTGTGTGGGGGGGGGGGTTAGGTGCCAGTCAATTAGAGTTTGCTTTGTGTTTCTTTGCTCTGGCTGAGGCCTGGGATTGTAAAGTCAAAAGCTTAGGGAAAAATGTCCTTGGACTTATTTTCCATATCCTTCAGAAACCTGATGACATAAGATATCTTTACTCCAGCTCATGGGAACACATGTGTCATTATAAAAACTAAATGTTGCATATATGTTTCTCACAACTCTTCTAGTGTTTCTAAAGCCTTACATGGCCCCCACTCACAAATCAATGACATGTGAGATCCCACCTTAAGCTTTAATGAGTTACTGTCTTCATGGTTTTCACAGATTGGCTAAAATACTAATTGCTTTTGTGTTAATTGTTTAAAAAATTAATGCTTTGCTATCTTATTTATTGTTATTTAGAATGATCCCTGCCCTATGTAGGCCTTGTCCAATTACCCACCAACTGCCACCATGAACCTCTGGACTGCCCTGATGCTATAATACCCTTAACTATTCATGCCTCACCTGATAGAGAAAAAGTATTTTGGGTCACTTCTTTTCACTTTTGCCCTCTCTCAGCAGGAAGCAGTTTGGAGACGTCATTACCCATTTTTCCATAGAAATGGAATGTAGAAATTAACAGTGGGAAAGTGTAACAGTGATCCAGTTTGGGCTTTGAAAATAGCCCTTGCTATTCTGCCACTGCAACTTATTTTTAAAATGGACATGTTTCTTTCTTTTCCTTTCTCCCTGAACCTCCCTAATTCCTCCCCCTTCCTAATCTTGTGAAAACAGGATTACCTTTCTTTCCCATTCAAGGCCAATTTATCTGTCTTTGAGCATATATTTACCACAGAATGAAGTAATTCATGTTTTAGAGATGGCACCAGAAGATCTAAGAAATCCCCTAAATTAACCAATGAATTATGACCCCCATCACACCTGGAATTTAGCCTTTGAATCACCTCTTCAAAAACCCTGATGGTTGAATCACAGACTCTGAAACAGGAGTCCCCTGTGTTCCTCCTTTGCTGGTAAAGCAATACAACTTTTTCCTTATTCTCAAATGCTGTCCTCTTTATTGGATTGGCATTTGGGGATAAGGACTGAGTTTTTGGTAACAATAATAATTCAGATTTAATATTAATTAGGATTATTATTAAATTCTTTTGAAATGCAAGAAAGAAATATAAATATATCTATTTATTAGATGAAACTTATATAAATGAATAGTAATGCTATTAGGTGGGTCTAAAAATCATTTACAAACGTTATATCACAACAGATTTTACCAATAGAATTTCATAGAACCAGAAGTACTAAAATGTTCGAGTTCTATCTTATAAACTTGGCTCACCAATCCAGAGATTTCACAAAATACATTAATATAAATTGAGGTAATGTAGCAATTTATATTAATGTACAATAAAAAAGAGGAAATATAAGCATATATTGAGCATATATATCCCTGATTATTGGTGTGAAATGTTGAATATTTAAGTTATTTTAGATTGGGGCAGGGATCTTTTGTTGTCTTGTAGTCACCTTCCCATACTTGGAGCATTGCTTAGTAAATTCTATTACTAAATATTAAAGGACAGATTTGGTCCTGTGTCTTAGAAAGGGTTAAATTTGATTGCTGTTAAGTGGTTTGGTACCTAGTTGACAATGAGATTTATAATGACCAGTGTCATTATAAGAGTATTTATTAGGTGACAGAAACTCCATAGTGGTCAGAATCTCAATATCAAGAAAATAAATTATCATTGCTTTTGTGTAAGTATATGAAGAAGCTAAGAATCAAATATCACATACCTGTTTGTTACCAAATCAAGACAATCTGAGGTACAATCAATGGCATAAACAGGTCTTTAAAAAATATTCTGAGCACTATAATGCACTCCTTGGCTGAGTACTGTAACACACTCCTTGGCTCAGGAGGCTGAGGCAGGAGATCACATGTTCAAAGCCAGCCTCAGCAATTTAGCAAGGCCTTAAGCAACTTAACAAGACCCTTTCTCAAAATAAAAAATAAAAAGAGCTGGGGGTGTGACTCAGTGGCAAAGTGTCCTTGGGTTCAATTGCAAGTACTAACAAAACAAAACAAAACAAAAAACAAAACAAAACTTAATAAGTGTACATATTTATAAGTTAAATGTGATATTTCAATGTGTGATGATAAAATCAAGGTAATGAGCACATCTATTGCTTTAGACATTTTATCATTTCTTGTGGTGAGAACATTCAAAATCCTCTCTTCTAACTATTTTGAAATAGAGAATCAATTATTTTTAACTACAGTCATCCTTACTATGCTTGACAATACTTATTTCTTTTATGTAACTCTTAACAGGTCTTTGCATATAAGGGGAACTTCTGAAGCTTTAGGATGTACTACTTCTAAGAGCCAAGAACATGGATAAATATTTTTTTCCTGAGCTATACTCTTTTTGGCCTTTTTATATTATACTAGGTTAATGCTTATATTTTAGTTATCTTTCTTCATAAAGCTAATATGCTCCACATAGAAGTTAAATTCATATCATTGACCTCATTGCCACTATGGTGCTATGTATAAAATCAAATAATCCAGCTTTTGGAATCAATTAGGTCTTTATTGGGCTGTTTTCTCATTTGAGGGATACTATAATTAAATAAGATGATTAGGAAATAGATAATGTCCAGACCTACATTTTCCAATATGGTAGCCACTGGCCATATGTTTCTATTTAAATTTGAATGTAAATTAATTAAAATTAAATTTATTTAAAATTTAATTTATTAAATTAAATTTAGATTAAAAATTTGGTCCTACAGTCTCACAGGCCATATTTTAAATGCTCAATGGTCACATTGCTACCCTATTTGATAAAATAGAAATAGAACATTTCTATTACTGCAGAAAGTTCTGTTGGATTGTGTTTTTTTTAGAGAACAGAAATGTATGTGTTGAGCTATAACTCCATGTGAAAGATTTGAGTTATTTATCCTTTAGAAGGGGTTTGGAATAGAGAGTAACTTAACAGTCATTGGTATATGAAGAGCTTTGGTAATCGTCCTGTCATTTCAGAAAGAACAATAAAGTAGGCTCAGATAAAATTGTATCAGGAAGGACTTGATTACTTTGTGAAGTCCTTCCTGTCTTTGAGAATGAAGAAACTCTGGAATAAACTGAGTATGTAGAATGTGCAAATTATTTGGTTATTGATGAATGTTTGTAAGAGTGATTTCTAATTTTAATGTTAAAATATTCACAGGTATGTATATCATTCATTTATAATAAATTAACTTTAAAAAATTCACATACCATTGGCCCCTGCTTCTTAGACTGAGTGTAGTGTTGCTTTTAGTGTATGTTGATTGAGAAGCCGCCTGAGGTAGAAAATCTGCTAGGTAATCAGTAATAGTTTAATATTACTTCTTAAATTCAGTTTAAAATATTTCATGTTTGTGTGAGACATATTTGTGTAGCCAACATTGAGGCTCATGTGGATTCATGTTTTTTTTTTTTTTTTTTTTTGTTTTTGTTTTTTTTTTTTTAATATTCAGCATATTTCCCAACCCTTGATTCATTGCTGGGAGTCACTGTTATATACATTCACTTCTTAGAGGTGAAGTTATAACACAGTGCAGTAAGTTTGGGGTGGAGTGACTGAAGGCTTTAGGCAGAGGTAAGTGACTTACTCAATGTTCTTTCTGGACCTCAGGTTTATGATTAATTACTTCTCCTGTGTTTGAATTTTTCTGGCCTGTATTCCTATTTTTACCAATTGATCTGAAATGAAATTTTCATTTGATTTAAAATCAGGCCATTGTAGGCTTTCAATAGCTCAATGAGCACTTCTCATGTCTTAGCTTTAGTACCCTGAAAGATCATTTTATTAAATATAAAGCCAGATGATCTCCTTTATCTAAGATGCTCATTGGTATAAGCGATGTGCACACATTCTACACCTGGCAGGAACTTCAGTTATGAACATTTAAGTGTGAAAATCTTGAGTTTCCTTTTCAATCATGCAACTTTGAATTCCTTGAGAATGTGACTCTTTCTTTTTTTTCCTTTTCTTTAAACCTATATTAATAACAAAGGTCTGTGAACATCTTATTGAAAAAGATTAGCCCTTAGGAGAAAAGGGATTTGGATTCTTGACTTGTGTTCATCAGCCCAGGTTGGGGAGTTCAGGACCACTGGTTAAATTTAAGGGAACTTGACCATTCTGTGTGTAATCCCATGTGGACAAGAAAATCTGGGAAGCAATCATGGAGGTTAATTTTCTGTTAATCTGCTTTATTCTGGGGACTAGACTCTGGTGGCAGCAAACAGACTCAACAGTGCAGCTGAGGCAGCCTGCAGCATGCTTCATTGAAGTCCTAAATCCTTTCAATTGCTGAAAGAAAAATGTTTCTTTCAGAAGTGCCAGAAACACTGTATGTAGGAATCAACATTCAGATCATCTTAGCTATAAGAATAGCTCTGTCTATAACTGGAGATGACATATTTCTTATGGCTGTGGCCTAGTCTAGTGAAAGAGATATTCTTATACAAACTGGACTACAAAGATGTGCAATTGATGAAGTTAAGTAATCCTGTAAGTTTTGAGGGCCCATAAATCCTTATGAATGGGAAAAATGCAGTGTAATTTAGTCAAATCAACATTTCAACATTTATTAAATATTTACTCTTTGCTAGGCACTGGAGATAAGATGCTCTTTAATGGAGAAGCCAAACAAGTTAAAATGCAATTATAACACAGTGCAGTAAGTTTGGGGTGGAGTGATATGGAGATTTCCTTGCTGGCACAAAGGCTGTGTGACAGCCTGTATCAGTGAATGGGGAACAAGGATTAAGGAAGTCTTCTGGAAGATGCAGTATCTAAGCTAAAGCACTTTTTTTTTTTTTTAAGGTAAAGAGTTGTAGTTGGGGGAAGCTGAAATTATAAGAACATAGTATGATGTGTACAAAAAGTGTTCAGTTCTAGTAGTACAGTATCCCAGGGAAAATAACTGAAGTAAAATACATACATGTACACATATGGCACACACTTTTGAAATATAAAGGAAGTGGTGCTTTAAAAACAATAAAGATAATATTTGAGAGTCTTAGCTGTGTTTAAAATTAATGCCATCAGCCAATAAGCCAGAGCTCCAATCTTGTCAGAGTCAAAGAGAGCAAAGAAAACATTTTGTGTTCTGATCAACTCTGAAAATCAGAGTTTTCTCTAGAAGCTTCATATGATCTAACAAGTATTTGGGTGGTTTTTGATTACTTGGTTTAATGGTTTGATGCAGAAACAAGTGTGGAACCAGAAGAAAGAATAATTGTTCCCTCACTTTGAAGGGGATAGCCTTGTTTTGATGATGGACCTCTAGCAGGCAGCTAACCTCATCCATACACAGTCTCATTTATAGCTATGTTGGACTCAATCTCCAACATAGTTTTGGCCTGGAAATACTGCCCCAAAGAGATAATTAAAAAAAATTCTCTATGTAAATAAAACTCCTGTTATTTATAGGATTTAGGCATTTTAGTCTTTCATTAGCAAAGTCTTTGAAGTATGGTCCCAATATATCTGTAAAGGGTCCTAGGCTTTCATAGGGCGGCTTTTGGATTTTGAAAAAATTTAATAATTTCTACAAGATGAAGGTTTCATTGTTTCCTTAAAACCTGAAAATTAGAAAATCATATCACTTTAATTTTTATGTTTTAGTCAGAGACTACGATTTTCATATTGGTCAGAAAAGAACATTTCCCCAAAGCACCAGATTTTTACAAAGTTATGGATAATTTTTATTTTCTTTCTTAGTCAAGCACAAGAATAACTGGAATACTCTTATGAGAACTGATAAAGGGTACAGAATATATTCTTTGTTTCTTGGCAAGAGAAGCTTAATGTATCCCAAGTGCTGTGGTTGATGGTAACATGAATCCATCCCTCAAAGAGCCCAAATCATATTTGGATTCAAGTAGGAAACCACTTTCCTGGTTATGCTTGAGTGGTATCCTTTGGCTGGTTTGGGAAACAGTGGAAGGCTTAGGAGTTCCTCTAAGTGGGTTGAATATGCTATGTCTTTTCATTCAAAGAAATTCAATCCATTACATATTTTACAGAAGCTGGAGGTTGTCTTTTGAGGCTGCTTAGGAAAGAATGTCTTGTGGTGAATATTGAGCCACCTGAGCAAACACGAGCCCAGTATGGGTCTCCCCAAGAAGGTTTTCTCAGAATGGAAGGCAGAGAAGCTGCTCTATCTTTATTTCTAGAAAAACTGAAAGGAGTTCACTTTCTTAAGAGAAAATATGCCATCTGGCCCTAACTAGTGCCCTGTCTAAATCTTTGAAGGGAAAGAGGTGGCAGACATACACATGAGATCTGCTAAGAATCAAAGATTGATTTCAGGAGGGATAATAATGCTGGGTATGGGAATTAACCATCAGACTATTAATTTCTCACCAGCCCCATTTTGAATACCAGAGTAGAAAAGGGGAATGGTTCTAGTAAGGAAAAGTATACAGATTGCTATTGATTTAAGCCTCTATGAAACCCAGTCAGAATTAGTATTAAACAAGACAGACCTTTGTAGTTGGGAAGCTCCTTAAGTTAATATACTTTCTCACCCAAATAATTATAGCATTTAGCTATAGACTTTCAGATAGAACCTCTCTCTCTCTCTCTCTCTCGGGAACAGTACTCAAGTTGGAGTTAGGGCTGCTCATGGAACCAGATTATATGAGAAGGTTCTTGTTGAAATGAGCTATAAAATACACCTCCCACTGTGGAAGTTATAAGTGTTGATTATTTGAAAAAGAGTCTTTGCATATGTGATTATGTTCAGGATTTTGATTTAAGGAGATTATTCTGGACAATGTATATGGTCCCAAAATGCAGCACAAATATTCTCATTGAGAAAAGGCAGAGGGAGATTATACTAATGGAAGAAGAGGAGTCCAAAAATGCAGATGCAGAGATTGGTTGAGGAGTGCCAGTAGCCACCAGAACCTGGAAGAGGCAAAGAATGAATTCTTCCCTAGACAAATCCTCTGGAGGGATTCAACATCTTGATTTTGTCCCTCTGGACTTCTTTTGGCCTTTAGAACTCTGAAAGAATAGATTTCTGGTGGTTTAGGCCACCAAGTTAGTGGTGATTTTTTTTTTTTTAAAAAGAGCAACCACAGGAACCAAATACAATCCTGAAATCAGACCACTGACAAGTTACTGGGAGCTCAGTGCCATCAACATGAAAATGTGTTGTAAATTAGATGGGAAAGGCAGTGATCTGAGAGCTGATGACACTGCTTTGTTGGAGCCTAAAGTCAGGAAACAACAGGGAACAGAGAAGAATGGCAGAACAGAGTAAGAGTGAGGTGCAGCTGAAGGTTCAGATAGGTTCATGAGAACATTGGAGTCTGGCAGATTTTATGCTGTATGGCTTGTCTAAGAATTGGGAGAAGGCCCTCAAGTCACATGTCATCATTTCAACCATGAATCCATGTGGTCTGTGGAATACAAAATGATGCCCTCTTTCCTAGCTTCCCACCAGGAAGGAGCAGTACAGCAGCTGTGCAAGAGGGAGTTTGGTAGGCTTGGAGCACTCAGACCTGTTTTATCCTCAATGTGCACTTGAGGTAGGAGAGTTGGAGGTGTGGTTCTCATTATCTTCCTCCATCCTCACTGCCAGAGATTAAGGTAGCAACTTTGATGCCTAAAGACACTTGAGCTGAAACAACTGATTCATAATATGAAGGAGCCTGTGATTCTAACTTGCTTATGTATTTTTTCTTAATTTTCTAAATATGTGAGTTTCTAAATATAACAGATTTTCTCTTTTCCTTATTTCATGTAGTTTATTGTTATATCAGATGAGTTGACATTGAATTTTTAAAATGTACTATTTAGAACTCTTGAGTTGTTTTAAGGGAAGGTGCAATATAATACTATCATCTATTTTTTGATGACCATCTATCTGTGTATAATGATGCTATAAATGAAATTCTTTAGGCAAACACTTTTGAGGATTATTATATGTTTACAAGGCCTTGGAGATTGGGGAACAAAGCAAGCTTGAATGAGTGAGGTTTACCTCTCCCATGTTTGTGAAGGTACATAGGAAAAATGGCTATTTCAGCTCTTCTACTTTGGTGCATTCATTCACTTTCTTCTTTTTTATTTCATCCATTTATTGAACCAAGTACCTACTAAGTGCAGATACTGTGCCATGTGCAGAAGCTATAAAGCCTGAGAAACATTCAACTTATCTTTGAAGAGCTGAAGAGGCTGTGTTTTGGTGGCCTTCCCAGTTTTCTATTTTTAAATTAGAATTTGCATCCTTTCTCTTTTAACTACAGACTTCATCTCTTCTTTCTGTGTTATGTATAAATACCTTTATAGATTTATATCATCTGCCTGTTTTCTGAAGACAATGTAGAGTTTTAGACACATTACTTGAATTCTGTTTGAGAAGAACAGTCTCAGGCACTGTCCTCATTTCAAACTTTAATTCTTGATCTTTCTCAACCTCCCATAGCAACTGGAGACGTGGAGTCTGGGAACCAAGACTGGGGTGAGTGAGTGGATGTGAAATGCTTGTACACCTATTGAATCAGGATACAGGAACAGAATTTGATGTCCTAGTTGGGGACTGGAGTTCAGTAACAAAAAATTAGAGTTCTGAAAAAGTCTGACTCTGGGTCCTGAGGAAAAAAAATCATCATTCCTTAAGGAAAAGCTGGGCATCACACTTACTCTCTTAGGAATATAAGAACCTCCTATGCAAGAAAACTAAGTCAAATCTCAGATGGATGGCACTGGCCTGGTCATCCAATCACCTGAGGGTTATTTATGACCTGAGGCTAATGGCAAAACTTGGCAGTGTCAGGTCAGATGAAAAACCCCAGGAATACCCTGCATGTAGGGAAAGATGATTGGCAGGTATGAGAATTCAGGTTTTAATTAACACCTTACTGTTCTATTCAATGCCTAGAACAGCACCTGGTGTGTAGAGAGTATTAAAAAATTTGTTGAATTGAATTTTTTTGTGCACTTGAGATAGGAGAGTGAGAGGTGTGGTGAGGTAAGGCTGTGAGCAGAGGTCATGCAGTTCTTTTTCTCCCTTTCTAGAATGGTTTATTTCTAAAAGTCATAGGGTCAAAGAAGGTAACAGTCTGTTTCCTAGAACTTGTGGGCACAACGAGAATCAAGTGGATTAAGTTCTTTGACTTTCAATTCTTCTGTGTATCATGAAGGATAAGAAAAAATTTCTTAGGAAGGCTGCTGCAAATTATACCAGTTTTAAAGGAAAGATAGTAAATGTTGTGTGTACATTATAAGCATGACAAAAATTGCTCTGCCAATTGGAATCCTAAGGAAGAACAAAGAAGTTTTATAACTGTTGACTTAGTTATCACATATGTTTTGATAGACCATACCCATCAAGAAATGACAACACTGACAATAACAACAACAACAACAATAAGCAGTAATAATAAAAACCACTAATGTGGAGAGCCTATTCTAAGCCAATAAATTTGTTAATCTCTTTGCCTTAATCATTACTACATTTAAATCTTATAGCTGCCTTGAAAAGTAGTAGTATTTGTTCAGCTTTAATAAATGGAAGCTGGAGCTCAGTAGAATTAAAGAGCTTGTTCAAGGATGTACAACTCATAAAATATAACCAGTTTATGAATGCTGGTTGATTTTGTTCCAAATACATGGTCATTATCCTTCATTACTTTCCCTCTCCATTCCATACTCATAAACAGGGCAAAGGAAGATAAATACCATTTTTGTGTCACACAGTTGACAGAGGTTTAGTATGTTTGTCTAGTCTAAGCATCTAGACAACCTTGTATAGTGGATAGTATGATAGAAATAGCTATTATCTCTCTCTGGAGAAGGAAACCATAGCTCTGAGAAGAAGTTTAATTTTCTTAGATTCATCCTAGGTCTTGAATTCGAGCTTATT
Organism: Marmota flaviventris; assembly: GCF_047511675.1. Lineage (NCBI taxonomy): Eukaryota > Metazoa > Chordata > Mammalia > Rodentia > Sciuridae > Marmota > Marmota flaviventris. Next base: position 23,111,766 of record NC_092510.1, on the reverse strand, counting down.
GTCACCTTGACTCCAAAGTCACCTTCTTTCCATTTTACTAACCAATTTTTACTTACTGAGCATATCCTCTGTGCTAGGAACAATAGTAGATGCTTTTTTTTGGATAAATAATCACTAATTCTCAAAAATATTTCTCAAGGAAGATATTTTGAGGCTTATTTTTGTTAATGAGGAAACTGATTTTAAGTTTAATATTCTGTCATTAAAAGTTAGTAACTCTGGGTCTCTCACAACTCTTTAACCCTCCTATATAGCCATAATAAGTGATTATTTATGTGAAAAGATTTGAAAGGCATTGAGAAGTCCTTTATATAATTTTCTCCTTCCCCAGAAGCTTACTGTAGGAATCACAATTCTACCCTTAGACATTGATTTTGGGGTGCTAGATCATTCCCCCATCTGGTCAGAAAAGCTTACTGTGGAAATAAAGATTTTGATGGCAAAGTGGAAAGATGGTTCATAGAGAAACATTTTTAGAATATGAGGTACAGCTTTTGGAAGACTTGCCACTTGAGGATACCACTTGAAGAGCTCTAGGAAAGCAGAGGCCAGCCGAAGACATGGTGGTGTTGTGAGAAAGTATGAAAGTGTGTGACTCTGTCATTGGGATGTGCTGAATGGCATGTTAATTAGAGCAGTGATTCTTAAGCAAGAGAATCATCTAAAGGACTTATTAAAATAGAAATTGGTGAGCCACACTCTCAGAGTTTCAGATTCAGTAAACCAAGTTTGAGAATTTGCATTTCTGAGAAGTCTTCAGGAGATACTGAACTTGCTGATTAGGGACACACTTTGGGAGTCATGGTTCTATATCCTGGTACTAGAATCATGACGTACAGTGGTATCTAGACGGGGAGAAATGCCTGACTGATATTTGGTCCTCTGCTAAGGTAGATGGATGTATCACACAAAATGTGATGGGGGAATATGCATAGTCAGGGAAAGAAGAAAATAGGAATTCAAGACTTTCATTACTTGAGCACTAGATACTTTACATTATTTCTAATTTTTAAAATCTGCAAATAGCATAGTAAAAATTTGTCAAGAAAATACAGTTAATAAACACTGTCTTACATGAGTATAAATTTAGATAGCACAAAAATATGTAGAACTGCTATTTAATATATGTATTAGAAATAACTCAGACACAACATACATCCACTTGGATTGAACTGAAACAGTAATTTACTAATTGAAAAATCCCAATTTTTTATTTTTGTAGATGGTCTAACTGGTTGACTAAAAATAAAAACATGTATCTTCATTGCAATGCACTTGTGTAAAATATAAGTGAGTTTTCTGTTTAATTATGCCCTTTACATTTGGCAGACTATGTGGTCTTAAATTTTAGACATTTTGCTTTACCATGTGAATTTAATGGACAAATGTGTGGCTCCAAACTCTTGGCTATTTATTTCCTGAATCTTGAGAGTTGTATGCTTAATAACTGATGATGTGTGATGAATTTTCAGAGAATGCCTCTGGGTGGACTGTTCTGACTTGCAGCTCAGAGAGAAGCTGGAGCAGAAAGCAAAGGAGAGGGTTGTAAATCCCTTAATGAAATTTTTAATAAAAGCAGCTTTGAATGCATGCTTCTTTTCAAATCATTGCATCCTGCCATTTTTGAGAGATGATATAACTGATCAGGAAAGTGAGTATTAAGAATGCAAAAAGAGAGCACAATTAAAGAGAGAGTCTAATCTGGGACCAGGTGAAGGCGAGAGAGTAGCTTTGAACCTGGGTCAGGAAATTTGCATGATGACCAGTTCTGATAGAGATTTTGGGATTCCTATCTTTCTGTTTCTTAACTTTGAAGAGTATAGCACTGCAATAGACATTTTTCTTCACCACCACCACCAACAACAACAACGTACTCTATTCATAGAGGTTCTTATTGAAGGGAAGAAAACTTTGTGCAAGAGTATTACTGGACCAACCTTTGCCAAAAGGGCGATGGGAACTGGGGATCTGAGAGGAAGTGAACTTGTGGGTAGGTGCTTTTTGAGAACTAAATCAACCTCACTCCCTCTCAGGCTGTTTTTGCTTTCTACTCCCTAAAGACCTTCTTTCCAGATGGCACTGAGGTCACCTGAATTTATCACTGCTAGTTGGGTGTCAGATTGTCCCCGTCAAAGGGGAAAATGAGAAGATGGTAGGGGCCTCACTGAAGAGATAACTTATGATACCTGGAACCCTAAACTACTCTTACTTCTCCCAGAAAATGGAATGTGAAAGAAGGGTTAACAGATGCTTTCTTCCCTTCTCTTTGTTTAGAAATAGTAAGGAATTAGGACATGGGTATGCACTGACCTCAAAGATCTTTTGGTATTCTCTAACAAATGTGATTATATAAGCTGTGGCAAGGCCACTGAATGAGAAAGACAGTGAAGGCAGGCATAGTTGTCTTCTCGACAATTATTTGCAGACATCATTAATAAATTCCCCTATGAAGCAGCAATCAAGCAAATTCTTCCCCTTGGCAAAATGTTTAACTGCTGCACAGAAATAGCTGTAATCAGACCAAGATTAGAACTGAGGGAGGCTTACTTTATGTATTTCCTCTTCTAGTTTTTGAATAAGCCTATGAGGTACAAGGCAAGTAGGTTTCCCCATGTATATACCCCTCAGGAGTCCTCATTCATTGACATACTTATTATACGTGCAGTTGAAAGTTTCCCTTTGCCCCATTTTTTAATCTTTTGTGTTTTATCAAGATCAGAATGAAATATCCTCTCTCTATGTTTACATGGAGGGGGATCTCAAAAGACCCCACTGAGGTGTAATTCATTGAAGGTTGTTTTATTGGAGAGAGAAAAATAAAGGGAATGAGGAGAAAAAAAATGATTTTTTTCAAAGGAGGATTTTGTGGCTTTTGGCACTGTTAATAATTTTTGTGGAAAAATAATGTTTTCTTGTGTGTTTAATCCTGTGCCAAGGCAGCTGCTGGTTCAGTAGCATTCTGCAACAAATTAGAGGGCAGTTAAAGTGAGATTTTCCACCATCAAGAACAAAGCAAGGCCAGTTAGTATGAGGACAGCTTGTTCTAGTTGCTAATGTGCTTAAAAACTTGCTGCACATAATTTAAAACAGCTCTTGTGTGAGGATGCTGCAGCTCTGGCTTCTGAGGTCTAGTCCTAATTCCAAATCAAATGGAAGCAGCTGAATTAGAAAATGACAAGCTATGCACTGACATCGTCTGCCCTGGTTACAAAGATCATTTTTTTCATCATTGCTATTGATATGAAAGTTAATTCCCCTCAATATTAAAATATTTAATGGAATACAGCTGTCTGAAATATGAAGCTTGCAGCCCCTATTTACTGAAGGAGAGCTCTCAATAACTGTGTGGCAGCTCTAACACACTTACAAATTATTTAAAGATGTATTACCTTTGCTGGGAAGGAAACAGATGTTAAAAAGATTCAGTGCCTCCTTAAAAGTTGATCTGAATCTCAAGAGTTTTAATCAATGTAGCTTTTTATTTCATTGGCTTGGAATTAAATGGGATTCCTTGGTTGAAATGCATTGGAAAAGAGCATGTTGGAGTCCAAATACCTTTCAATGTCTAGAATTTAAAACTTTCATTTGTAACTGGGATACACTGTAGAGAATTAAATCTAGGTGGGAGAGAAATAGGAGAAGGCAGATATTTAGTTGGAGTTTTTGCCTACTTATATATGGGCTAAGCACAGCTATAGCAGTGAGTAGTTTTAGACACTGTGTGAGCAAGGAGTGAGGACTCAGCTCCTAAAATCACATTCATCAGGCTGAATATTAAATGCTTCATAAAGGCCAAGTGCACTGCTGACACCCTCACTAATAGGATTTCAAATGCTACCCTTGTAACTATCCTAGAAAATATAAATGAAAAACATGAAGGTCCAAAGAAGGCTTTGAAAAAAATCTCAGAGATCAAAATTTCTTGGGAGACTACATATGCATGAAAAAAAAAATGAGAGTATTTAGGCTAAAATGAATTGAGATAAATAGAAGAATTTTATTTAAAGGGAGTTTCAGAAAACCTATTTCCCATTTATATTCTACTATTAGCACTTGGGTTGGAAAATTATGCACTTTTTGTCTATATGATGTCAAATATGAGCTTCTTTTGAAACAGTTTCCTCTAGTAAAATGTAAATTGTTTAAATATTTAGTATTTTTAAAGCATTTATTTCTCTCTGCTTGAGCTGAAGTGGAGATTAGGAATTAGAGTAGAAAAAGTATGAGTAGACCCTCTTAACACAAGGAAACTGAGACGCGGCTTATTTGGTGATGGGTTACTGAGTGTGAGTAAGCTATTCACCAACTGCTGTCTCTTATGGGATACTACAGAGACTACCAACTTTTGGGGACTTAAGCCTTATCAAAAAGATAGATAATAGGATTCTGTGGCAAATGCAAAGTTGAATGGAATAAAATAAATTTCTTAGACTTCTTAGTAGTTTAATTTTTGCATTATGAACAGTTTATGTAGGGCTTATCAAATTTACTTGAACATGGAACACATGTAATAGACCCCAGAACATATTCTATAACAATTTAATTCCTACATTTATATATATATGAATATGTATATATGCACATTTATTATTATTATTATTATTATTTATTTATTTTGATTCTGTTTTTATTATTAGTTGTTCAAAACATTACAAAGCTCTTGACATATCATATTTCATACATTTGATTCAAGAAGATTATGAACTCCCATTTTTACCCCGTATACATATTGCAGATTCACATCGGTTCCACATCCACTTTTTTACATACTGCCATACTAGTGTCGTATTCTGCTGCCCTTCCTATCCTCTACTATCCCCACTCCCCTCCCCTCCCCTCTCCTCCCATCTTCTCTCTCTACCCCATCTACTGTAATTCATTTCTCTCTCTTGTTTTTTCCCCCTTTCCCCTCACTTCCTCTTATATGTAATTTTGTATAACAATTGAGGGTCTCCTTCCTTTACCATGCAATTTCCCTTCTCTCTCTCTTTCCCTCCCCCTTCTCAACCCTGTTTAATGGTGGTCTTCTTCTCATGTTCTTCCTCCCTATTCTGTTCTTAGTTGCTCTCCTTATATCAAAGATGACATTTGGCATTTGTTTTTTAGGGATTGGCTAGCTTCACTTAGCATAATCTGCTCTAATGCCATCCATTTCCCTGCAAATTCCATGATTTTGTCATTTTTTAGTGCAGAGTAATACTCCATTGTGTATTAATGCCACATTTTTTTTTTATCCATTCATCTATTGAAGGGCATCTAGATTGGTTCCACAGTCTAGCTATTGTGAATTGTGCTGCTATGAACATCGATATAGCAATATCCCTATAGTACACTCTTTTAAGGTCTTCAGGGAATAGTCCGAGAAGGGCAATAGCTGGGTCAAATGGTGGTTCCATTCCCAGCTTTCCCAGGAATCTCCATACTGCTTTCCAAATTGGCCGCACCAATTTGCAGTGCCACCAGCAATGTACAAGAGTACCCTTTTCCCCACATCCTCGCCAGCACTTGTTGTTGTTTGACTTCATAATGGCTGCCAATCTTACTGGAGTGAGATGGTATCTTAGGGTGGTTTTGATTTGCATTTCTCTGACTGCTAGAGATGGTGAGCATTTTTTCATGTACTTGTTGATTGATTGTATGTCCTCCTCTGAGAAGTGTCTGTTCAGGTCCTTGGCCCATTTGTTGATTGGGTTATTTGTTATCTTATTGTTTAATTTTTTGAGTTTTTTGTATACTCTGGATATTAGGGCTCTATCTGAAGTGTGAGGAGTAAAGATTTGTTCCCATGATGTAGGCTCCCTATTTACCTCTCTTCTTGTTTCTCTTGCTGAGAAAAAACTTTTTAGTTTGAGTAAGTCCCATTTGTTGATTCTTGTTATTAACTCTTGTGCTATGGGTGTCCTATTAAGGAATTTGGAGCCCAACCCCACAATATGTAGATCAGAGCCAACTGTTTCTTCTATCAGACGCAGAGTCTCTGATTTGATATCAAGCTCCTTGATCCATTTTGAGTTAACTTTTGTGCATGGCGAGAGAAAGGGATTCAGTTTCATTTTGTTGCATATGGATTTCCAGTTTTCCCAGCACCATTTGTTGAAGATGCTATCCTTCCTCCATTGCATGCTTTTAGCCCCTTTATCAAATATAAGATAGTTGTAGTTTTGTGGATTGGTTTCTGTGTCCTCTATTCTGTACCATTGGTCCACCCGCCTGTTTTGGTACCAGTACCATGCTGTTTTTGTTACTATTGCTCTGTAGTATAGTTTGAAGTCTGGTATCGCTATACCGCCTGATTCACACTTCCTGCTTAGCATTGTTTTTGCTATTCTGGGTCTTTTATTTTTCCATATGAATTTCATGATTGCTTTCTCTATTTCTACAAGAAATGCCGATGGGATTTTGATTGGCATTGCATTAAACCTATAGAGAACTTTTGGTAATATCGCCATTTTGATGATGTTAGTTCTGCCTATCCATGAACAGGGTATATTTTTCCATCTTCTAAGATCTTCTTCTATTTCTCTCTTTAGGGTTCTGTAGTTTTCATTGTATAAGTCTTTCACCTCTTTTGTTAGGTTGATTCCCAAGTATTTTATTTTTTTTGAAGATATTTTGAATGGAGTGGTTGTCCTCATTTCCAATTCAGAGGATTTGTCGCTGATATACAGGAATGCCTTTGATTTATGTGTGTTGATTTTATATCCTGCCACTTTGCTGAATTCATTTATTAGCTCTAATAGTTTCTTTGTAGAGCCTTTTGGGTCTGCTAGGTATAGAATCATATCATCTGCAAATAGTGATAATTTAAGTTCTTCTTTTCCTATTTTTATGCCTTTAATTTCTTTCGTCTGTCTAATTGCTCTGGCCAGTGTTTCGAGAACTATGTTGAACAGAAGTGGAGAGAGAGGGCATCCCTGTCTTGTTCCAGATTTTAGAGGGAATGCCTTCAGTTTTTCTCCATTCAGAATGATGCTAGCCTGAGGCTTAGCATAGATTGCTTTTACAATATTGAGGTATGTTCCTGTTATCCCTAGTTTTTCTAGAGTTTTGAACATAAAGGGATGCTGTACTTTGTCGAATGCTTTTTCTGCATCTATCGAGATGATCATATGGTTCTTATCTTTAAGTCTATTGATGTGGTGAATAACATTTATTGATTTCTGTATATTGAACCATACTTGCATCCCAGGGATGAATCCTACTTGATCATGATGCACAATTTTTTTGATGTGTTTTTGTATCCGATTCACCAGAATTTTATTGAGGATTTTTGCATCTAGGTTCATTAGAGATATTGGTCTGTAGTTTTCTTTCTTTGAGGTGTCTTTGTCTGATTTCGGAATTAGGGTGATGTTGGCCTCATAGAATGAATTTGGAAGTTCTCCCTCTTTTTCTATTTCCTGAAATAGCTTGAAAAGTATTTGTATTAATTCTTCTCTAAAGGTTTTGTAAAACTCCGCTGTATACCCATCCAGTACTGGGCTTTTCTTGGTTGGTAGTCTTTTGATTGCTTCTTCTATTTCATCCATTGATATTGGTCTGTTCAAATTGTGTGTATCCTCCTGATTCTGTCTGGGCAAATCATATGACTTAAGAAATTTATCGATGTCTTCACTATCTTCTATTTTATTGAAATAAGGTTTTCAAAATAATTTCTAATTGTCTTCTGTGTTTCTGTAGCATCTGTTATGATATTGCCTTTTTCATCCCGTATGTTAGTAATTTGAGTTCTCTCTCTTCTTCTCTTCATTAGCATGGCTAAGGGTCTGTCGATCTTATTTATTTTTTTGAAGAACCAACTTTTAGTTTTGTCAATTTTTTCAATAGTTTCTTTTGTTTCAATTTCATTGATTTCCGCTCTGATTTTAATTATTTCTTGCCTTCTGCTATATTTGCTGTTGTTTTGCTCTTCCTTTTCTAGCTCATTTATTTGTTGGTTTTTTTCTTTTTTTGAGGAATGACCTCCAGGCAATGAATTTCCCTCTTAAAACTGCTTTCATTGTGTCCCATAGTTTCCGATATGTTGTGTCTGTATTTTCATTTATCTCTAAGAATTTTTTGATTTCCTCCTTTATGTCTTCTGTAACCCATTGATCACTCAGTAACATATTGTTCGTTTTCCATGTGATGTAGGATTTTTCCTTCCTTCTTTTCTCATTGATTTCCAGTTTCATTCCATTATGATCAGATAAAATGCATGGTATTATCTCCACCCCTTTATATTTACTGAGGGTTGCCCTATGGCATAATATATGGTCTATTTTTGAGAAGGATCCATGTGCTACTGAGAAAAGAGTATATCCACTTGATGATGGTTGATATATTCTATATATGTCAATTAAGTCTAGGATATTGATTGTGATATTGAGTTCTATAGTTTCTTTATTCAACTTTTGTTTGGAGGATCTGTCCAATGGTGAGAGAGGTGTGTTGAAATCACCCATAATTATTGTGTTGTGGTCTATTTGATTCTTGAACTTGAGAAGAGTTTGTTTTATGAACGTCGCAGCACCCTTATTTGGTGCATAAATATTGATAATTGTTATGTCTTGTTGGTGAATGGTTCCTTTTAACAGTATATAATGTCCTTCCTTATCCCTTTTGATTAACTTAGTCTTGAAGTCGATTTTATTCGATATGAGGATGGCCACCCCTGCTTGCTTACGAGGACCATGTGCGTGGTATATTTTTTCCCAACCTTTCACCTTCAGCCTGTGTATGTCTTTTCCAATCAGATGTGTCTCCTGGAGGTAGCATATTTTTGGATTTGTTTTTTTTAATGCATGTTACCAGCCTATGTCGCTTTATTGGAGAGTTTAAGCCATTAACGTTTAGAGTTACTATTGATATATGGTTTGTACTTCCAGCCATGTTTGATTATTTATCTTTTTTTTTTTTTTAATTTAGTTTGTTTCTCCATGATTAGCTTTCCCCCTGCCCTCTGTCTTTACTGAGGTACTTCCCACTGTTGGTTTTGGTTATTGTTTTTCATTTCTTCCTCGTGTAGTGTTTTGCTCAAGATGCTTCGCAATGCTGGTTTTCTGGCTGCAAATTCTTTTAACTTTTGTTTATCATGAGAGATTTTTATTTTGTTGTCATACCTGAAGCTTAATTTTGCTGGATACAAAATTCTTGGTTGGAATCCATTGTCTTTCAGTGTTTAAAATACATTGTTCCAGGATCTTCTCGCTTTCAGCATCTGTGATGAAAAATCCGTTGTTAACCTTATTGGTTTACCACTGAACGTAATCTGCCTCCTTTCTCTTGTAGCTTTTAATATTTTCTCTTTGATCTGTATATTGGATATCTTCATAACAATATGTCTTGGCGTTGGTCTACTGTGATTTTGTATGCTCGGTATCCTGTATGCATCTACAATTTGTACATCCGTTTCCTTTTTTTATTTCTGGAAAGTTTTCTATAATTATTTCATTCAGCAGGTTGCTCATTCCCTTGGTTTGAACCTGTATACCTTCCTCTATCCCGATGACTCTTAAGTTTGTTTTTTTTGTTATCCCATATCTCTTGGATGTTTTTCTCGTGATTTTTTTACCTGCCTTTCTGAGTTGGCTAGACTATTTTCAAGATGATATATTTTGTCTTCATTATCTGACACTCTGGCTTCTACTTGCTCCACTCTGTTAGTGATACTCTCATTTGAGTTTTTAATTTGGTTTATAGTTTCCTTCATTTCTAGAATTATTGTTTGATTTTTTTATAATCTCTATCTCCTTATAAAGATGCTTATTTGCTTCTTTTATCTGTTTATGTAATTCATTTTCAATGTGTTCTTTCATTGTTTGAATTTTCTGTCTCATATCCTCTTTAAGATTCCATTCCATCTGTCTAAGGTATTCCTTGAGTTCTTTATTTGACCATTTTTCTGATGCCTCTAGGTCCTCCTGAGTATTTAGGCTGTCCTGCATTGTTTGTACTCCTTTTCTTCCTTGCTTTTTCATGCTGCTCATGTTACTTCTTGTTCTGTTTGACTGCTGAGTTACTGTTTACTCCTATAAATTTTTTGATGCTTGGGAGGAAAGGTATTAGAAGGGAAGTGAAGAAGTCACTAAAGAGAATGAGAGTAAGCAGGTAGAATTCAAGGAAGGGGGAATAAGGAAATTGAAAAGAAATGAAAAGACAAAAGAAAAAAATAGAAAATAAAAAAAGAAAAAAAAATTAAAATATAATCAAAAAAATAAAAATAAAAAATTAATAAATAATAAAAAATATTTTAAAAACTTAAAAAAAATTAAAAATTAAAAAAATTTAAAAAATGAAAATGAAAAAAAACCCAAATTAAAAAAAAATAATAATAATAAATGCAGTCTTAGAGTTTGATTGACTTCTCTTCCAGTAGGTGGAGCTGTGCCCACGGGGCCAAGCTTCTCCTCTCAATACTCGGGAACCAATCACTGTGCAGCAGCTCCTCCTCCCAGACTGGGCGGGTCTCCAATCCTGAGTGCCTAGGGCCCTTTCTTGTGTCTAGACACTTCCCCAGTTTTCCTCCAGCCAGGCCCCACTCACCGGTGATGCTCACCACAATACTGGCTACATGCCAGGTCTGCTGCTCCCGGGAGCCCTATTTTCTTGAACAACTGGGCACACTCTCCCTGTTTGCCATTCTCTCAGACCCTAAGTTTGTGGAGCTTGGGGCTGAGAACCCTCAGTGAATTTTGCTTGCCCTCCGGTAGCCACGCCCCCGGTAGCTGGTGCAAGAGACCTCAGTTGTCAGCACTGGTGGGAGCGGTAGCCGGGGGTTCCACGCCACTGGTCCCGCACCACTCCTGATTTCCTTGGTCTGACTATTGCGCTCACGGGAGAGCTAGGAGGGGCCCTTATGGGAGAGCTGGGAGGGGCCCTTAAGGTTTCCCTGCTGTGTGGAGAGGGAGGGCTACGGGGTTACATACCTGTCGCTGCCGATTTCAATGAAGTTATCTCCTCCACCGCATTCTGGTGACATTAGTTCTCTGCCATGGTGGTATCCCATGCAAATGGCGACAGTTCTTTCCTTTTGCTGGGTGACCAATGCAACGGGTGGGTCATGACTGGCTCTCTTAAGCCCCGTCTCAATCCTGTGGCCACTGCCTATGAAGGCTTGGTTGGTATTAACCTCCGCAGGTTCAGAAGGGCCGACCAGTTGTTAGAGCGGGATCATTTAGTGCTGAGTCACAGTGGTTTGTCTGCGAGACGCAGGCGAACGGGAGCTTGAATTCAGCCGATCCGGGCTTGGTGTGTGTTCTGAGAGGCCCAGACTATTCGCCCCAGATCCACGTCAGCTCAGCATTGCCTAGTAATCCTGAGCAAACAGCATTTAGACGGTTTAAGACTCCTTATGCCCACGCAGCTGAAGAGGTCAGAGACTTGATCTCTCCACGCCCGCCGCCATGTTGGATCTCTCTATTATTATTATTATTATTATTATTATTATTATTATTATTATTTGTTAACAGGTGCACTCGACCACTGAGCCACAACCCCAGCCCTATTTTTGTATTTTATTTAGAGACAGGGTCTCACTGAGTTGCTTAGCACCTTGCTTTTGCTGAGGCTGGCATTGAACTCAAGATACTCCTGCCCCAGCCTCTGGAGCTACTGGGCTTACAGGCATGCACCACTGCACTGGGCCATTTATATATTTTATAACACTCTTATTTCTACATTTATATAATATCTCCATCTCAAGTCACACTTCTAGGCCTTGGATGGGATGAGAGAAGAGAGAGAGAGAGAGAGAGAGAGAGAGAGAGAGAGAGAGAGAGAGAGAGGTGAATTCAACTTGAATCTTGCCTGTAGGTTTCTTATAATTCAGTAGAGAAGATATGTGTTGCAACAACCACCCTGTAAATAAAGTCTGATAGGGGAATGGGAGATTAGAGGAAAGAAAGACTATTTTTAGCTGGGACAAAAGGAGGGTTTCCCAAATGAAATAACATTGACCTGGACCTTGAATTTGGGGTGGGCTTGGTAAATGTTAAGAGGGAGGATAATAGCAAATTATTCCAGGCTTAGAAAAACAGTAGAGAAAGGGTGTGGAATGTGGAAATTTTAATAAGGAATAGTGTTGAAAAAGTCCCTTTTGTAATACATACTCATAAAGTCTACAAGAAGTAGATGAGAAGGCATGAACAAAATATTATTTAAAATGTCTCCTAGTAAAAACTATATATGTACTTAATGTATGTATATAAACACATATACAAACATTATTTTCTAAAGAGAAAATAATTATCTTTCCATGTTAATATCAACCTCTGGATTAATCTAGAAAATAGTTCAAAATGTCTCAGAGCTGTATGGGCAGATTCTCACCACTCATCACAACTAGATCTGCTCCAGCTGTAGTTTCCACCTAGTACAAGGAAGACATTGAGGCAAAGGCCTCCCCTCCACAGAAGACTACTTATCCCAGGAGCTACCACACTCCAGGATCTGTCTGTTTAATACCCATACTTAAAAACATTGCCCTTCTTCAGCCTAAACAAGCTCAAGTGAATGCTTTAGGTGACTACCTGTAATGAAAGTCTGGACAATTAGTTCTGATCTTCTGTCACTGAGAATATGAATGATTGATTGCAGTGAAGCTCTGCTTCTGATAAAGCAATTCAAACATATACACTTGTATTTTAAAAAATATACCAAGAATTTAAGGAAAAACTTTAATTATACTACTTTTCACTTTTTAAATGTTGCCTTCTAATTTTTATCCAGAAGCACACATATTTTTCCCTATTATGCAGTGATTTTAATTTTGTACTCTTATTTCTTAATATACTTTATTTTATATTTTGCTACATTCTTTCTGATTTTATTGAAGCATCTATTTTTAAAGAATAATTTGTTTTTGCAAAAATAAACACTTATTATAAGAATGTCAAAACTCAAAACTACCAAAAGGATGTTAAAAAAACTATAAATTTTTACATCCCCAAATAACTATCATTAACATTTATTATACATAATTCTAGACATACTGGTATTGTGTTTTAGTAAGAAAGGCAGATAAAAGGAAACTAAGGCAATTGCTGAAATTCAGGTAAATTTATCTTTAACAAAATGTGGGGCTTCATAAAGTGTCCCTTTTAAGTTTGTACTCAAAGCACAATGCACTACAAAAGACTAGAATCTTTTATTTTAGCTTTGTGTTTTAAATTTTACTCTGCCTTTGAGAATGAATTTTCCCATTTTCTTCACCTATTTTTATTTATGTATTACATTATTATTTTAATATCATTAAGTTATATTTACATTCTGTTATATAACAATTTTCATGTTATTTTCTTTTCCATTCATTTTTTGGTTAACTGGATAAAGAGCTATTGAGTTTTGCATAACTGAGCTCTTTCATACTTTAATATAGCATTGTACAATGGAACTTTCTGTGGTAACAGTATCTGTGTGGTCTAGAACAAGTTAACTGTTAGCCATATGTTGCTGTTGAGCAAGTGAAATGTGGCTAGTATGACTAAGGCATTGAGTTTTAAATTTTGCTTATTATTATTTTTTCTTTGTACTAGGGATTGAAATCAGGGGCTCTTGACCATTGAGCCACATCCTTAGCCCTGTTTTGTATTTTATTGAGAGATAGGGTTTCACTGAGTTGCTCAGTGCCTTGCTTTTGGTGAGGCTGGCTTTGAACTTGCGATTATCCTGCCTTAGCTTCCTGAGCCACTGGGATTACAGGCATGCGCCACCTTTACTTGTTAAATAACATTTAAATAGCCACACGAAGCTGGAAGTACCATATTGGTCAGTGGTTCTCTTTTTAATATACTTTCATATACCTTTTACCTTTATCTTGGGTCATAGTTTATATTAGAATTTTGTAGGCATTGAATGTTGCTGGGGAAAATTCAAGGCTATTCTAAGTTTTTCTTTATTGTTTGACATTATTTTATATTTTGAGAGATCCCAGGGGGCAGGGAGAGGAGGTTTCCTAGTGCTGTTGAAAGAGGCACGATGTACAATCTTTTGTACTCATTTCCATATTTACCAATGATATTCAACATGGAAATGTTATTGTATCTGCAAGGTAGTTGAATATTGAAGTTTTACCAAAAAGAAAGGAAGGTTAAATAATTTCCCTAATGTAAGAAATAGGATTGTGAAGAGAAAACCTACAGAATGGTGAAAATCCTTCTCTAGCTTCTCTTCTGACAGAGTATTAACATCTAGAATAAATAAAGAACTCAAAAACTTCACACTAAAAAATCAAATAACCCAAACTAATAAATAGGCAAATGAATTAAACAGACACTTCTCCAAAGAAGAAATACAAATGTCCAACAAATATATTTTTAAAATATTCAACATCATTAGCAATTAGGGAAATACAAATTATAGCTACCCTGAGATTTCATCTTACTCCAGTGAGAATAGCAGTCATCAAGAATACAAATGATAATAAATGCTGGAGAGCATGTGGAGAAAAAGTAACACTTTTACATTATTGATGAGATTATAAGTTAGCCACTTTGAAAATCAGTATGGAGGCTCCTCGAAAGACTTGGCATGGAACCCAGCTATATTACTTGTCTGTGTTTATTCTTAAGAGTTAAAGTCATCATACTGTAGTGATAAATGCATATCAATATATATAGTGGCACAAACACAATAACCAAAGTATGGAACCAGCCTAGGTATCCATCAATGGATGAATAGATAATACGATGTGTGTGTGTGTGTAATGGATATATATATCCATATGCAACAAAATGAAACTGAATCCCTTTCTCTCGCCATGCACAAAAGTTAATTCAAAATGGATCAAGGAGCTTGATATCAAATCAGAGACACGCCGTCTGATAGAAGAAAAAGTTGGCTACGATCTACATACTGTGGGGTCGGGCTCCAAATTCCTCAATAGGACACCCATAGCACAAAAGTTAATAACTAGAATCAACAAATGGGACTTACTCAAACTAAAAAGTTTTTTCTCAGCAAAAGTAACAATAAGAGAGGTAAATAGGGAGCCTACACCCTGGGAACAAATCTTTACTCCTCACACTTCAGATAGAGCCCTAATATCCAGAGTATACAAAGAACTCAAAAAATTAGACAATAAGAGAACAAACAACCCAATCAACAAATGGGCCAAGGACCTGAACAGACACTTCTCAGAGGAGGACATACAGTCAATCAACAAGTACATGAAAAAATGCTCACCATCTCTAGCTGTCAGAGAAATGCAAATCAAAACCACCCTAAGATACCATCTCACTCCAGTAAGATTGGCAGCCATTAGGAAGTCAAACAACAACAAGTGCTGGCGAGGATGTGGGGAAAAGGGTACACTTGTACATTGCTGGTGGGACTGCAGATTGGTGCAGCCAATTTGGAAAGCAGTATGGAGATTTCTTGGAAAGCTGGGAATGGAGCCACCATTTGACCCAGCTATTCCCCTTCTTGGTCTATTCCCTAAAGACCTAAAAAGAGCATGCTACAGGGACACTGCTACATCGATGTTCATAGCAGCACAGCTCACAATAGCAAGACTGTGGAACCAACCTAGATGCACTTCAATAGACGAATGGATAAAAAAAATGTGGCATTTATACACAATGGAGTATTACCCTGCATTAAAAAATGACAAAATCATAGAATTTACAGGGAAATGGATGGCATTAGAGCAGATTATGCTAAGTGAAGCTAGCCAATCCCTAAAAAACAAATGCCAAATGTCTTCTTTGATATAAGGAGAGTAACTAAGATCAGAGTAGGGACGAAGAGCAGGAGAAGAAGATTAACATTTAACAGGGATGAGAGGTGGGAGGGAAAGGGAGAGAGAAGGGAAATTGCATGGTAATGGAAGGAGACCCTCAGGGTTATACAGTGGAGGGGGTAGAGAGAGAGGAGGGGAGGGGAGGGGAGATGTGGGGAGGGGGGAGGGTGGAGGATGGGAAAGGCAGCGGAGCACAACAGACACTAGTATGGCAATATGTAAATCAATGGATGTGTAACTGATGTGATTCTGCAATCCGTGTATGGGGTGAAGGTGGGAGTTCATAACCCATTTGAATCAAAGTGTGGAATATGATATGTCAAGAAATTTGTAATGTTTTGAACAACCCACAATAAAAAATTAAAAAAAAATCTGCACACCTTTAAAATGTAAAAAAAAAAAAAAAAAAAAAAAAACTAAAAAAATAAATATTTTCTTTAAAAAAGAGTAGTAATAGAAAAAGTTTAGTTTTAAAGTTGAATCATAAACATAGCTAATAATTACTGCTTGCAGTTATTAACTTTAATAGAAAGGTTACCCCCCCAACTTACAGTAAATATCAAAACTATCTACAGTATGCTGTGCATCACCAGTTCAATTACATTTGACTAAGTGAATACTAAGCTACACCAAGGGCTTAAGTCAAATGGTCACATGTGAGTCCTGGTATAGGATTGAACAGAATATGCCATGATGCACTAGGCATTTACCTGGGGGGTTTCTATATGAGTGAATTTTTAAAAGATCTGTATAGACCTATAATTTTTTCCAATTAATGATACATTTTTTTAAAAGTTCATAATATATAAAGCAAGTAAAGGAGGCTTTCTTCTGATGTCTGTAAAACACTAAAAACAGATTAATCTGGTAGCCTGAGTTAAATTATAATGATCTCCAGTGTCTTATACTCTAATATATACATATTAAAACTTGAATGTTGTTTTCTATACAGTTTAAAAAATATTAAAACAGGCTCAAAAATCTATTTGAACAAATTACCAATAAAAACACTATTGAATATAGTTTGACTTACCTTGTGTCCTTTCTATAAAGCCTCATAGACCTTAATAATTGCAAATATAATATCCGTGTAGCATCTATCCAAAAAATCATCTTAAGTCTTCATGATTTTTTTCCTAAACTCATTAGCTCATGTTCTTTTTTTGTGGCCAGAATAAAAAGGGAGTTCATTCAAACCTGCTTGCTTTGACTTAGCATATTTATAGAGGATCATTTTTCCTAATTTGAGATCTTATAGACCTTGAAGCAAAGTGTGTGTGTGTGTGTGTGTGTGTGTTTGTGTGTGTGTTGCAAATTACTGTGATCAGTGGTCTAGAAAATGGTCCAGGTTGATTATATTGCATATTAACTTAAATCCAGGGTAAAGATCCTTAGCTGGTCAGCTCTTGCTGGGAGAGATGCCCAAATTTTTTTCACCAGCATGAATCAACTTTTGGCAGCTCTGGAAAGGAATCCCAGAAGTGGACATTCCTTTCCTCTGGCTTTCTCTTTAGTTGCAATTCTAAGCTTCTGTGATTTCTCACTGTATTTCTAGACTATGACCATTTTTAAAAAATCTCCTTTAATAAAGTAGGAACAGGTTCATGCAAGCAGAGGGAGCAGGAATCAGATATGTGCTGACAGTAAAGTCTGAAGTATGCAGGACATAAATCACACACACTGACTTCATATGTTTGTGGGAATAGGTTTGCTCTTTTAAGTTAGAAACTGCCAAAGTATGGGTCCAGATTGTGAAGTCTCTTTTCAAAATGTGGAAAGAATAATTTATAGAGTTCTGGCACCAAAGAGAGTTTATATCCTTTAAAGATGTCTCCTTTGAACTGGATATGGTGGTGCATACCTGTAATTCCAGCCATTCAGGAGGCTGAGGCAGGAGGATAGCAAGTTCAAAGCCAGTCTCAAAAACTTAGTGAGGGCCTAAGCAACTCAGTGAGACCCTGCCTCTATATAAAATATAAAAAAGAGCTGGGGATATTGCTCAGTGGTTAAGTGCCCCAGGTTCAATGGTTCAATCCCTGGTACCAAAAAAAAAAAAAAAGCCTCCTTTGTGCAGTCTGGGATATGTGGGATGTGGGATAAATTCATTCATTCATTTACTGAATGATGACAAGGACCTTGGAGGAGCATCCAGAGTCCACAATCTTCATCTGCAGTATGGGGAAACTGAGGCCTAGTAAAGTACAAAGAGTCTCTAAGGCCATACACATGTGGGTGCCAGTCCTCTCTTACTTAGTAAGTTCTAACTTTTCAGCCAGATATTATTCTTGACTCTGGAAAGACAGAGCAAAATAGACATTGTCTCTGTCTCCACAGAGCTAAATATATTGTGTAGGAGCAAGCACTTCAGAAATTTGAGTACAGTGCTAAGTTTGGGACAGATTTTCCTAAAGTGATCTTGTTTCTTCCTTTAAACTTCTAAGGACCTACTACTGAATTGGCTATTGTTTCTATAATTATCAGAAAATGAGAAGACAAACCACACACCAAGGGAAAATATTTACAAAATTCTTATCTGAAAAAGGACTGTTTTACATAATTTACAAAGAAGGCTTAAAACTTAGTAGGAAAATGATTAACTCAATTTAAAAATGGCCAGTAGACCTTTGTGCTCCAAAAGGCACAAAGATGTCAAAAAAAGCATATAAAAAGATGTTCTATGTCATATTTTGTTAGGGAATTGCAAACTAAAACAACAACAAGATACTACTATATACCTATTAAAATAATACCAGACTAAAATACTGACAGTATCACATGCTGGTGAGGATATAGAATAGCAAAAACTCTCAAACATTGCTGGGGGGAATGCAAAATGGTAGCACACTTTGGAAGACAGTTTGGCAGTCTCTTACAAAACTAAACATATTCATATGATCCAGCAATTTTGCTCCTTTGGTGTTTATACAAATGAATTGAAACTATGTCCAAATAAAAACCTGCACATAGATGTGTATGGCAGCTTTATTCATAATCGCCCCACATCAGAAGCAAGTAGGTGTCCTTCAGTAGCTAAATGGATAAAAAAACTGTGGTATATTCAGGCAATGCAATATTATTCCACATTAAAAAGAGATGAGCTATCAAGTCACAAAAAGGTACACAGGAAACTTAAATGCATATTACAAAGTTAAGTCAATCTAAAAAGCTGTATACTAAATGATTTCAACTATATGACAATCTGGAAAAGTCAAACTATGGAGACAGTAAAGACATTCGTGATTGTTTGGGGGCTATAACGAGGCGAGGAAGAATAGGAGGTAGAAGACTTGGGGCAGTGAAATCGTTCTATATGATATCACAGTGGTAGATACATGTCAGTATATATTTGTTAAAATTCACAGAATGTAAAACAGGAAGAGTGACCCTTAATGTAAACTATGAACTCCGGATGATAACAATGTATTGGTATAGGTTGTAACAAATGTATAGCTCTAATGCTGGGTATTGATGGTGGTGAAGGTTGGGCTTGTATGGGGCAAAGGGATAAATGGGAACTTGATGTACTTCTCCTTAATTTAACTGTGAATATAAATCTTCTCTAAAAATATGATCTACTAAAAATTGCTGTTATTTCCTTTTTGTAGATTCATTGAGAAGGTTAGTAGGGCTAAGGATGTTGTTTATTGGTAGAGTACTTACCTAGTGTGTGAGAGGTCCTGGGTTCAATTCCAGTCACTATGTGTGTGTGGTAGCGGGGTGGGTTGGGGTCAGGATATGGTAAAGTAAATTGAGAAGGTGAGTGTCTCAAGTAACTGATCCCAAGACCAGTGTTTCTTTTGATCCACATTGGTGGATAACTTTTTAATTAATAGAGCTCTGGGTATTCTTGAATGTGCTAATGATTCCATTGATTTTTAACTCTACCCAATTTTAGGTAGATGTCATCAGAATGAACTAGGGGGGACCTTTAGCCAAGATGGAAAATGGTATATACCTTAAGCTTTTTATTATTGTTTTTGTCTTTTTAACTTTAGAAACTTACTATATTAAACTTCTTCCTTTGAAATCTTCTGTTAATGGCCTTTTTCCTCCAACAGTTGAGGGTGGGCAGATTATTATCAGGTCATGCTGATTTTAAACAGGGCATACATTATGGGAATGCCCCACTGAGTTTATTATTAATCCTGTATATAATAGGGGGAAAAATCCCCAACCCTCCATACAACCCTGACCCTTTGTTTCCTGTTTGTATTATTGTTGGTTGTGGTGTGCTGCTGCCTGACCCATTATGAATTCCAAGTGCACAGCCCCTTCTTTGAATTTAACACTGCAGCCATAAATCGCTTGTCCATTTATAATTAAAATAAAATGTAGGATATGATGGAGCTCTAGAGAGCATATTGTCTGAAACTCTTGGATCTCATTCTCAGCACTGATGTGCCAAAGCTGTTTGGCAACGTATAAATCGAACTGGATGTTAGGACTGTTCATGGCCCTCTGGGGGCAGGTGGGCTGAGTACTTGGCTGAGATTGCCTTTGAGCATTTGAAAATGGCAATTGCCTGAGACTTTCCATGTTTTCTCCTGAAGTATTACTTTCTTCTTGGCTCTCCAGTATAACTGTGGGGGTGGATTTGAAATATCCAGACATATTGTTGATTGAGAAAAAATGTTGGAAAGTACATTAAAATCGGTGTCTGTCCTTTGCAGACACACTGTAAAGAGAAAGCAATTTTTAATTTTTCATTAAAGTGTATTCTTCTGTTTTTTTTTCAGTTTGAAAATGCTAGAAGCTTCTGGAAAATTGGTTGTCACATTGAAAGCTCTATTTCTTTTCATGTTACTGGTTTGTCCATGGAATCAGAGCAGGATGTGATACTGTATGAATTAGTACTAATGGGTTATTGAATAAGAATGGGGGGGAAGTGAGTTAAGAGGTGGTCTTGTGTCATGGAAAGTCTGGGTGTCATTGTTCTTGGCTGAACACCAATGTCTGGTAGTCTATTGGGTACTGGCTGATGTATTTTGGGTTCAGTGTGGGCAGTTAGATCCTGCTCCCCAAATCTCTCATTCTCTTTCTGAAGCCAGCAGGGGCATAAAACAGCAAAAGTTTAAGAGAAAAGGCCATTTGAACAAGGGGTTTTCAAGTCTTTGGTCACAATGTACATACTAACATTGCTTCAGCCAAAGTAAGTTATGTGGTCAAACCCAAAGCCAATGAAAGGGTGATGTACTTACCCCTTTGAATAGGAGGATTTGCAAAGTGACATGGAAAAGAACGTAGATGGAGTAAGGGCTGAAGAGTTGGGGCCACTGATACAATCTACTAGATACCATCCTCTTTTGGGAAATGGAAAGCTGCATATATTGCCCCCGCCCCCCCATCCATGCACTGGTTGGTCACAGGAAGAGATTTCTCACTTGACACCTCTGTCAGGTGGAATGGAAAATCTGGGTGTACTTTCCTTGGGACTCAATTTTTCCCACTAACCAGATATACAGGATTGTATCCACCAGTGATACTCAAAGTGTGGCTCAAGGGCTAGCAGAATCAGCAACAACTGGGAGCTTGGTGGAGCAAATTCTTGGGCCCCATTTCAGATCTATTAAATCAGAAACTCAGGACAAGGCCCAGGAATCTGTATTCTGAGTAGTTTTCCAGGTGATTTTAATGCTTGCTAACGTTTGAGAAACACTGTGGAGGACCAAATATTTTCCATGATATTCCTCATAACCTCATCCCTATGTTCCTTTCTCTTATTTTATTGAACTGCCATCATTCATTATCAACTTGCTGAGGGGGTTTCAGGATAGTTTTAACAACCCAAACTAGAGCATTCTTTACTGTACCATGAGGCCAAAATGAGCTTCCTCATTCTTCTACTTTACCCCAAGTTTTGGACTTCCAGATCAGCAAGTGTGGAAAATTATAGAATAGGACTATTGTTCTAGTTGGTTTACTGAGGCCTCAGGTCAAACACAGAAAACAGGAATAGGAGGTCATGAACATGTGCAAATCTTAACTCAATAACTCTGTCCAATATATGCATATTTGCTAATAGATTTCACATTTGTACTTTCTCACTAATTAGATGAATCACTTGACTTCATAGCTAGAGGTAAAGAGAATAAAAGACTTCTTCCAAACACTTCTAAGACAGTGAAAGTCATATGGTTGTAAAATGATTGGAGAGGTAGAACAGCATTGTTCCTCAGCTTTTGTTTGAGAGTATGTCGATCATCTTAGTAATTTTATGCTTAAGATGAGAAGTGTCAATTTTTTTCCATTTAGCAATTAATATAATTGCATTCTTTATTGAAAATATAATATAAAACAATATAAATATGATATGATGTGGCATCCTCATTCTTATCTAATTTTGAGATCACAAAAACTAGGTTTTAAGGTTTAGTATTGGCACTGATATCAAGAGTGTCATAACTCAGCACAACTGTATGTTAACTGTGTCCATTGTGTGCCATAGGGAGAGAAACAAAAGAACATAAAAGGAAAGGATGTAATTGCTTACAGGATAGAAGAAGATACTATCCTGCCAATTCCTTCCTGGAACTGTATGTATCATGTCCTGTGTTTGTGATATAGCAAAGGGAGTCATTGCTAACAATGAATAACATTATTGGGATGACAGCAGTTTAAGTGCTAAAGAAATTTGAGTTCTGACAAAACAGGCAGACACATAGAACATGAAAAATGTATAATGCATCACCATGGCTGGTTGTGTTTGTGGCAGTTAAGATACCAATACTGATTGAGAGGCTCATCTGTTCATTTGATTGTGTCTCATGGTTTAAATCTCTCTAACAGGTAGAGTGTGGTTTTGGAAAGAGCTAGTTTGCTCTGATTGATGGTGCATAGAGGGGGTTTTGGTCTGCCTCTCATGTAAATGTAAGGAATGAGCTTCTCTGAGTTTGTATTTACTTTATTATCAGAGATAATAAATGGGATAACTCTTTAAAAGAATAAAAAGGGAATGTAAAAGCCTTGAAAGCTTTGAAGTTTGCTGCACTAACAGCTGCTTACAGATACCTTTGCCAGTGTTGCTGTCACTATTTGATAACTTGATCCTTTATGGAAGAAAACTTGGAGTCACATTTTATTTTTCCTGTTTCTCTCACACCCAAATCCATTCTACTGCCTTCCAACTTCCTTTTCTCAATGTTTTTAGAGTGCATAATTTTTCTGTTTTTACTATATTGTTCATCCTTGTGGTGTAATCCTGTCTTGCTTTGAGCTTTGTCAGAACTACTTACCTGGTCACCCTGCTTCCAATACAGAAAGTCCTTTGTAGTTGTTATATGTGACCTTTTTACACTTTGAGTCATAAAAAGACTTCAGTGGTGTACCATTCATCATCCATGGCAGTGTTCTCCAAAGAGAATGCATAAGATGCTCTGATGTGTTACAGGGAGAAATGCTGGGATATGTACACACACACACACACACACGTACACACACACACGTACACACACACTCTTTTAGGAATTAAGAAATTAAGGTGCATTATCATTCATTATAGGGAGTGATAATGTTACCTACACTTTGTCCATGTATCATATCTGGGATTAAAGTAACCAAGGAAAAGAGAGAGAATTCCATAACACAGAGCTGTAGACAGCAAGGCCCTTGTGAACCTGCTTAATTGGGCTTACAGATTGTGTTGGCCAGTTTTAACCAAACTCCAAGAAAAATGGACAAGTTACTTACAAACAATACTAAGATAATGGCAGAACTAGAATTTGCCTTTTCTTGGTACAAGCTCTTTACCATATTATGGGACAGAAACAATTATGACCTAAATATATATGACAAATAGCCAAAAAAGTAGACATTGTCAAGAAGATTATTTTAATTTTTAATAAGGAATTTCTCCTACAGTGTAATCTATGACTTGAGATATTAGCTAATGATAGCAATAGATGTAAGTAATGAATATAACTTTCATTTATATATATAATTTTTAAATTATATCTATCTATCTATCTATCTCTATATATATAGATATAGATATAGATATAGATAGATATAGATATGGTATATTATGGAAAACTAACTCAGAGAATAAGTTTTAGGCTCCTCATTGTGCTATGTAAACCATCATACCCCAGCATCTAAATATATATCCATTCATTCCTTTCACCAGATTTCCAAGACATAATTCATAATTACATAATTAGCTGTGTGACATTGGGCAAGTCACTTAACTTTTCTGAGTCTCTCTTTCTTTCTTTTTACCTAAAAAATGTAGGAGTAGGGCTGGAGGATTTTTAAAAGTATTTGCCAATCTGCTACTTTGTGATAGCTATGTATTACTATCTAGGAATAAAATTTTTAAAACATGTAAATATACTTTATTACTTAATTACCAAAATCTTTAGAAAATTGTATCTTTTTTTCATAGAATTTTTTTTAAATACCTCATGCTTCTCTCCTATTCCTTTTTTTAAAAAATGAGATAGGGCTTACTGTATTACCCAGGGTGGTTTCAAACTTCAGGACTCAACCAATCCTCCTACAGTTTCCAAAGGGCTGAGACTACAGGCACACACCACCATGCCCAATTTCCCTGTTAAATATAAAATTTGACTTTCTCTTGGTGACTTAGAATCATTAACAATTGATCCTACTGTATTATCCTGTTATATAGAGTTAACTGTAAATCCCATTGGATTGTGCAGTTTATTTACCCCATGCTAATTGTTTCAAATGCTGTAATTTCCAATTCCCATGCCTGACTTTACATCTTTCTTACAACCCAGTTATGAACTTGTGTTTCATACTGTTGCATTGTGTGTATTATCCTCTTCTAGTCCCTGAACTTTCAACTAATGAGGGAAGGTGCTATAGACTGGGAAAAGAGACCTAGAGTGGTTATAGAACCATTTAAACACTAGTTTATGCTTAAGGTGGGGGATCTGAAAGAAGACTATGGCTCAACTCTTTTAAATTCCTCAGGATTTTTATCTTCTTAATGGTGAGGATTAAATGAGATACTACTTTCAGTGTACTAAGGTAGCACCTTGCAGCACTAAATACTAAATAAACTCTTTCAATGATACCAATAAAAAACAATGTCAAATGTTATGGAATGATTACTATATGACAAACACTGTGGTAGGAACTTTGTATATATCAACTCATTTAGTATCTGCAAACTTCAGTCATTGTCCCAGTTTGCATGATTTCATTTTACCAATGTTACATACCTAGTTGGCTACCATATACAAAAAGGAACTTTCCTAAGTACTCTACATCTTCAGCCAGATGCAACAGGGGTGGTTGACCCTCCTGATCTTTTATTTCCCTCATCGCTGGATGCTCTATTTCTTCCTGAGCCTCTGTTAAACAATACCCACAGTATCCTTTAAAGACCTCAAATTGTCATTTGAAGGTGAGACCTTAAAGCAAAGTTTATGTTTAGTCATGTCTCTAACCTCAGAAGCTAGAAAACCATCCATTTCATACCAAATGTTCTGATAGAGATGAAACTTCAAGTTAGAAATCATTTTTTTTTTCCTTCTGTGTTATTCCAAGTCTTGGCATTACAAGAAAAGAAGTTGAGATCCTGGGTTGTGGGGAGAACATCCATCAGGGAATGTCATTCACATTTTCCTCTGTGGGATTCCACCTGTAGTTTCTTTAGGACAAGTTGTTATTGTGGAGTAGAGGAGTATCTTAAAAAGGTGTTATTAAGGCTTTGGCTTTAATCATTTGGCCATGGAGGAGAGGGAATAAAAGAAAACACACACACACACACACACACACACACACATACGCACACACACACATGCAACTTACAAAGCTACCAGTGAAGATTGCATCATATTTTAGAATTGCAATGCAAACAACCATTTCAGATGGGAATTTGGGGAGTTGGACATATTCACTTTGGAGCTGGATCCCCATATGCCTGATGTAAAATATTAAATAGTCCACAGCTGAACTTGAACAACTGCAGGTTATAGCTATTTGGAGGTGTTGGGGGTAGGGGAGAAATGTTCTCTTTATATCAATCCAGAGCCTGGAACTATCTTGACATTCTCTATCTGTCCCTCAGCTGGAAAGCTGGAGAAGCAGGAAGAAGGCTGGTCTCACCTGCTTCCTTCCTTTCAAGAATAGGAAGTGGAATTGTGAATAGGGAACAAAACAGGCAACATCAGCTATAAGAAAGTGAGCTTTGAGAAGTGATGTGCTCATTTAATCTCCTCTCCTCTTCACCCTCCCTCTTAATTCTCCCCCCAAATAATTAAATGCAAAGCTACTTGAGTGTAATGATAGGTTACAAATTTAAACCCACAAGAGTCAGGAACTGTAGAACTGGAAGTCCTTAGGGGAACATTAACTTTGCCACTTTTATATCATTATACTAAGCTATTCATTTAATAGCTTAATTTGTAATCACAAATACCATGGGAAATTGTGCTATGCCAACCTCTAGCTTCAGTTTTCCTGACTTAGTTGGTGATTTTGAATATTGTAACCTTCAGAAATGCATATTTTTAGCATTTTGAAGTCCAGATCACTGGCAGACTTAATTACTTATTAGCCACTTTCTTCTAGTTCTCTACTTTTCCTGATATGTAGTTGGCAAAGTCTAATGAGGGCACATCTATAAAGATAAGATTAAATAACCCCAATTGTGCTGTTTCTATTTATTTAGCTGATTTGTATGTTCAATTTGTATGGTTTGTGGCTTATTTTTACCTAGAGGATAGTCATAGGGAGCCATCAGTTAACCAGTGGTAACGATTCTGTTTAGAGTGTGTCCCTAAAGGACCCCTTTGATTGACTGAGTCCAATTAATGTCTTCATATTCTGTCCTGTGAGTTTGTAGCTCCTTTTCACTCAGTGGGATTGATTACATGATTTACTTTAACTACTGGTATGTTTTAGCAAATGTGATGCAACCTGAGGTTTGCAAAGCACTTGAGATTTCCGACTTGCTCTCTTGAATTGTCTAGCCTTCTGGATTTATAAAAGAGAGCCATGTCATCCCAATAATGCCACCCTAGACATGCTAGTCCCTAGCCCAGGTCAAGATGATTGTGATTGTATATACATGAGTGAGTCAAGATCACTCAAACCTAGGCTAGATCAGCAGAACCACTAGTCTGTAGACTTAAAACACATAATTGGATAATGTTGTTTTAGGCCAAACAGCTTTGGCACGTTTGGAACACAGTATTATTGTGATATTAGATAATGGATACACCTCCTTATAAACTTTCTAGCATAAGAACAATCAAGAGTACATTTCATTCATTTCTTTATAATAATTTCTTTAGGGATATGAGCCTCATATCTGATGGAATCAGATCTCATGTCATTAAACTCTTCCCCTGCTGTTCCACAGCCTCTGTTCGTAGACGTTGCAGCACCCCTTATATTTCTACTCTTATTTCAGCTGCAGACAGAAAATTGCTATTTAAAAACACCTAGTGGGAGATCTGGTCCCCACAATCTGCTCCCCTGCCCAAACTTCTGTCCCTATCCCCAGTTTCCATTTGAGACTTGGCTAGAGAAAGCAGCAGCTCTGCAAGTCTTACATGGTCTTGTGAATGAGGTCTTCAATTCCCCATCTAAAAATGTGTTAAAGGCAGAAGACTTTCCTGACATGCACCAGCAGGGAAGAAAGCCCCTGTAAGGAGCAGCCTTCCACTTGACGGTGAATCTTGAAAGGCTTCATCAACAACCCTCATTACTGCCAAGAAGCTCCCTATCTCTTCAGAATGAGGACAAATTGTCTCCTCTCAGCCTGATTCAAAGGTCCCAAAGCACCAGATTCACACACCAAAAATTTCATTTCTAACTACAGAGGGTTTTAATGATTTTATTATATGCCTCACAATCTGTTCCTAAGTCTGTTCCCATGTAGTTTATATTTACCGATTAATAGCCAGAGTTAAGGACCTTGGTATGGAGCATCAAAGATGATAATGAGGAAATAAGCTCCATTACAATGACCAACTTTGATGAAAATGTAAATTGAGAATGTCTGTTCAACTACATTAGATTTATTGTTCCAGACCAAATTGTTGTGATATTATCTGAGTCTAGGGAAAAAGCCCCAGCCTAACAAAAGTAAACATAACCTTTAATAATCAATAGCACATTCATAACAATTAGAAATCTATTAACATATTCTTAACAATTGGAAATCTATGCTGAGTAACTCTATTTATGTGGAAGGCATATATTCTTCTATTAGATGGCTCAAATGCTGGAAGTTCAGCATTTTTTCCAAAATAATAGCAGTATTCTGAAAGACGAATGTGAAAATTGTTTGAGCCTTTGACTGATAGAGGTAGCCAAATGCCAGCTAAGGTAGGCTACATAAAGAGGAAAAAGTGTCCCACAGACTTGTCTCAGAATACGTATCTACAAAATATAGGAGTCTTATATTGCCTGATTGAACTTCATATGTATATTTTTTATACCAAGTTGCTTCCTTTATTCTGTATATCATCCTCTTTCAGTCTCTCAACTTTCAACTTGCTGACTGTAAGGTGATATGGGCTGGGTAGGGAGACCCATGTGCTTGTATGCACAGGGAGCTGGTAGATGGAGTATAAAGCTGGCCGGACCCATATTTAAATTCACTACTATTCATTTATTAGCTACATGACCTTGGGTATCTCTGAGTTTCAGGAAGCTCACTTGTAAAGGGAAAATGGGAAGGTAATAGCTAACATGATTGATTAAGAGGACTAGATGAAACAACGTACATGTGGCTGGATATAGTCTGGATCAGTGTAAGCACTTGATAAATATTCATGTCCCACATTGCCCCTGTTTTCCCCTATGTTTTAACATTTAGAGAAGCTCCTGGTGTGCTGTGGTAGAAAGGACTGGGCATATGGGATATTTTTTAGTACTCAGAATCCTTAGGGCAGCTCTGCATGAAGCCAGCAGCTAGCTAATGAAGCCTGATTTCTTGGGCATTTGCCTCTTATGGCTGACTGACTCGTTAACTGAATTATTCAAAGATTTTCATAATATGTTTGAATTTCTTATATCCATTCAGTGGCTAATGATTCCTAGCCAGGCCCAGGGCCTCAGTTGAGATAGAAAAACAGATCTGTTCAAAAGATGAGAATTATTTTAATTGAAGAAAAGGTTATTGTATCCTGTTGGACACCTATAATTATTAGTTTGGGACTCATTTGATGGGATGGTGAGATAGTGACAGTGAATCTAGAGTCTGGGGAAGAAGTTGCTTTATTTCCAGAGGAATTCTAAGAGCCAATGATCACAAAAAGAGAAGTTGAATACTGAGCATTATAGTCTGCAGGGGAAAAGTTAGAATGGTCATTTTTAAGCCAGAAAGCCAAATCTGAAACTTTCCCATTTATCTAACCTACCATTTATGGTATTATTTTATATTACCATTAAGGTTAAAATATGATCTATAAAGATGTCATATCAATTTAGGGTGTTTCTGTTATAAGCTCCCAGCCCTTGTGCGGAACTCTGGACTGTCCATCCATCACAGAGAAGAGCTCCTTAGTTTCCTCTAAAGTGTTATATGCCAGTTTTTAAATACAAATATGTATAAGATATTCCTGGGGCTATCTCTAGAGAGACACCTGTGCAGCTGAAAAACGACCCTATTTGAAGTAACTGCTGGGTTCACATTAAAAATACAGTGAGGTGAAATTGTTCCAGACTTTGTCAGGGTAACATTTTTCTATTTTAATAAGAAGGAATGGTGGCTTGAATGTGTTATCAAGAAGGAAGCTATTCCCTTTGCTATCCTAATTGTTTTATTCTTCTAATCAGAAAGGTTTTGTGGACTACAAAACAAAACCAGCAAATTAAAAATAGTTTATCTTTTAAATTTTGGTATTTCCTTTCCAACCAAGAATAATTCATTTTTCTTCCAATGGCAATTACTTGCTGGCCACATAGGAAAATGTCTATCTGTAGGTGCCTTCCTGATTAAAGGAGGGATATGGGCAAGGGAACCAACCAGATTGAAGGAATATACTGGTTAACAAGCAATAGTCAGAATTCATGCATACCTTTATATTCATGTGCCTTGTTAGCATGACTTTTATACCTGTCTGTGAGTCATTTCTCTCTGAAATGATGGTCTACCCCATCCCCCTGAAATGTATCCTCTGAAGATAATTGGTTTCTTGGATTAAAAAACAAATTAAGTATTTATTCGGCATGTACTCTATGATATCTGTCCAGAACTATAATGTTTTCCAGATTGTTTTACTTCTTCCCTCCACCCAAACAGTGTATTTTGGTTACCATTTCATCACAAGGGAATGCCAAAGGAGAAACATGTAGCTGTTATCTTGTGGGACATGGACTTTGAGGGTGATGTTATGGTTTGGATCTTGAATGTACTCCCCAAATCTCATATGTTGAAGACTTGGTTCCCAGTACAAAAATATCCAGAGGTGGGGCCTTGGGGGAAGTCATTGGATCATAAGGATTCTGATTTCATCAATTAATTAATCCATTGATAACTGAATTTACTACTGGGAGGTGATAGAAATTATAGGCACTTGGGAAATTGCTAGGAAATAGGTTACTGGGGGCATGCATTTGGGAACTGTGTATTGTCCCTGGCCCCTCACACTCTTTGAACTGAGCAGCTTTCCTCTATCATGCCTTCCTGTCATGATGATTAGTCCATCTCATGCTCAGAGCAAAGGAGCTAGCTGGCCATAGACTGAAACCTCTGAAATTGAGCCAAAATAAATCCTTCCTTCTCTGAGTTGTTCTTGTCAGGTATTTGGTCACATCCTAGAAAAGCTGACTGATACAGGTGGGGCGATATGGCAAGAGGCCAAAGGTTTGAAAACTTCCTAAGTAGTAATTAATACATAATGTGCCACTCACATGGATATTTACTTTTTTGTTTTCAAATATATATGTGTGGTTATCGGAAGAACATATAAATTCACTTAAGGATATTATGAATTCCTAATAGCTCTTTGCCAGTACTAAATGTATATGTATTACATATACTTTTTAAAGTAAAAATGGAGCCTTTATGTTTGAAAAGTTGGGGGGACTCTTTCCTTGGAGTATAAAAAGCAGAGATAACTATGTTTAGAAAAGTCATCAATCAGTAAATCAGGAAAGAAAAGAGGTTTATATGAATACTAATGAATTGTAACGGGAACATTAGAGAAGCAAATTCATGAAATGGGAATAATCAAGATAGGCTGGTCAAATGATAATTACAGTCTTGGTTATCTACCAGTATGTAACAAATCATCCTGATTCTTAGAGATGTTAGGAAACATTATCTCTTCTAATTCTATGGGTTAACAGGGTTTATAGAGACTGTTCTGTTCCAAGTGATTTTTCCTGGGCCACACTCATCTGAGTTGAATACTTGAAGGCTCCCTCACATATTTAACATTCTGCAGGGGGACAGTGGACTACTAGGTCTCTCTGATTCTGTTATCACAGTCTTCTCCCTCTCTGTGTGGTTTCTCTAGCAAGGTGACCAGACTTCTCACATGGTAGATCAGAGCTCCCCACAAAGCAGAAGGGTATAGGTCTTCTCAAAGTTTAGGCCTAGCATTGACACAGCACCATTTCATCTATATTCTGTTGATTAAAACATGTCAACCCAGATTCATTGTGGAAAGGAAATATACAAGGGAGTAAAAACCTGGAGACCAGGTTCATTGAGAACTATCTTTGGAAAATAGCTACCACAACCTACTTGTGGTCATATTAAAAGCAAAGCAAAACAAAACAAAAACACAATTAGGATGTTTCTACTGGATCTGTAGCCATTGGACACTCAAAAATGCCACTATTACACTATTAACATTTGCTAGTTTTATCTTTTAACAGCCTCTTTATTTAATATCATTCTCTCAAGGAGACTATGTTTGACTGAGCCCAGATGCTAGCTGTCAATGAACTGGGAAAGGGATTGTCTCACTCTTGCTGATTTCTATTGTAGGAGGTAGGGATTGCTTTTTCTGAGATTCAGCTAACTATTAGTCTTGGTTTATCTGGGATAGTTCGAGTTTATACTGACAAGATTATTAATCAAACCTTCTTTAAATCTTAAAGGTTTTCCAATGTAGATGATAAATGATCTGGTTTTTCTATGGCCAAGATCCACACAATGGAGGATTCTCCAAAACTGGGAAAGGAGTTCAGATTATAGATGTCCAAAAGATAAAAAATGCCCACTCTTACATCTGTTGGCTGTCAACATCCACAAACACTCTTCTCTAGCTGGAGTTAAGAAAAAGTGGAAAATGTGGCTAGACAGGACAAGGTCTATCTGTAGATGACTTCCTGTTTAAAGGAGGGACATGGGTAAGGGAAGTATACAGACTGAGAAGGTATGGCTAATTAGTAATAGAATTCATGAACTGGTTTTCCTCATTCAGGCCTTGTTAACAAGACTTTTACAACTTTTTGTGAGCTATTCTTCTGCAAAATGGTGATCACCTGCTCATGGCTCTTCTGAAGGCTTTTTTAAAAACCCATTCTTGTAATGGGTTAAAAAATAATCTCAACATTTAGTAGAAATTACTTGTGTTGAATGTTTTCACCTGAACTTGAGTCTAAGCCTGCCTCAAATCGGATGCATTGCAATAGATTGTGCTTATTTCTTCGTTAATAAACTAGGGGATTTAGATCAGATGAATGAGTTCTAACATGTGGTTTCCAAATTCCAAGAGACTCTCAATATAGACTTGGTAGGGGAGTGATATTTAGGTGGAGTTCGGTTCATTATCCACAATATAGACTCAGATTAATTAAAAGATTAATTCCCATTGGCAATTAAACTTTAAATGTGATGAGTAATCGGGTAGGGGAAGTATAAGGTGTTGTGGAAATAAACCATAGGAGACTCATCCTATTCCAAGGGTCTCAGGAGTTTTCCTGGAGGAAGGTATACCTAGGTGAAAGGTGAAAAACAAACCTGGGTGTGCCCATTATGTTTAGGAAAAAATTTGGTTTGGGGGTATGAGAAAGAGCAATATAGAGAGTGGATATTGACTCTAAGGAGGCAGGTTATTTGAGAGAGGTTTGTTGTTGGTGAAGGAAACTGCATACACTATGCAGAAACTTGAGTATCTTATGTGACCTGGTGATTTTTTAGAGCTCCTGTTTCCTTAAATGAAACCAGTTCCTTCTTAGCATTTCCTCCCTGAGAGGCTCTTAGATCTCCATATAGAGGGTGTACCTTGATTTTTAAACTTTGAAATCATTAGAAAATAAGTATTGAGATGTTTTAAATATATCTCTTAAGGCTGGTATATAGTTCTGTGATTTTTTTTGTCTGTGGTTGTGAAGGGTACTTTTAGATGGTAATCAGAGTTATTCCAAAAAACATGATTTGATCACCATTTAATGAGAATTTTAAGAACTTGGTCACAGACCCTCCTTTGCCTTATTCTTGCCACTCCAATGAAATTCACTTTCTCTTGAATTCCTGCTGCTGATTCTTGATGAAGACTCTATATTTGTCCATTTCAGGTACTATGTATGTACCAGGTTGCCATGGCCAAATGCCACTCTCTCCCTGTAGAGTAATTGTTGTTTAGCTTCTGCCATGTCTTTGGGTAAATCTGATTCAATAATTACTAATCCGTCTCCCAAATGACATCTTCCCTATGAACCTAGCTGGACCTGAGTGAAATCATCTGACTAGTAAGAGAAGGCTCTGTCTGTCTTATACACATATTTAAAATCCAGAAGAAAACAAAATATGCCATGCTTTTTAAATGAGATGAAAAAATAAACATAAAACCAATTGTTTTTATGTTCATGGATTTTTATAGTACTGAACACTTATTATTTTCTCTTTTCTGTTTAAACTTATTTCCTTACCTTATCTATACATTTTGAACATCATGAATCAGCTGTGAACACAATTTCCCATTTCTTTGTGTCAGGAAGGTATTAAATGCCTTTATCATACTCCACTGCCCAAACTGTGGACTTTTCATTCGGAGGGACAAGCCAGCATAATGCTATCCATCTGGGAGGGAGCTTAAAATAGTGCCCATGAGTCATTTTGCAGTTAGGAATCTGGATGTGGCTAATGGGGCATTATCAATCAGGAGATAAAATTAAAATCCTACCTTAGGAACAGCTCCTGCCAGAAAGAATGGATTTTGTAACAGCTGTTTTCTTTTAGATACTATTGTGTTATTTCATAGCAAATTACATAGATCGGAAATGTATGGTTAACAGTGTCCCCAGGTGAGGTAAATATACCCATTGTCTTCAGAACAAAGGTGTTGCAGGGATTGGTTGGAGAGGAAGCTCTGAGCATAGCTGGATGGACTTTTCTGCTCCACTTGGGAGGCTCAATAACTGCATCAGAGAAAATAAAATATCTTTTGATCCTAGGCTAAAGAAATGACTTTTGGAACTCTGAAAGAGAAGATATGGAAGCTTTTACCTGTCTAGTGTTTCCTAACAACCTGCTTTTGATTGGTTCCAGAACTCATTAACTCTTAAGAAGGGAAAAAGTTAGCTGGGGTTGAGGAGAGGGAGGAGAGAGCAAGAGAGTGTGGTACTCAGCAAGTACCAAGTGTCTCAGCTCCAAATGAAGATAAGTTGTTTGAAACGAACAGCTAAGAGACAGCCGTGCATTCTCCTGCTTATTGAAGCTCAGTAAATTAAACTTAGTGTGCTCAAAGGCTGGCTCCATACTGATGTTCTTGCCTTATGGAAAATAATGTGCTCCCCCTCCCCCTCCTTTTTTTTTTCTGTCTCTAACAGATGACAGTAATAATGAGAACTAAAATCACTCAAGTCAGCATATGAAAGGGAACTGTCTATTTAAAAAAAAATAAAAAGACATCTCCCGGTGCCATCTGCTGAGGTACAATAATGTTTTGTAACAGGTTTTGGAAAGCACATTAAAAGGCTTCATCTGTGCTTGTCCTTTCCAGTTAGTCAAGATATAGTTGTATGTCTCCTGTCTGATGTGGATTCTTGAATCGTGTAATTATTTCTAATTTATCTCTAAAATTAAACGTCTCAAATACAATTTTAATTGGGATTTCATTAGGTACTTATTATACCATGTGTCAAATGATAGTTGATTATTCTGCACAAGGATAGAGAATCTGAAAAAGTGGGAGAATGATGGGTACCTCTGAAAGCTGATGGTGCTCAATAAATATGTCTTAAAAATTATCAGTTGATATATAATTAACGTAAGTAATTACTGCAATTAAACTCTATTTATGGAACCCTGCTGTGTTGTTTCCTATCCTAAGCTTAAACATGATTGTTGTTCTTTCGCCCAAATAAAATTAATGTAATGAGAAAAATGGAAAATAAATATAGGCTTGGATAACAGAGAGAGGAAAACATTTTTCCTGTATTGAAGAAAGATGGTCTGAAGAGAAAAACTGAATTTTCTAAGGAAAAGGGGGATGAGGCTTCAAAAAATATAATCTTGCCTAAATGAATTAGACATATTCAATGCACCATGTGAAACAATAGGATTAGTAGGTGGAGTAAAGTTATGTACAGTTAGATGAGGGCAAAATGAGTGGTTGCCAATCTGAACAACCCAACACTGAGAAACCAACATGATGGTTCTGGCCATAGACTCCCTTACCATGTAGTTGTTGTTTTAATTTGTTTCTATATCCTTAACACTTGGTGAAGTGGCTAGCTATGGTAAGTATTCCAAAGAACACATGTTGCTTGAATAAGCTGGGTTAACCCTGTTTTGAGACACAGTGAACATGGATGATTTATAGGGAATGATGGAAAACAAACACAACAGGGTCTATTAAATGTGTTTTCTCAATCAAAATAAGCATTCTTGACTCCACTTTTGGGAAACATGAATAATAGTCATCAGACTTGCCCTCCTACCTGAATCAACTTGAAAATATATTAGACAAAATATATGCAATAGTAGTTTCTAGAAACTGAACATAAATTAAAAAGGACAATTTCAGGAGAGATGGAAGCAGATGAGAAGGGCCACATGATTGCCCTAACTTACTTTGCCTGGAGAGAGTTCACAGACTGTGGCATGTGAGAGAGAGCTCAGGTGGAGTTTGTAGTTCCCATGCATTAAAGAGTAAGACCTGGGAGTTTGAGAAGACCACAATATCTAGAGTTTATAGAGCAAGGGATCAGAGAGGAGAGATGTACATAGAGAAAGAACTTCAGAGATCTGCAGTGTTCTTCCTTGAAGATTTAGCTGAATAATGATAGAATGTATGTGATAATAGGGAAATTTTCTGGAGTCATGGGAAGAAAAATCTGATTTAGAAGGAACATAATTACCAGGACATGCATAGGGCCCAGGAATAGTTCTTGTTCTTACCAGCTAGAATAGAAATGGTGATAATATGAGGTTGTCAGGTAGAATATTCAGAACAGTTTTAACTTGGAAACAAAATTAGCTGCTGATTAAATATTACTTTTTCCCTACTTTTACCAAAGCTTAAAAGAAAGACCCCACCTTTATGAATATCTATAAAGCACTAATTAAAAAATAAATAAAAGGAAAAAACCCAAAAGACCCTAAAAAATGAAATAATTTCCAATCAACTGTGTCCTGGAACAAAGCTCAAAAATATGTACAAGGATACAATAATATCTAGCATCTGACAAGGTAAAATTCACAATGTTTGGCATTTAACTAAATATTACTAATTTTGCAAAGAAGCATGAAGATATGACCATAAAGAAGAGAAAAATCAACTAGAAACTCTACTTCCCTTATTGTAGAGAGAGGAGAGAGGTAAATCCTATTTACCAAAAAACCCCTGTAAATCCAGACAATAATGTAAAAAACACATATTCCTGATTCTTGAAATTGACCAAAGAAAAGAAACAAAACAACAACAAAAACAAAAACAAAATAAAACAAAAAAAATTGAGAAGCACTTATTCATGAAAACCTTTTGAACTTTGGATAAGAATATTGAAGATCTATGACATTCTTGCCTAGATTTGTTTCCATCCTTTCCAGTTTGGTTGGTATAGCAATTCTACCATGTGAGTCAGGCTATAAAATCAGACACTTTGTTGCTAGAAGAGACTAAACTGATTTTGTATGAAAGATTAAAAACACACCCAGTGCCATTCTCAGTAAAAGTACTGACTTTAGAAGCAATAAAATGAGGAAGGTCAGTAACTTCTCACCTGAGATATAGTCACAGCTGGGGTAAACAGTAGACCAGTGAACCAACCAGAAATTCAACAGAAAGAGCCTAGATGTGAGACTCCTAAAGAGGGGATTGATAATATCTTTATACCTCTTGAGAACTTCATTGTATATGTATATGGAAGACCAAAGAAAGTCCAACATGACCACATATCCCTAACTTGATGGAAGATTATAAACCTATGCAAAGTATAAGCAAGAAAATCCAGCAGTAAATAAATGTTGGGGTAAGACTAAAAGTCCTTTTAGAGTTTCAGAACTTGGAATGAACCTAAAGGCAGAACAAATGATATAAGTATAATGATTTTTCATTCAAAGAGTTTAGTAAAAATCTGTGATAAACCCTTGGTTTACTACCAGGCATTGCTGATACAGGGATGACCTCAAGCTTAAAAAGACAAAATTTATCGAGTGGAGACATCAGGTGTTACATATGACAGAGGAAACTGATTCCACAGATAAACAGTGTTAAGTTTCTAAACCAAAACAAAACTCCAGCAACAGCAGCAACGTTTTCATCCAAAATATTCCATTTTTAAAACTTTTCTTTATTTTATTTTTTTTCAACTTATGTTTTTTTAAAAAACATCAGAAATTTATTAGTTGCTCAAAACATTACATTGATCTTGACATATCATATATCATACATTTGATTTAAATGGGGTATGCAGCAGAATACAACAGACACTAGTATGGCAGTATGTATAAGCGTGGCTGTATAACCAATGAGATCCTGCAATCTGTACACGTGGGAATAATAATAATTTTATTTATTTTAATTTGTTATATATGACAGCAGAATATGATTCAATTCATATTACACAAAGAACAATTTTTCATGTCTCTGGTTGTATACAAAGTAGAGTCACACCATTTGCATCTTCATACATGTACTTAGGGTAATAATGTCCATGTCATTACACCATCTTTCCTACCTCCATGCCTCTTGGCTTCCCTTCCCTCCCCTTTACCCTATCTAATGTTCGTCTATTCCTCCCATGCTCCCCCATCTCCATTATGAATCAGATTCCCTATATTAGAGAAAATATTTGGCATTTGTTTTTTTGGGATTGGCTAACTTCACTTAGCATTATAATCTCCAGCTCCATCCATTTACCTGCAAATGCCATGATTTTATTCTCTCTTAATGCTGAGTAATATTCCATTTGTGTGTGTGTGTGTGTGTGTGTGTGTGTATGTGTATCACATTTTCTTTATCCATTCATCTACTGAAGGGCATCAAGGTTTATTCCACAATTTAGCTATTGTGAATTGTGCTGCTATAAACATTGATGTGGCTGTATTCCTGTAGTATATTGTCTTTTGGGTATAAACCCAAGAGTGTGATAGCTGGGTCAAATGGTGGTTCTATTCACAGTGTTCCAAGGAATCTCCATACTGCTTTCCATATTGGCTGAACCAATTTTCAAAACAATGAAATATTCAAAGAAACAGGAGAAAGTGACCCATACCCATGGGAAAAAAACAGTCAACAGAAAAATACCTTAGTTGGTTCAGAGTTTGATTTAGCTCTTGTTTTTACAATTAGTGTTAGAGATGTAGTGGTTTGGGGGCAAGAGACAGGCATATATAACTGAGGAGCTTTTATGGTCAAGAGATTTAACTCACTGGGGCATATGACAGCTCTGATTCTGTTTCACTCAGTCTCAAACTTCGCTTCATTAAACTCAGGAAAATGCCTCAATTTTCTGCAGAATGCTGGAGAGATTTTGTGGAAATTCTGGCTACACTGTGCCTTTTCTTTATAATCAAACTATGTTATAAATGGTACCACAAAACCAAACTGTAGTTACAGAATTGTGACAGTTTTTGAAGGGCAGAATGAATGTAGACTCTTTGGTTCTCTGTAATAATATCTCCCTCCACATTACTGACCTGATATTTGTTTGGTATAAATGACATTCACTGATGTTAAACTTGTACTAGAAAAACAATTTGAATTGGGAAAATACACAGCTCTAAAGTGGCCTTTTCCTGAGGTTTTCTTGAATTTCTTTATTAAACATATTCACTGAAGCTTGTTATTCTTGAGGAAGAAAGGTGATGTCATTATTTTAAATCAAGAGCACTCATTGTTCTTTTAGTAGATTTGATAGCATCATATTTACTTTTGCACATTGTTATCATTCCTTTTGCATATTTTGATTCAATAATTTAAAAATTGAACTATTAAGTTTCTTTAAATAGATTTCATCAGGTGTTTCTATTATATAAAGTAGGTTTTGTTTATTAAGAGCTAGATAATTATTTTAAACATATTTTGGTTGCTTTAAGAAAGGCATATGAGGACTGGGGACATAGCTCAGTTGGTAGGGTGCTTGTCTTACATGCACAAGACCCTGGGTTCAATGCCTAGCACCACACACACACACACACACACACACACACACACACACACAAACCCACAAAGGATGGCATATAATTATCAAAAAAATCAGTCAGAAAACACAAAGTGTCAAACAATATACTAGCTTTGTTTGAGATTATCAGTGATTTTTACAGTTATTCTGACTTTAAACACATTTAAATAAGTGAGATTTTATAGCAGATTT
The DNA here is from genome assembly GCF_047511675.1 of Marmota flaviventris. NCBI lineage: Eukaryota > Metazoa > Chordata > Mammalia > Rodentia > Sciuridae > Marmota > Marmota flaviventris. Next base: position 23,072,348 of record NC_092510.1, on the reverse strand, counting down.
GAATACTTTTATTTGGCAGTAGTTACAGGGATATACATCTATGTCTGTATTTCCATATATACCTATATCTTTGAGAGATAGTTATATAAGCTCTGAGGTTAGGTTACAGATTCAAGCCACAGTCATATAATGATCAACGTTCTTACAAATGATCAACGTTCTTACATAATGACCATAGTTGGCTTTTGAAAAAACTGGAATGTCTCAAAGTAATGTTTATAACTATTTCTTTCTCATTTTTTAGCAAATAGTCCATCTGAAAATATGAAAGTCTAACAATTTCTTTCATTGTCTAGAGATCATAACTATAACTTGAAAAAAAAGAAATAAGAATTATTCATTTGTTCTTACTTGAAAAATAATTTTAATATTATAATTATGTAGGTCTGACTTTAATAGTTTGATGTTTCATCTTCTTGTTCTTTGTTTTCAGTTAGAGGGAGTCCACATCAATAAAATCTACCTGCTAGAGGGGAAATGCATTTAGATTATTTTAGAATATATGATTATTTCATCCCTGTCTCTCGGGATTTTAAGGTCTGAGGGTGCATGTGTACAGTCTCCAAATAGTATGTGGCATTTCAAAGCTTTGCCTTTTATTTAAACCAGAGTTTTCACCTGCATATATTTGGACTTGAATCATTATTGACAGAAAAGGATTAGAGTAGTCATTTGTGGCTACTTGGGTTGTTCACAGAACAACTCTAGGGAGTTCCCAGGGAGAATCTGAGAATGGTGCTGCTTGGAGTTAATAGATGTCCATTCTTGGACTTCCACAAAGACCTACCTAGTGGCTCTTATATGTTTTTCATTTTAAATTGTATTTAATTTCTGTTTAGTTTTTCTGTGCCTTTATTTAGAGACTTAGGATTTATTACTTAGGATTATTACTTAGGATTATTACAAACTAATTATTTGCATTCCCAGTTTTTATTAGATATAAATGATCTGGTTTTAGCTTTTACACACTATGCCTAAGGTAGTGAGAATACCCTTTGCCTACCAACACACACACACACACACACACACACACACACAGGTACACTGGAAAGTAACATTAGATTCTGGAATAGACATTAACATTTAAAGTATTGCTTCATTGCTGTGGAATTTTTTTCCCTATTTTTCTCTACTATCACCTAAGAAATTTATGGCAACTGGATATTTAAATATTGATTTGAAATTATTATGTGTTATACAAATGAAGAAATATTAACTCACATCTAATTTTTTCCTTTTGATATGCTTACATTCCTAGTGTTTAAAATCACAGCTTCCCAAGTTGGCATATGACATTTCATCTTTATTCTCTGTTAAAACTGATGGTTTCCAAGGATTTTTCCACAAATGTAATATGAAAATAATTTTATAATTGCATAATTTGTTTGCCTCCAAGTTCGGAAATTCTGTGTGTACATTTGGTGGTTATTTGTTGTGTAAGTACAGTTATGGGAGATTCAGATCCAGAGAAAAGATCATGAAACACTTTATTGTCAATTTCAGTCATTTCTCAGTACTTGAAACCCATTCAATGTCTATCTCCTTGCACCTTTCCAGTGTCATTTTCTGTATAAAATCCTCCCATAAACTATAACTTTAGTTGTTCTCATAATGATTGGGTTACTCTTTTATGCCATAATTTGTGTTATTCCTTTTTCCATTTGTCTAGGGTTGGAGATAGTATCGTGCTTCTTGGTTTTCTTGGCTGTAAGTTAGAGGTTTAACTCTTGAGACTCAGTAGAAATCTCAGTTCACTTTCAATTTCCTTTAAATATATTCATACCCATTTGGTGGTTTATGATTTGTTCATTGTTGCTTTCAATTGATATTAATCCAGTTCTTTTTGGCTTGTTGAGTTTTTCTTTGGATTCATGCTTTTATCAATTGGGAGAGTCAATTGTGAATGTAGTTCTTGATCTGTATGAATTGCACCAAAGCTTCTGCAGAGTGCAGTTTCTAGAAATTGTGTGCAGGTGTGTGGCTGATTGAGACAAGTCAATAATATCATAACCAAAACAGAAAGTGCAGCATGAGATCTGAGAGGGCATTATGACTGCAATCATTTTTAGATATCATTATATGAAATTTACTGGTATAGAATGTATTTAGGAGAAATTCAGAGGCCTATACTAGATGTCCCAACAGTATAAAAAGGGGACATTTTGAGATAAGTTGAGAGATGTTAACATTAGGGCAGGACTGGACTTGCCATCCCAGCCCTGGGTACATCAGTACTTTCTAATTGTTTACCCTTTCTTGAATATCCCTGTTGGGAGGTAGCTGTTGGAGATAATTTGCAGCTAGACTAGTGTAGGTGGGTGAACAGGTTAAATTGGGGGACGTTGAAGGTTGTACTTTTGCAAACCATTGTCTCATAAAACTCTCTCTAGTACCGACATATCTTTTAACTTATAATTCTCTATCTCCAACTGCCTCTGAGGCGCCTCTACCTAGATAAATGATGTTGTTTTAAATTTAACATGTTGAAAAGAACTAATTGTGTTATTTCTATAACCTGTTTTGTTCACTTTGCCCACTACTTTGGGCTTCTCTTTTCATGAATACATCTAACATGCTCCTCCTTAGGGCCTTGGCACATGAGTGCTTGGGTGACCTCCTCCCTTAGTCCTTCAAGCTACCTCCTCAGAAAGATATTCCCAAATCCTCCATCAAACATTCATACCTACCAGCCCATCACTTTTTACTCTTTATCCTGCCTAATTTTTCTCACATCATTCAAACGTTCTTGTGGTATTTATTTATCATTTGTTTATCATGAACACTTTGTAGTAATGTATAAACTCCATCAGAGCAGAGCTTCATTTTTCTCACACAATTTTTGGGGAGAGGTTAATAAAGTAACTCTTGTTAACTGGTAATCCTCCTTACAGAACAGTTTTCTATAATTTGGAAGCAATTTCAATTGCTATCCTATGCCGGGGAATCTTCAAGGGCCCTAGATAACAAGCCATCTCTAGCTACAGGGGGTATTTCTATAAAAATTGGCTTTCTCAATATATTTTACTGATATCTGTTGAAAGTTATCATAACATCCCAATTTTATTGAAAAAATGGATAATTTTAATAGTAAATATGAACATATATGACATCTACATTTGAATCACATCCCTTTGGATGTGATCTAATCTGTTCTTAGCCTCTTATGTGGTGCCACCATGCAGTGTACAATCTACACATCCAAATGCAGCAGCCATGGATACAAGTGAGTATGAAAGTTAAAAATTTTGCTTTCATGGGACTTATCTTCTGCAAAAGAAAGGTAGTTTCCACCAGCATTATGAACTTAAAGGGTTAAAAGAGAATATTCTTAAAATTATCTCAGTTTTTGTCTCCCACTCTCTCTTTAAGTCTACTGTGGAAGTCATCCTTTGCCTGACTTCTGCATGAGAATGCTAACAGTCTTATTACTTTCCTTGTCTCTATCTAATAATAAAATCTTTTAGTCATAAGAGGTTAAGAGCACAGTCTCAATTTGGCTTACATCTTCTTGACTTCCCAAAGTAAAAGCCTACCATCTGAGGAAGCATGTGGTTGGCTTCTTTTCCTTCATTGTTTACCTTGTCTTCAACTGTTTTCTAGTAACTCCAACTGTGGAGCATTGGGATGGAGGAGTGGAAATGGGGTCAGATAATCTCTACTCAACTGAGGCTGTTATGTGAGAGCTTCTTTCCTGCATGTGGCTTATTTCTCACACCCTTTTTTGTTGACAAACTGGGAATTTGGGCTGATTCTACTATACCTTTCCTTTGTTCAGTCATCTGAGCAGCCAGAAGCCTGGATTGTAGCCTATTAGATTTCTCTTGGAGTCAAATTCAGTCCACTCTTTACTAAAAATCCAAGGTCACGTAGCAAACTCCAAGAGGTGGTCTCTTCCACTAAGTATGGGTTGGGGAAACAGCATTTCCTCAAATAGGTATGTCATCTTTACAGGGGCTCAGGGGAAGGGTTAATGTCAGATCTCAATAAGGTAATCTTGCTCACAAATAATCTCTATCTTCATTTCTAAATGTTTTTGTTTAGTTATTATAAATCCATCATCTTATCCCCTGCTATTCAAAATGTGATCCAGAGTCTAGCAATATCAATATTGCTTGAGAACATATCAGATATGCCAAAAGATCTGCTGAATCAAAATTTTCATTTTACAAGATCCCCAGGTGATTTGTGGACACATTGATTTGAGAAGCACAGATCTAATCTATTCTTAGCCTCTTATTATAAAAAATTTGCAATTAATCTTCCTTACATTTCATGTTGCTACCTAATATCTATCATATCTTGATGACTCACTAGAAACTTCCAATTGTGCATCTTGTCATATTGTCAATAAACAAATAAATCAATATCAAAAATCAATTTGAGATACTTTCTATGAAGAAAATGTGAAAGGGTTATTGTTATGGGTTGACTCATGTCCCCTGCTTCATATGTTGAAGACCTTATCCCCAGTGCTTCAGAATGTGATTTGATTGAAAATGGGATCACTGCAGATATAATTGGATATGTTAAGGTAGTATCTTATGGGAGTGAGATGGACCCCTACTCCAATATGACTGATGTTTTATGAAAAGGGAGATTTGTAGACAGAAATACATATACAGAGAGAATGCCATGTGAAGATGAAGGCAGAGATTGGGGTGATGCTCCTAGAAGCCAAGGAATGCCAAGATTGTCAGCAGCACACCAGTGGCTAGGGAGAGGTCTAGAACAGCCCTCAGAGCAAACCAACCACATTAATACCTACATCTCAGAACTATAGCCTCCAGAACTCTTAAGATGATATGAGACGATTCATTTTCATTGTGTAAGCCAAGTAGTTTGTGATACTTTATAAGGACATCCAAGAAAACAAATGCATTATAATATGTGATAGAGAATGACAAATAGATTGGGGGGCCCGGGAACAACTCTTGAAGGAGGCGATATTTAGTGAGACATGAATAATGAGAAAGAACGAGCCTTAAAAAGATCTGGCAGAAGGTCTTCATTCAGAGGGAACAAGCCTGGCTTGTTACGACTGTGTACTGGATGACTTTTTTTTTTTTTTTTTTTTTTTACAAATGTTTGACAAGTCCCAAACAGTAACCATGTTACCACCAGAAAGTAGATTGAGCCTTTTGGGATTTCTGTGATAGCTCAAAGTATGTCTAATTGATGGTGCCAGTACACATAAGTTAGGTAAAACTGAATTTAATGGTGGTTTTTTAATGGTTCTAAGTTTCAGTTCAGTATCAAAATGGAAATTTGAAGGATTTCTTCTTTTTCTTACTAGAACCATTTCCTTCCTCTAGAACCATTGTGGGTAGTCAGTACGTATTTGTTGATGTGACAACATCAAAATAATGTCTTGTTTTGGAAAACATAAAGTGAATGCAGAAAAGGCAGTTTCTGGTAAATGGAAATAATTCTTGACAGGCTGAATTCTTACCCAGTTAGCACTAAGGAATTTTGCCCATTAGTGAGAATGAAAACATTGAAATAAATAACCCAAGTTTTCCATTGCAGTTCCAGGAGATGAGGTTTTGGCTCATTATTAATATTCTCTGCTTGATTGATTTTCTCCATTGTGCTGGATGTGAAAGTACCCCATGGTCCTACTCAAGCAGCTGTTCATTAGTTTCTAGATAGAGATGGAGCAGTGTGGGGGGCATAGCCTAGGAGGCTTGGGGATGGGGGGGCACTGTTGGGAAGCCCCAGAACATGCTGGTGAAGTGTAAGGTAGTGAATTTTCCCTTTTACGTCCTCTTTCCTTTTCTGCAAGTAATTCATCCCTTAAAGAAAGAAATATACTTTCAATACTTGTCATTCATATTCATATTGAATTCTCATAACCCAAGTTGGAAGTAAATATTTTTATCCCCAGTTGGCTGATTGACCCTTGGGACTCAGAGGACCAATTTATGAGACATGGTTACATTAGCATAAATTTTAGTGAGGATATGTACTTTTTAACCAGTATGGGTCTGAATTCTAGCTTCCCTACTTACTGGGAATTTAAAATTTAAATACTTACTTATTTAAATTTTCTGCACCTCAGTTTTCCCATCTGTAAAATGGAGATAATGATATTAGTAGTTCCTATGTCTTGGAGTTGATGGAAGAATTTAATGAATTACTATGTATACTTTTTGAGACATTCCATGACAAAGGAGGAGGTAGGAGAAGAACCCCATGCCTGTTTGACTCCAGGCATTCTATGCTCTTTCTGCTATGTACAAGCAATTTTTCTCAGAAACCCAACCTTGTTAATGATACTTGGCCATTCTTCACACATTTTTCTCCTCTTTGTCCCACCACAACTTACATCCTCTGAATGAGATTCTTGAGGAACTACCAGGTGTTTGGATTAGTTAATGCGTAACTCAATGTAGGTGCCTGACTCTTGGCTGCATATTTTTTATGAGTTGACTGTTTGAATTGTGCAGACCTGGAGTGGGTGGTGTTATAAAGTAGAGGTTGGACAGTCACTGTTAGAGAGACTAGATAGAGCATACGTAAACTGGGGACCAGTTAGCTCTCCTTTTCTCTGTACAGGAAAGCCCTAAACAGGAAGGACAACGCTTGCAGCAGACCCTGGAAGGCAGATATTTTTGTGCCTTTGGGCCTTTCCTTACCTCTCATATGTCACACCTTTTATTAGGGGTCTTCTGTATTTGCTTGTAGCTCCGCCAAACTGGCAGGTGGCAGGTAGTAGGAATAAAAACTGTAGAAACAAATTTATTGGTTTAGTAGCCTTTTGTTATAATCATTCATGATTTTCATTCATAGATTAATATATCTCATGAGGGGCTTTCTCAAGCCAAATTTATTATTTATTTTAAATTTATTTTAAAATTTATCTCAACCCATTCTTTAAATCTAGATGCTACATTTTTGGTTTGCTAAGTAAACCAAAAAATTCCTTGTTCAAAAGATTTTTTTTCCTACCTAAAGCTTATCAGGCTAGAGAGGGCTTGAATACAAAACCCACCTGACCTCCTTGCAGTGCAGAGAACACACTAAAAAGAAAAATTTTAGCAGGAATCTGGAAGAAACAAACCAATTTAGTATTATCTCCATTGCTAAAAATGAACTAAGAAAATGAGTGGGCAAAAGGGCCACAGCTCTTTTAAGGAAACAAAGTTGTGTATATATGTGTGTGTGTGTGTGTGTGTGTGTGTGTGTGTGTGTACTCACTTTATTTCTGTTGACAGATGGGTCTTAGCTATCAAACTTGGAAGAAATGTAGGCAGTAAATCAGTTTTCCCATTTTATGACAGACTTTATCATGAAAGATGATTCTAAATGTAAACACAGTGGGTAAAATGCCACTTAGAGGGAATTTAATAAACATACTAATTTAGACCTCAGCAAGAGAGCACCTAAATATCAAACATAATGATATACCACAAATCAAATATTCAGGATATCTATTTTAATCTAAGAGGAAACAGAACTCTTTATTCTAATCTTGCTGTAAAGACTTTGGCTTCCTAAAGTATGTGATCTTGTTAAATTAAAGGATTAAAGTGAATGCATCCTTGCTTTGGTATGTACTTACAACTAAATAAATAACATGCTTGTTATGACTGCAAACAAAGTGAATTAAGTGAAACAAGACAGACAGCATGGACTTGCTGATGTCTTTGTTTTTGACAGCCTCTAATCCTGGAAACAGGAAGATATTGAGATGAATAAACATTCCTTATATATGTGAGCTCCCAAAGTGGTTAAGTCTATGCTTGAAGTAGTGTTAAGAAGTTCAGAGATTGAGGCATCTGGAGACCTTGCGTATTTGTAAAGGAAATTTCTCCCTTCCATTGTCTTCTCTATTTCCTGCTTATCTGAAAATCCACTAATGCTTTAGCGTTTGGGACCCTCAAGTAAAGTAAGGGAGTGGGTGGAGAAAAAAAATTCTTGCTCTCGGATTCTTTTGAAGAATTGTCCCCTTCAACAGCTGTTTCAGTTTAATCTTCATCAGCTGTCACTGAAACTTTCACAAAAGACAAAAATCCTGGTGCTTTCCATGAAACCCCCCATCCAGCAACATTTAACCCAGGGGCCACAGATGTGTCCCCTTTCTTCATGGAATGCTGTCTGAGCCAAAGATGCCAGCAGTTAAACAGCCCACAAACACACCACAAATATTTGTTTATTGGGAAGCAAAATGTGGAATGAGCTACAAAATGAGGGGTTGGATTATTAAGACCAGATTGAAGGAGTGCTGTGGTGGTGCTTGGGTAAATATCACTAGTGTACAATATTGAAAAGATTGGGAAGTCATCAACCACCCTTCAGAACTGAAACACATGATTTAACTGCTAGCTGTACTTTATGAAATCTTAAACTGTAACACGAAGAGTGACCTAATTTAGTCCATGTGGGCTACATGTTTGATGTCAACAGATTTTTCTTTTTAAAACGTCTGGGGAATGCAATGGGGGTCTTTAATCTTTAATAAAATCCGGGCTGTTTCCTGCTAAGTCACTTATCTTGAGGGATTAATTACTTTTACATTATGATTGATATTCCAGGGATTCCATGGGTTTTCCTATACTTACTTATGCTTTTCCTCTTTTCAAGGGACAATTAACTGAAAGTCTTAAAACATTGGTCTCCTACAGGTGTAATGGATGTAGAAGTAGGTCCTGAGGCAGAAATTGCTGCTGTCTTTCTTATAGAATTGTAAGAGACACAGAAGACAATAGTTACTGTTAGAAGTAATAGACATGATTGTTGCTTGATGCAGAGGCTACTGTGGACTTAACATGACAGATATGTACTTATTACAGAGAAATATCTCCTAAGGCACCCTTCTTGAAACAGATTGAGATTTGACTTGAGGTTGGGACTTCCACATAAATCAGGTCCACAGCATGTTTCTTCAGCAGAATAAGATACTCTTGGCATGATTATAAATTGTTTCTTCCACCAAACAACTAGTTAGTTGTTCACTTTTTTCCTATAACATAACCATTAGCTTTAAAAATATCAAATGGCTATATTTTATCATGTATCTTTTTAAAGATTCAGTGTGACTAAAATTTTGAGATAGGAGTCTCAGTCCAGACTAGAACAGTTGAAAGGGATACAGTGTCTTCCCTCAAGGAACCCTCAGGACTTCCAGGTTGATAAAAGCAAGGATACTGTAAGTAGATTAAAAATAAAAAACTAAGCAGGGAAAACTCTGGCCTATGCATCTCTGACTGTGATCAATCCTTTAGAACTTCACTGCTCAACCTAATCATAAACCACATTATTGAAACCACTAGGGAATTTGTTAGAAAAGCAGACCGATGCTTGGGCCCCTTCCCAAATTTATGAAACAGAATCTGCATTTTAACCAGAGCCCAGGACATTGAGAGGCACTGCTTTAGAAAGCTTTGGGGCTTTGCCTTTAGAGGCCTTAACTAGCTGAACAAATCTTTTAAAAAATACCCAAGAGAAGGAAATTTTTCTTTGTTAAGATGTAACCCTGGAACATCAAAACAGAACAGATGAATTAGTATCAGATTTGGGTGAATAAAAACCATGTTTCTAACTATAGTATAGGATGGGTATCATGTATTAAATACAGACAGGAAGAGCCTCTTTTTTCATTACTCTATGAAGGTCTGAAGCTGAGTCTAGTAAGAAAGGAAGTAAGCTGGGAATATTCTTGTCTCAGTTACATCGCAACTTTGATCTTCAGTTTTGAATTTGAACATTCAAACACTCTAACCAGATAAGTATTCCTAACTTCAAGTTTTTCCTCTACAAGCAAATAGATAGAAGGAATCTGTTTTTTTTTAATCCCAGGCTTTTAACAACTTTAATTTGACTTGCAAATAATTTCACTTATAAAAAGATGTAGTAATAATAGTATATTATATACTATGCCTAGATTCTCTTATTGATAGCATTTCACCCTAATTAATTTATGCTTTGAGCTTTCTGTAAGCTCTATCTTCTTTCAGTTGTTGTCTTTCTCTCCATGTGTGTGTATTCCTATATATGAATGTGTATATTTTTTGTGAACCATTTGAGAACAAATTGCCTTCATTTTGACCCTTTATCCTTAAATGTTTCACTGTATTATCCTTCAGGAATAGAGATATTCACTTACATAAGCACTGTATTATCAACTTTAGTTAATTGAGCATTGATACAATACTTTAATCTACTACCTATATTCTAGTTTTTAATTAACCCAATAATGTCATCTTTTCTAGCAATATTTATCCTGCAGTATGAGATCAAATACAGGGTTAGGTGTTACATTTAGTTGTCCTGTCTTTTTAGTTTCCTTTAACCTGGAACATTGCCTCCTCCTTTTTTTTTGCTCCCCTTCTACACTTACAAGTAGAAAATTCCTTTTTATGAATTTCTCTGATGTTTCTTTAGAATTTCTTGCCGAAACGTTTAGTTCGACAGTTACCAGAGGATGATCTTCCATCTCCATCACTCACTCAACATCTGCACTTGACGTGTTTGACTGTTACACTTGACATCCCATTGTAATTAAAATCCCTCCCATCTCCCTTAATTAAGCAATGTTCATAGATACCATTTTTTCTCTAATGGGTTACAATTCATAATTGTATTTTGTTTGGGCCTCCAATTTTCCCAGAACTGGACACTGAGTGCTCTTTCAACTAATTCCTCTGTCCTTTTACCATGTCTAAATCATTGTTTTATTTTGCTTTTGAGCATTTTCTTATTTTCTGATACAACAAGATGTTCTGGGATTATCTTGTATTTACTCAAGTCCTAGAATCAGCCACTTCCTTAAGAGTTCTGGTTGTTTTTGATGAGGGATGATATTAGACACCAAATTTGAGAAATAGGTGAGCTCATTTCCATAGGCATGTCTTGCATTCCTGCAGTGAATTCCACCTTATGGTGAGATATGTTATCCTTTTTAAAAAATATATATTTTATTTTATAGAGCAGTGTTAGATCCAAAGCAAAATTGGGCAGAATGACAGAGTCCCCACGTAGTTTCCCTCCAGTACTCCGCCTGTTCCATCTTCAAAATTCAGCAGCAGACTACCAATGAACTTATATTAATACATCATTATCATTTAAAATTCATAACTTACTTTAGTGTCCACTGTTTTGTGTATTCTGTATACTCTGACAAATGTACAATGACATGTGTCTACTACTAAAGTATCATAACAGAATGGTTTCACTGCCCTAAATATTCTGTGCTCTCCTGTTCATCTCTTTTACCCCTATAATCTCTGGCAATTACTCATTCTTATGTTAATAGTTTTGCCTTTTCCAGTTACAACTACATAGTCTAGCCTTTTCAGATTAGCTTCTTTCTCTTGGAAATATGCATTTAATGTTTCTCCATGTCTTTTCATGGATTTTATATCATTTCTTTTTAGAAGTGAATAATATTTCATTGTTGGATGTACCACAGTTTATCCATTCACTCATTGAAGGATATCTAGGTTGATTTCCAGTTTTGGCACTCATGAATAAAGATGCTATAATTGTCTATGTGCATGTTATTGTGTGCAGCTTATTTGATTAAATGCCAAGGAATGAAATTATTGGATTATATGAAAAAAAAAAGTTTTTCTTTGTGAGAAACTGCCAAACTGTCTTCTAATGTATCTGGACCATGTCACTTTCTCACCAGTACTGAACAAAGTTTTTGGTATTCTACATTCTCACCAGCATTTGGTGTTAGTGTTTTGGATTCTTATCGTTCTAACAAATGAGTAGTGGTATCTTGTTATTTTAGTTTGCATTCTCCAGTTACAGAAGGTGAATATATATATATATATATATATATATATATATATATATATATATATATTCACACACAGAGTTTATGTGTATCTGCCATCTATATATCTTTTTTGGTTAACAGTTGTGTCTTTTTCAAATAATTTTTCCCTAATCTATGGCTTCTCTTTTTATTCCCTAGACATTATCCTATTTATCTATTGCATTTGGTAATAGTTTTTGAAGATGTTTATATGTATGTTTATGAAAGATATAGGTACCTTTCTTTTCACTTATGGTTTTGCTTTGTTATTAGGGTAATATTTACCTCATAAATGAGTTCAAATATGTTCCTTTGTTTTCTGTTTTCTGGAATAAGTTGTGTGGAATTAACATTATTTCTTCCTTAAATAATTAGAAAATTTATTAGTGAAACTACTTGATCTTATAGGTTTTTTTGAACTATATTTAGAACATAGTTACTTTTCCTCTTTTCATACTTTTATTGTTATATTCTTGTACATTATGATGGAAGTTCTTGTTACATATTTGAACATGCACACAATATAACAATATAATTTGGCCAATATCACTCCCCAGCACTTGCCCCCTCCTTCCCCACCTCCTACTCCCTGATCCCTTTTCTCTACTGATCTCCCTTTGATTTTCATAAGAGTCCCATCTTATACTGTTCTTTTCCTTTTTTTCTCTCTAGCTTTTACATATGAGAAAAATCATATGACTTTTGACTTTCTGAGTATAGCTTATTTAGTTTAACATAATGGTCTCTAGTTCCATCTGTTTTCCTGCAAATGACATAATTTCATTATTCATTTTTTTTCTTTTGGTACAGGGGATTGAATTCAGGGGCACTCAACCACTGAGCCACATCCCCAGCCCTATTTAGTATTTTATTTAGAGACAGGGTCTGACTGAGTTGCTTAGTGTCTCTATTTTGTATTTTATTTAGAGACAGGATCTTACTGAGTTGCTTAGTGCCTCGCCTTTGCTAACGCTGGTTTTGAACTTGCGATCATCCTGCCTTAGCCTCTGGAGCTACTAGGATTACAGGTATGTCCTATATTCTTTACAGCTGAATAAAACTCCATTGTGTATGTATACTACGTTTTATTTATCCATTCACCCACTGATTGACTACTATTAATTGGGCTTCTATAAACATGGGTATACATGTAGTACTATAGTATGATGATTTTAATTCTTTAGGATAAATACCAAGGAGTGGTATAGCTGGGTCATTTGGTGGTTGGTTCCATGTCTTGTCTTTTGAAGAATCTCCATACTAATTTCCATAGAGACTGTACTAATTCATAATCCCATCAACAGTGTAAAAGTGTTCATTTTTCTCTACACCTTCTCCAGCATTTATTATTATTTTCTTAAAATTTTTTATTTAATTAGTTACACATGACAGTACAATGACTTTGACATATCATACATTTGAATCAGATGGGATATAATTTCTCATTTTTCTGAGTGTACAGGTTGCAGAATCACATTGGTCATGCAATCACGTATATACATACAACAACAATAATGTCTATTTTATTCTGCTGCCCTTCCTATTCCCCCTTCCCCTCCCCTCTCCTCCCCTCCCATCACTTCTCTCTACCCAATCTAAGGTGACACTATTTTTTCTCACATCTTCGTATATGTATTTTGTGTAATGATAAGGGTCTCCTTCGACCTCCCAAGCAGTTCCCCTTCTCCCTCCCTTTCCCTCCCACTTCTTTTCCTTATCTAGAGGTAATCTTCTTCCTATGCTCTTCCTCTCTACCCCATTTAGAGTCATCAGAGAAGACATTTGGCTTCTGTTTTCTGGGATTGGCTAACTTCACTTAGCATACTCTGCTCTAATGCCATCCATTTCCCTGCAAATGCCATGATCTTGTCATTTTTTAGTGCTGAGTAATATTCCATGTGTGTACATGCCACATTTTTTTAATCCATTCATCCATTGAAGGGCATCTAGGTTGACTCCACAGTCATGCTATTGTGAATTGTGCTGCTATAAACATTGATGTGGCTGTGTCCCTGTAGTATGCTGTTTTTAGGTCCTTTGGGTATAGACGGAGAAGAGGAACAGCTGGGTCAAATGGTGGTCCCATTCCCAGCTTTCCAAGGAATCTCCATACTGCTTTCCAAATTGGCTGTACCAATTTGCAGTCCCACCAGCAATGTATGAGTATACCTTTTTTCCCCGCATCCTCACCAGCACTTGTTGTTTGACTTCATAATGGCTGCCATTCTTACTGGAGTGAGGTGGTACCTTAGAGTAGTTTTAATTTGCATTTCTCTGATTGCTAGAGATGATGAGCATTTTTCGTGTATTTGTTGATTGATTGTATATCATCTTCTGAGAAGTGTCTGTTCAGGTCCTTGGCCCATTTGTTGATTGGGTTATTTGGTTTTTTGGTGTTTAGCTTTTTGAGTTCTTTGTATACCCTAGAGATTAGAGCTCTATATGATGTGTTAGGGGTAAAAATTTGTTCCCAGGATGTAGTCTCCTTATTCACCTCACATATTATTTATCTTTCCAGCATTTATTATTGTTTGTATTTTTGATGACTGCCATTCTGACTGGTGCAAGATGAAATCTCAGTGTAGTATTTTTTGCATTTCCCTAATTGTTAATGATGTTGAACTTTTTTATATATTTGTTGGCCATTTGTATTTCTTCTTTTGAGAAGTATCCATTTAATTCATCACCAATTTATTAATTGGGTTATTTGGTTTTATGGTGTTAAGTTTTAAAAATTCTTTTATTGTCTAGATATTAACCTATGATAGAAGGGTAACTAGCAAAGATTTTCCCCCATTCTGTGGGTTTTCTCTTCACATTCCTAATTATTTCATTTGCTATAAAGAATCTTTTAATTTGAGGCCATCTAATTTATTAATTTTTTTGCATTATTTCCTGACTTTTGGGGTCTTATGACACAGTTGTTGCCTGTGTCTATATACTGGTTACTGATCTTATGGTTTTCTTCCAGGAGTTGCATCATTCTGGTTTAATTCCTAGGTCTTTGATTCATTTTGAGTATATTTTTGTGATGGGTGAGAGATAAGGGCATAGTTTTATTCTATATATGGAACCAGTTTGCTGAGCACCATTTGTTAAAAAGCTTATCTTTTCTTGAGTGTATGGCTTTGGCACCCTTGTCAAAGGATCAGATGAATGTAGATGTGTGGGTTTGTCTCTGTGTCTTCTATTCTGTCCCATTGGTCTGTGTGTATGTTTTTGTGCAAGTATCATGGAGGATTTTATTTTTGCACTATTGTTCTCTAATATAATTTGAAGTCAAGCTATTGTGATGGCTCCAGCATTGCTTTTTAGGCTTAGAATTGCTTTAACTATTTTGGGGTCTTTTATTCCTCAAAATGTATTTTAGGACAGTTTTTTTAGTTCTGAGAAGAATGTCATTGATATTCTGATGGGAATTGCATTGAATCTGTACATTGCTTTAAGTAGTATGGGCATTTTAACATTTAGTTTTTACGGGCATTATTTAAAAATAATTCAGCCTATTAATGAACATAAGAGATCTTTCCATCTTCTTGTATCTTCTTCAGTTTTTTTCTTCAATGTTTTATAGTTTTAATTGTAGAGTTTTTTCACCTTCTTTGTTAAATTTATTCTCAGGTGTTTTATTTTTGTTGAGGCTACTGTAAATGGAATTGTTTTCATGATTTCTTTTTTAGCAGATTCACTGTTGGCATATAGGAAAGCTATTGATTTTTGTATGTTGCTCTTGCAACCTGGTACTGTTTATTAACTCTAAAAGTCTTTTTTGGATCTTCTAAGTATATAGGATCATATTGTCTTTAAACAGTGATAATTTGAGTTAATTTTTTTCTATTTTTAACCCTTTTATTTCCTTTGTTTGGATAATTGCTCTGGCTATAATTTCTAGTACTATATTGAACAGGAGTGGTGGAAAGTGGTCTCTTGTTCCATATTGTAAAGGAAATGCTTTCAGTTTTCCCCCATTCACTGTGATGTTGGCTTTGGGTTTGCCACATAGCCTTTAAGCTATGAGGTAAGTTCTTTCTATCCCTAGTTTCTTTAGTGTTTTATCATGAATGTGTGCTGAATTTTGTCAAAGGCTTTTTTGCATCTATTGATACTATGTGATTTTTGTCCTTAATTCTATGTATGTGATTAATTACATTTTTTGATTTGCATATGTTAAACACCCTTGCATTCTTGGGATAAAACCAATTTGATCATGGTGAACAATCTTCTTAATCCATTGTTGAATATGATTTGCTAATGTTTTGTTAAGGATTTTTTGCATCTAAGTTTATCAGGGATATTTGTCTATAGATTTTTTTCTATTCATGTGTTTTTCTCTGGTTTTGGTATGACTTTGACACTGCTTCATAGAATGAACTTGGAAGTGTTCCATCTTTTTCTATTTCATGGAATACTTTGAGGAGCATTGGTATTAATTCTTCTTCAAGAGTTTGATAGAATTCAGTAGAGAATTTATATGGCCTTGGGCTTTTATTTGTTGGATGGCTTTTTATTACTGCTTCTCTCTTGTTACTTGTTGTTGATTGGTGTAATTTTTCTATGTCATCTTGATTCAATTTTGTCAGGCCATATGTGTACATTTTTCTAGGTTTTCCAATTTATTTGAATATAAGTTTTCAAAATAGTCCCTAATGTTCCTCTGGATTTCTGTGGTGTCTGTGGTGATTTCTCCTTTTTCATTGCTTATTTTATTAATTTGGGTTTTCTATCTGTCTCTCTTTCTTTCTCCCAGTTTGGTTAAGGGCTTATTAATATTGTTTACTTTTTCTTTTTTTTATTTTTTTTTATTGGTTGTTCAAAACATTACAAAGCTCATGATATATCATCTTTCATACATTTGACTCAATTGGGTTATGAACTCCCATTTTTACCCCAAATACAAATTGCAGAATCACATCGGTTACACACTCACATTTTTACATAATGGCATATTAGTGACTATTGTATTCTGCTACTTTTCCTATCCCCTACTATCCACCCTCCCCTCCCCTCCCATCTTCGCTCTCTACCTCATCTGCTGTTGTTCAATTCTCTCCCTTGTCCCCCCCCCCCCCCCCCCCCGCCGTTTCCCCTCACAACCTCTTATATGTAATTTTGTGTAACATTGAGGGTCTCCTACCATTTCCATATGCTTTCCCTTCTCTCCCTCTTTCTCTCCCCCCACTCGTCTTTGTTTAATGTTAACTTTTTCAAAGAACAAACTCTTCATTTCACTGATCCTTTATTATTATTCTCAATTTCATTGATTTTGGCCCTGATCTTAATTATTCACTTCCTTTTACTGATTTTGGAATTGGTTTGTTCATCTTTTTCAAGGATCCTGAGATGCATCATTAGGTTGTTTATTTGAGATCTTTCTAATTTTCTTATTTAGGCACTCGAACCTATATATGTTCCTCTTAGAACTGCCTCCATAGCATTCCACAAGTACTGGTATGTTGTATCACTATTAATAATTTTAAATTTCTCTGCTGAATTCTTCTATTTTCCGTTCATTATTCAAAGGTGTTTTAGTAGATATCTATGTGTTTATACAGTTTCTGGAAGGCTTTTTGGTGTTGATTTCTAACTTCATCCCATTATGATCTCATAAGATGAAAGGACTTAAATCATTTCTTTTCTTTGTATTCACCAAGAGTTGCTTTGTAGCCTAAAATATAGTCTATTTCGGAGAAGTTTCCATGAACCACTGACAAGAGAGTGTATTTAGCTGTTGTTGGATGAAATATTCTATAGATTTCTGTTAAGTCTATTTGATTTATAATATTTTTCAGTTCTGAAGAGTCTTTATTGAGTTTACATATGGATGAGCTTCCCAACAATTCTCATTGAGAAGCCAATCCTCCACACACTCTGATGCCCTTGAGCCAGGCCCAGTCCCTGAGTGTATTCATGCCCGCCTATTCAGATTCCCACCCACTTCAATTGATTATGTAAACTGTCAGACTCAAGAGAAAAGTGAGTTAGCCTCCCCTTCACTTTTCTGACTTGAACCCCCTAGGTAAAATCTTCTTTGTGCCTGTTTCACTCACTTTCTGCAAGGTATGCCCGAGGATTCTTGGTAGGTGCTTGCTAGGACAGTATGGCATTGTTCACTGTGACCTCCTGACTTCTGCATGAGCAGCTGTAGCTAGACAGCTATCATGCCTGCCTCAGCTCTCTGTGGAAAGTTGAGAAACATAGCCCACTTTTCAAACACCAGTTATCACAGTAGCTACCAGTGCTCAGGCTCTTTTTCTAATCTCAGGTTTTCCTTACCAAATGTATCTAGTGTGTATCTGTCCTCTGGGGTGAAACAGCACTGCTAACACTGCTGCTGCCCCAACTGGCTTGGCTCCAATGTACTCTTTCTTTGTTCAATGTACCCATATTCCAGAATCTCTAAGACACTCTGTCTAGTATTGATTTCAGTGAAGTCCATCTTTCATCTACCTTCCTGAGAAGCAGTATCCCCAATGCTTGAATCCCAAGCAATGGAGCAACTAGGAATGAAGCTTTCCTGGAATCTACTATCTTAAATCTGGGGCTGAACATACTTTTTGACTATGAATATAATTTATTTAAGATATATAGAAAACTATTCAGTTATCTACATGAGCTTGAGTAATTTTTTTTATTTGATTTATTTTTTTAATGTCATTTATTTCCACTCTTACTGTAGTTCCTTTTTTCTTCATTGTTTGCATTCACTCTACTCTTTATTTCATCATTAAAGTGAAATTTTGGATTTCTAATTTGAGATCTTTTTTATTTTTTATTATAAGAATTTGATATAGTGATATTTCCTTTAAGTACTGTTTTAACTACATCTCACAAATTTTATGAGATATTGTATAATGCAATATGTCAATAGTACAACCGATACAAATACAAAATGATAATCATTTTTATTCAATTAAAATATTTTTAAAAGTTGCTTTGATAGTTTCTCTTTTATTCTGTGGTTACTTATATGTGTGTCATTTAATTTCCAAACATTTGGGGATGTCTTTCTTATTTATTTCTAGTTTAATTCAATTATGGTATAAGAACATACTTTGTATGATTTATATTTGTTTTCAATTTGGTAAGGTTCATTTTATGTTTCAGATTATGGTACATTTTTGTCAGTGTTCCAGATATAATTGAGAGTAATTTGTGTTGTATTGTTGCTTGGTGGCATGTTATATAAATATCAATAAGATTAAGTTGGTTGATAATATTGCTCAGGTTATCTAGATCCTTAGTAATTTTCTGTCTTCTTTTTATATTAATTGATGAAAGGCATGTTAAAACTCCAATTATGGTTGTGGGTTTATTCATTTCATCATTTGGTTTTGCTGTATTTTGCTTCATTTATTTTGAAGGCCTGTTGTTATGTGTATAATTTAGAAATGTTATGTATTGAAGAATTGTCCCCTGTATTATTATGTAATGTCTCTCTTTATTCTAGATTATATTCCTGCTCTGAATTCTACTTTGTCTAATATTATTATAGCTATTTCAGTGTTCTTTTGGTTAGTGCTTGTATCATGTATCTCTTAAAAATCCTTTTAGTTTACATAAATGTTTAAATTAGGGGTTATTACACAGCATACAGATGAATATTAATTTCTAAAAATATAATCTGACAATGTATTATAATTGGTTTGTTTAGTCTATTCACATTTCATGTGATTATCAATGTGATGGGACTAAAATCTACCACTTTGAAGGCTGTTTTTATTTGTTCTATCTGTTCTTTGTTTCTTTTTTCTTCTTTTCTGTCGCGACCCCTTGCCCGCAAGGAAGACGCAACTCCGAAATCTTCTCTCAGTAGTTTTATTCGGGCCCTTGATATTTATTATTCTTTCTTCTTCTTCTTTTCCCGGATGCCCTCCCAGCCTTAATAAAGCATCCCAAGCCCCAATGCAAAGCTGCCGCGTGGAACTCTCTCACAGGGTGATGAAAAATCATGTGCCAACTCTCTCAGATAAGGAGTTGTTTGTCACATACCACAGCGGAGCCAGCGCCATCTCGTAATGGCGACCATAGTCTGCAGAAACGGCAGAAGCGGCTCACCACAGTTCCCCCTTTCTGTTTTATTAAAACAATATAGGCGAGAGTAGAGGTCCTATCCCACTGTGCAGAAGTGGCTGCATAGTATGGCTCAGTCCTAAGGAGGGCCCTTCCCCAGATCCGAGGCCATATCAGCCGACGCCTTTTTTCGTGGGGCGGGGCGTGGACGCGTCTAACCCGCATGCAATAGGACATGCTCTCCTTGAGGTCCACGTCAAGGATCACTCAAGTGCAGTGCCTTGCCTCGCATCCTGTATCGTGACGATGGTGGACGAAGGGGGATAGCTGAGGCTGAACTGTGGCTGTTATTAATGACAAACAAGTTGACAGCACCCTGAAAGAAAGGCACGGACTTTAAAGCGATAGTAAAGCACTAGTGTGGAAACCCATCTGCGTGCAATGGCAGCAAGACCGGCAGAGTGCAAGGGCTTTCCAACACTAAGAGAATAACAAGGAAAGTCATGTCGATCCCAGTGCAATGTTATAATAACTTGGGGTGCAACGGCCATGACAAAGGTTTACTGTTTAAGATGCGCAAGCCAGACTTGAGGTGAGTTGCCATTTTCTAAAGCTGCAAGAGCTTGTATGATCATAGCCTTTTCTTGTGCATGGCGAGTTTTAAGGCGACAGAGAAACCACAAACAAAGTATAACACTGAAGCAACACATTGCACCAAAAATGCCTACTCCCACCCACTCTTTGAAGAAGGAAAAAGCAGAAGATATCCAATCGGTGAATTGACCCAAAGTCACTGGTTCAACACGGGTACTATTTAAAACAGCAATCTGAGTTAGTTGAGACTGGATCAAGTTTTCTGCTTCCATGGACCAGGTTCCGGATAGATACTCTCCGATGATGCGGGAGGCATTTTTGGAATCATTAAATCTGACAGAGGTTATACATAAATGTGCACGTTGGTCAACACAACCCAAAAGCACTAAGTCAGCCAATTCTTTTACCTGAGCTTGGAGTAAATCTATCCTTTGGTTGGCAGCTAAAATCCCTGACAAAATATGTTGATTAATTGAATTTTGGGATTCAAGTATGGTGGAAGTTTGTTGAACAACTTGATTAATAGTGGCAGCAGTTTGTACTTGACTGGCCATGGCCACTCCAGCTGTAACTGCTGCAGCAGCAGACACTGCCACAGCTGTCACTATAGCTGCCGTAATTCCAAAATCTCTGCGGACTCTGAGTAGTTCAACAATGGGGAATTTATCTGGGTCCGCAGTGACTGGGATTGGGACAAAGGTTGGAATTTTCATAACCACTGCTACAGTCCAAGAACCATTCCAACACTCAGATAAGAGACAGGTAACACTAGAACAATCCAGCATCCCCGACGAGGTATTGTTAGCCAAAAGGAGCAAGAACGGGGATTGGACACAGACCATTGCAGGAGGCAATGTAGCATTATGTAGCAAAGAGTTGAGCGAAACAGATGTGAGCCTATTACCTCGTTCACTTTTCCTAACAGTGCCAGAAACATTAGCCAGCCAGGTTTTGGCTCCTAGCAATTGAGCCAATGCAGAAATATCAGCTGAAGCCCCCTTCTCATTGGAAATCAGCCATTGAAACCAGGACCAACCTACTCCTGTAGAGGAGTTGGCACTATGGTTAAAATTATAAACATACCTCTTAAGAGAGGGGGAAAAGGAGAAACCCTTAGTAACTTGAAGTTTCTCCCAAGAATGATCCTGACAAGGCGTAAATGTTGGGGGGAAACCAAGGTTAGGGGTACAGTAAGGAGAGGCCTTGAAATGAGTGGCATTGTAAGTACTATTAGAAGAAGGAGGCACTGGGATTAGTACCTTGGAGATCATAGCCAAGGTAGTTATGTTTAAAGCAGAGCTATTTACAGGGGTCCCTGAACCTGATTGCTTCCCCGAAACTACTTGGCTCAGTACAGCATTAATAATACTCCCTGAGACCTGCTTGGACCGCAATGGGTCCTCCCAGTTAGTCAGATTTTTGGTCTTAAGGCTAATGCAATTAGCGTTTCCAAGGCTGAAACAAAAAACTCCTGTGAGATTAACCTGAGATCGATTAAAAAGGCTTTCCACGTCCCCTCTAGGAGAGGCACAGGGAGCAGACATCTCACATGAGGTAGAGAAAAGAGTGGGGAGGACACTAGAACTACCATGAACCGGCATCGGCATTGGCCAAGCCCGTGCCACTGCCCACCACTGCATTGGTGTCGTCTGTGCCATCGGCACCAGCACCAGAACCAGAGCACGTAGCAGAGTGAAGATCCTCATCACAGGGTTGCTGTGGTATCTCTTGTTGCTGGTCGGTTGATGTCAAGACTCTTCTTGTCAGGCGTTCAGGGACCCACAACGGCTCCGTGCGATCCTGGGGAAAAACACATACAGATCCTCGTGCCCATGTCAGCACGGGGTCGGGGCCGTTCCATTGGCCTGTAAGAACATCCTTCCACTTAACATAACCAATCACAGAGGGCTGAGGGGACACATGTCTATCAGCCACAGAGCGACCATGAATATCCAAATTTAAAAAATTAATGGTAAAGAGAGCTAAGGACAGGCGTTCTTTAGGAGTGTGTTCAGCTCCTATTCCCCCTTTTTGTTTTTGTAAAGTTTCCTTTAAGGTGCGATGAGCACGCTCAACAATGCCTTGTCCTTGAGGATTGTAAGGCAGACCATGAGTAAGTTGTACTCCCATGGTAGAACAAAAGGATGTAAATTGTCTGCCAGTATAAGCAGGTCCATTATCAGTCTTAAGGGATGCAGGAGCACCCCATGCTGCCCATGCTTCTAGGCAATGAGTGATAACATTACGTGCCTTCTCTCCCGACAAAGCAGAGGCATGAATAACTCCAGAGCACGTATCAACAGAAACATGTACATACTTAAGGTTACCAAAGTCAGGTATGTGCGTCACATCCATTTGCCAGACAACCAATGGTTTTAATCCCCGTGGGTTCACTCCATAAGTAGGGGGATGAAGAAATGTGACACAATGAGGACATTGTAATACTATCTGACGAGCATCCGCTCTTGAAATGGAAAAACGTCTGCGCAGCGTTAAAGCATTAACATGGAAATTTTGGTGAAATAATTTAGCCCCCTCTAAGGAGGAAGCCAAGCATATCAACTGGCCTCTAGTGGCTGAGTCCGCACAGGCATTACCCTGTGATAACGGACCAGGAAGAGAAGTATGAGCCCGTATGTGCATTGGATAAAAGGGAGCAGTGCGGCTACAGATAAGTTGTTGAAGCTGATTAAAGTAAGCAGATACATTATGGGCATTACTAATAGCTCCCACGGCCTCCAGGACTTTGAGTGCTTGTACCACATAAATGGAGTCCGAGATAAGATTAAAAGGAAAAGAACACTGTTTAAAAACCTCAATAACAATTTGCAGTTCAACCCATTGTGGATTACCAGGAGCAAATTGATGCTGAACAGGGGGAGAATCATTAATTACATAAGCTCCCATTCCAGACTTGGAACCATCAGTGAAAATATTAACAGCCCCCGGAATTGGATTGGGTGAAGTTACCTTAGGGAAAATGATGGGATGTTCTTTAACAAAATGGAGTAATGGATGGGAAGGGTAATGATTATCAATAGCCCCTTGAAACGAGCAACATAGAATAGCCCAGTTGTCTAGAGTAGCACACAAAACATTAAGTTGAGCCTTAGTATAGGGTATAATAAGAGAAGAAGGTGATTGTCCAAAAAATTGAATGCTTTGGTGAATCCCTTTAAGTGCTAACGCTGCAACAGCGTCAGGATAGTATTCTAAAGATTTTTCTGGGGATATATGTGGATGGATCCATAGTAAAGGCCCATCTTGCCACAGTACTCCAGTAGGCTGCCGCATAGTGGCAAGCACACATAACTGGAAAGATTTATCACTTTGGAGCCTGTATAGAGTAGCATGTTGTATAGCTTCTTCTACTGTTATAAGGGCCGCTCTAGCCTCTTTGGTGAGGCTACGAGGAGAAGCAAGATCTGGATCACCCTTAAGGGTAGCATACAAAGGCTGGAGCACACCATTAGGAATATGTAAATATCCCCTTATCCAATTAATATCTCCCAACAGTTTTTGAAAATCATTCAGAGTTTGGAGATCTTGAGTTCTTATGGTGATTTTTTGTGGTTTTAGTTTATCATACCCAATTATTGTTCCCAAATACTCAATAGAATTCCCCGTTTGAACCTTTTCAGGTGCAATATGTAGCCCATATTGAGCTAACAGCTTTACTAAGTCTTTATAGGCCTCATTAACTATCTGTTCTAATTTAGCGGCCAATAACACATCATCCATATAGTGAATAATCTTGATGAAGGGATACTTATGTCTGAGAGGTGCAAGTGCCTTCCCCACATACATCTGGCACATCGTGGGACTATTAGCCATTCCCTGTGGCAACACTACCCACTCAAACCTAAGATCTGGCTCCTCGTGGTTACACGAGGGAAGGGTGAAAGCAAAACGTTGTGAGTCTTTAGGATGCAAAGGAATAGAAAAGAAACAGTCTTTAATGTCAATAGCAATAATATGCCAGCCCTGAGGAATAGAGGAGAGCAGAGGTAGCCCTCTTTGAATGGGCCCCATAAGTTGTATTTGAGCATTAACTGCTCGTAAATCATGTAGTAGGCGTCACTTTCCTGATTTTTTCCTAATAACAAATATGGGAGTATTCCATGGAGAAGTAGAAGGTTGGATGTGACCCAAGTTTAGTTGTTCTTTAATTAAATTATGGGCCGCTGCCAATTTAACCGAGGGAAGAGGCCACTGAGGCACCCAAACAGGCTCCTCGGTGAGCCATGTTATGGGTATTTGAGCCCCAGTGGCCCCTAGGAAAAACCCAGACCAAATCTGTTAAGCTTTTGATGACCTTGCACAGGATGCCTACACCCCTGTAGGTGTTTTTCTAGTCCTAGACCTGGCCTATACCCCATATTTTGCATAATCTGTTGAGACACCGGAGAATAGTCATTACTAAGAGTAAACCCCATGTCTTTCATCAGATCACGACCCCATAAAGAGATAGGTAAATCAAGTACATAAGGCTGAAAGGTGCCATTGTGTCCTTCTGGGTCCTTCCAAGATAGATGTCTACAGCTGATTTGAGGGGCCTGGGCATATCCCAAACCTCTTAGTGATTGATCTGAGAGCTGCACCGGCCACCCCTTTGACCAGTCCTTTTGTGCTATTATACTACGATCTGCTCCAGTATCTAGCAATCCCAAAATTGATTTGCCTTCTATGGTTAAGGTTAAAGTAGGACGGTCATTCATATCTAAGGACAAATAAACAGAATTCCCTCCAGTGACTCCAATCTCATCACTTGTCCTTGAAAAAGAATCAGCAGGAAAGCGGGTATGCAGGCTGGGTAGAATTAGCAATTGAGCAATCCGGTCTCCTGGGGAAATGGACACAATACCCCTTGGAGCTTCCACCATAACCTTTACTGATCCTACAGTATCAGGACTAATGACTCCAGGAAAGACATGAAGACCTTGTAATATAGAGGATGCACGTCCAATTAGCAAGCCTACAGTGCCAGGTGGTAAAGGTCCTTTGAATTTAGTTTCCACCAATTGGACTCCCATCTTAGGTGTTAGTACGAGTCTAGAGGTGGAACAGAGGTCCAATCCCGCGGCACCTGTAGTGGCTCTCCGCGTCTCATGGGATGGCGTAGAGATGGCCATGTCTCGGGTTTGGGTGTGACATTCTCCATTGCCCCATATATTTGTGGGCCCTGAGGTCGGGGGCCCCTTTTGTCGTTTTTTGGCCCAGCTGAAACAGGCTGTCCATAGATGTCCCACACTGATCTACACTCTTTTGCCCAATGCTTTCCCTTTTTACATTTTGGACACAGCCCCGGTTGACGAAGGCCATTGGAAGGGCCACCGCGAGGGGGTCCAGTAAAATTATCTTTTTTAGGACATTCACGTCTGAAATGACCAGGTTGACCACAATGGAAGCATGTTCCGGCACCAGGACTGCCCCCTTTTGCCATCCGAAGGACAGCAGCTGCAAGACCTGCATTAGTTAAAGGTCCTCCAATCTCTCTACACACTTTCATCCATGCTTCTATGCCCTTATTTTTATAAGGAGTGATTGCTGCTTTACATTCCTTAGTGCACTGTTCAAAGACCAATTGCTTGATAAGGGGCATGGCTCTATCAGGATCCCCAAAAATCTTTCCAGCGGCATCCACCATCCTTGCTACAAAATCTGAAAAGGGTTCTGTAGGGCCTTGTAGAATCTTGGTCAAATTACCAGACACCTCTCCTCTATTTGGAAGCGACTTCCATGCCCGAATGCAAATGTTGTTAATTTGATCATATGCCTCAAGAGGAAATCCTGTCTGTTGATTTGCAAATCTACCCTGCCCCAAGAGCATATCCTTGTCCCAATGGGGATGTCCCGCCGCATGGTTTTGGGCGGCCTGCTCTATTGCGCCCTCTAGCACGAATGCTCTCCAGTCCAGATATTTACCCGGGGAAACGCAAGCCCGAACAAGGCTAGCCCAATCAGAGGGAGTCATACAGTATCTAGATAGATTCTCCACCTGAGTCAGTGTGAAAGCGGCATCCACCCCATAAGTGCGCACAGACTCCGCCAGGGTCTTTACAATTTTAAAATCTAAGGGTTCATGGACTCTTCCCCTGTTGTCATCCTGAAAAACTGGATAAGCAAGACCCATCTCAGCGTGAACAGCCCTCCATGTTTGGGCATGGAAAGCTCTCCCCGAAGTGCCCCCACCATACGGCGGTGGATCCGGGGGATCGTTTTTCCTGAGCTCCTGTTTCTTTTTGTTCCCTTCTTCTGTAGCTAAACTCCCTAGCTGACAAGACAGCCTCCCGAGCTCTTTCTCCTCATCCTCCTCCTCCTCTGACCCACTTTCGCATGGGGGTGTACGCAGCGTACTGAGATCTGGATACAACCGTCTCCTCCCCCGTGTCATGCTCCGCACACTCCCCTCTTCTCGAGTCACTTCGCTTTCTGTCGTCTCCGACTTTTCCTCATGTAATCGCTCTAAAACCTCCTGTCCTTTAGCAAGTGCTTCCTGGCATCTGCCATCCGTAAGGCAACCACGGACCATTTTCCAAAGGGGTATCACCCCACCCTCTAACATGCCGTGCTCAGATGCAAAATCAAGATCTTTGCCTAATTTATCCCAACTAGGCACAGTAAGGCTGCCCGAAAATGCAAACCACGGTGCAGCGATATCTACCTTTTGTAAAAATCTCTGTAGTGTACTATGCTTCACCTCCAGTCCCTTGGAACGTAACAGGCCATCTAGGGCCAGAAGAAGCGGACTTGAAGATGCGGCACCCATGACACAACGACAAAAAAAATACAGACAGCAGAAACACACTGACACAGCGAAAGAGACACAGAAAGCAAAAGCGAAAGTAGACGCAAAAGTACACGGCGCGACTGCAATAAAATGCAAGGCTTCCTCTTTCATTACAGACAGAGGAGTTGCCCCACTTTCTTCGCGTATCCCACTTACCTGGGACTAACCCCGCTTTAATCGCGGATCCCCTTACCTGGGGACTGACCCCGCTTTGAACGCGGATCCCACTTACCTGGGACTAACCGGTGCACCACCCCTGACTACTGAGAGTTCTGATTTTCCCGGGTCTCGGCACCACTTGTCGCGACCCCTTGCCCGCAAGGAAGACGCAACTCCGAAATCTTCTCTCAGTAGTTTTATTCGGGCCCTTGATATTTATTATTCTTTCTTCTTCTTCTTTTCCCGGATGCCCTCCCAGCCTTAATAAAGCATCCCAAGCCCCAATGCAAAGCTGCCGCGTGGAACTCTCTCACAGGGTGATGAAAAATCATGTGCCAACTCTCTCAGATAAGGAGTTGTTTGTCACATACCACAGCGGAGCCAGCGCCATCTCGTAATGGCGACCATAGTCTGCAGAAACGGCAGAAGCGGCTCACCACACTTTTCCTTATTCTCATAGGTTAACTAAGCATTTTTTTATGATTGAATTTTGTCTCCTCTATTTAATTATTATTTATATGATTAAAAGTTTTTAGCAGTTACTCAACAGTTTAAATATATATATATATCTGTAATTAACATGTATCTTTAAGTATTTTGTGCAATTTTATGCATAGTGTAAGTATCTTACACAGTATATTCTTGATTTCTGCAGTCCATCCATTGTGGTACTATTGTGCTACATTTTTTTTTTTTTTTTTGCAGACTTGAAATTTATCTTTTAGAAAAATTAAGACAAGAGATTTAATATACTTGCATTTCAAGTGCTCCATATCTTTGTGCATGTATAATTTTTTGTCTTATATAATTTTTTATTTCACATGTTTTTTGGGGGTAGGTGGGCTAGAAGTAAATTCCTATAATAAACTCCTGTAGTTTCTGTGTGCCTGTGAAAATTTTTATTTCTTCTTCATTTTCAAAAGTCAATTTTGTGGAGTATTATTTTGGTTTGACAATTTTTTAAAAATCTTGGTTTAAAAACTTTATCGTGAGTATTTTAAAGATGCAACTCCATTATCTTTAGTTTGCATGGTTTTTGAAGAGAAATCTATTGTTTTTCTTACTGTTTTTCCTTATAATGTAATGTCTTTTCTCTCACTGTCTAAAGTATTTTCTTTGTGTTTTTCTTTTTGCAATTTGAATATGATTTGCCTATGTGCCTTTTTTTTCTTTCTTGCATTTTTTTATATTTGTGGTTTTTCATCTATCATTAATCTTAAAAAAATTCTTGGTCATTTTTTTTTCAAATATTTTCATTGCTCTATTCCTTCTCTTCTCTTTGTAAGATTTCAGTTGTGTGATGTTTTCTCACAACTCTTGAATATTTCATTCTTTTTTTCTCTCTTTCTGTTTCAGTTTTTTAGTTCACAGATTTTCTTCTTGCCTGTATTCACTCTGCTTATGAACTTTTAGAAGGCATTCTTTTTTGTTATTGTACCTTTGATTTGTAGCATTTAAACATCATTTTTCCTTATAGTTTCCATCAAAGTGCTAGAATTATCCATCTGATGTTATGTGTTACCCATCTATCCCATTAGCCTTTAAAATATTAATCACAGTCACTTTAAATTTCATGTCAGACATTTAATATTATGTTACATCTGACTCTGGTTAAGTGTGATTTTATGGCAGTGTGATTTTTCTTGCCTTGTTTTGTACTTTCTGTTGACAGTTGATAACTGGGCTAGGAGGAAGTAATTTTTAGAGATGAAGTAATTTTTTTGTAATTTTATTTTTTTTATTCTAATCTTTTATATATGACAGCAGCATGCATTACAATTCATATTACACATATAGAGCACATTTTTCATATCTCTGGTTGTATACAAAGTATATTCACACCATTTATATCTTCATGCAAGTACATAATTTTTATGTTTGGAAATGAGCATTGGATTTCCTTTAGTCAGGACTTTAGTGCCAGGATCTGAGTTAATATAATTGGGAATTGGGCTGGGTTTGCGGTTTGTTATTGTACCTCGGCTTTAAATTCATTTAGAGATACCTTGTGTTTATTGTAGGAGTTGATTTGGTTTGTTAATTTTTTTAGCAATTGCTCTATCATTAGCCTTATGTTGTCCCTTTGTGCCTTGACTCTGAGACAGAGTCTCTTATCTATTATTTGTTATCCAATGCTTGTTGGTATGGCTGTGGGGACTAAGGGGTCAGGAACTCTCTATTTTTATCATAACTCAGTCTTAGATAGCCACTGTGTCCCTGTATCTTGGGTATGTGGCCAGTAATTCTGCCCCTCCCTAGTGATTTTCTGAATTCTGCCTATATTTCTACTCCTCCCTCAGGGGTCTGGTTTATTTCTTGCTCTCATATTCTCTCCCCGAGTTGCAATGGGAATTTTACTTTTGTCTTAAGTGTGATGGTGTTTCCACTCCTTTCCCCACAGATGAAAACTTTTTCCACCCTATCCCCATAGGTAAGAAGGGAAAGGTCTAGGAAAATTTCTTGCCCCTCCTCCAGTGACCTTGCTCATTTCAGCACCATAGAGAAGAATTTTCAGAACTCTTCTAGTCATTTCTATGAATGGTAAGTTGGATTTGTGGACAAAAGAAATTTCTCTATATAAGGTTTCAGCCTCTCAAAAGTATCTTATCAGCCTCCCAAACTTTGCCTAGCTTCCTACTCTTGGTGTTGTTTGACTATGTTTTACAGAGATAAGTTATTGTTTCATACCTTGTCTCTTTCTGTTTATGCTTCTTTTTCTCCAATACTGGACCAGTTAGTTGCCCTATGATGTAAAGCATTCTAATGGGTTCAAGAAAAGACACAAATTTGCTGTTTTTTTTTTTCTTCTGTCTCTCTTGTAATTGAAATGTTGGGAATGATGATCTTTCTAGATTTCCATATATCTGAGCTCAGATTGATTTAAAAATTAAAACAGTTGCTTTAAAAATTATAATAGTGGTTGTATATTTTCAAAAATAAACAAAATAAGAAAAACTCTGCATTTTCCAAAGCTAACTTTCCACTGCCAGTAGGAGCTAAAGGAGAGAATGAGAAAAGAAGTATGGAAAATACAGTGATATTTACATAGGGCTACAGAGGTTGGCTTGTGTGTATTGAAGTACCAAAGAAAACTATATGCAACATCAATCCTTACTTTGACAGCTATTTGTAAAACTTCTTGGTATTAGTATTTTGCTATCATGTAGGCTGATGCCAGAAAAAAATAAAGTAATATTATTTAGGACTCCAAGTTTTTTGCCTTATGATCTATAAATTATCAATAATTTCTAAACAATAAGTGCTACTTATTTTTGTTCATTAAATAATTAATTTGCTTTCAAAATAAAACATGGGCTCTTTAACCAAGTATTACCATAATTAAATATAATACAAATGACTAGAAAACCCAGGACATGGAGGTACTACAAAGAGGAAAGGAAGTTTCATTCTGAATTAAATTAAAAAATGAAAAAAATACTTCTGGAATGCTAAACAAATATGAATCATTCTTAGCTAAGAACAGGTGGATTTTTGGCTAGTAGATAAAGAATTAGCCTAAGAATGAGGAACCAAAGCTTCATTTACTATGTAACTTTAAGCAGTTTTGTTAATACTTATAGATAACACTTATCCCAAATTTAAAAATGAAGGGTAAGGTAGGTTGGAATAAAGATTTGGAACTTCTTTTTTTGCCCTAGTGATTTTCTGGAGTATGGATTGTTTCTACCAATCTGAAAATAAGTGCATATATGCTTATTTTCAAAGATATATATCTTTCCAAAGCATACATGGATAATATATTAGTTAGGGTTCCCTAAGGGAACAGAACCAACAGGAGGTATGATTATAAAAAGGGATTTATTAGATTGGCTTACACAAGCAGAAGTTGGATAGTCCACAGTGGCAGTCTATAAGCTGGAGAGTTGGAGGAACCGTAGCTGTACAGTCCAAGATGCTCAAGCTTCAGAAGAAGAGGGAACAATGATGCTACCTACTCCTGTCAGAGAACAAAGGCTTCTGAAAACTCCCTGGAGAATTACTGATAGAGTCCACTTTGTAAGAGTGAAGGAGTGAGAGTCTGATATCCACAGGTGATTGGTTGATGCACATAGCTTCTCCTGGAGATGGAGTCTCATTTTGTTTGGAACTCAGATGAAAGCTGAATTTGCAACAGTCATGTAGAGCCTTTCTGTAGTGGTATTGAAAGTACAAACAAATTATTTTACTTCTGTGTGCTTTTGGAAAAAGACTATTGGAATATACATACTCACATGGCATAATAATTTCTAGATACTCAAGTCAAACTCATGGAATTTTACAAATAAACTTAATTTAAGCACTTTCAAAGGAAAAATTAAGAAGTCCCTTTCCATAAAATAATTTTACTATAAAATCCCAAAGACTGAGTTGCATTATCTGCAGACCTAAGGTAAAATATTAGAGGCTAAACCAATGAAGCAGGTCTGATACGTTTGCTAAATTTCACAGATGCTCTGCAGGAAGAAGCATCACTGTGGATAGGGAGAGGAGTCAGCTTTGCAATTGATACATATAGTAAAGTCAGCAGCACCTGTGAAGGGAGTAGAATTGTGGTATTCTGACAGGTGGTGAAGGAAAAATTGGAGTCTGATTCATGGGACCTAGAGCTCATTTCAAAGGTACTATCCAGTTTATATAGAAATATGGGTTGCCTTGAAGGAAAACCTGGACAAGTGGAAAGGTTCTAGACAGATTTGCAAAAGATGTTATTTTTATACATCTGTTTGAATTGAAGCTTCTGAAAGATCTTTTTGAGGTTTGGGAGGCACCACTGGACTCAGTGTGAAGTTATGATCAATTAGTAATGTCTGCCATGAGGGTTACATTTCATTATTGAAGGCACACTTGGGTCATTGTTTATAAACTAATCAGGAATAACAGTGTATTTTGATAAATCTTAAATGCTTAGAGATTTCACCTACACTCCTGGAATTTTTCAGTGCTCAAGTTTGTTTACTTTCCTGCTTGAAATTTTGGAACACCATTTCCCAGCATTATATAGCTTTAAAATCATTTTTTTTTCCTTTTTATTGTTCAGTAGAACTTTAAGGTAGAAAGACTTATAAAATATCTATTTGTCACAGCCTTTTCTTGGTCTTCTTCTTTTGTTCTTTTGAGTTGTTATATTAATTTGACTATGAGCTACTTATTCCCCTGAATAATTTAAGTTTTGCATTCATAGGAAAATAAAGGTGATAACTAGAATCAGCAGAAAATAACAAAGCGGGTGGGTGAGCAATAGAATGCTTGCCTTAATATCTTGATATCTAGCAAGCCAAAAAAGCCAAGGCCACATAATGAAGATGAGAAGAAGGATAGTTTTACTTGTTCATGTCACTTCTTTGAGTAGTGCTGGTTTTCAGTGGTTAGGGGACAAAGTCAGGTTTTTAAACAATGATGTTGTCATCTCAGAAATATTTTGATTGCCAAGGCACTATATAGTGTCTTACAGTAACATCCCAAACATTTCAATCCCCCTTCATTCATGGTTCTTCATTTACTCTATCCTCTACTCACCACCTATTTAACTTTTCATTTACCTCATCATCTCCATTGGTCTATTTGCTTATTTTTATTCCTATGGGCTTTGAATTCCCTCTTAAATGATTTTATAATATCCTAATTGAATATGCTTAGTTGGCCTTTCAGGATTTTTCTTTTGTGTGTGTTTTGCTTATCTTACCCTTGCCCATCAATTTCCTGTCTTACATTGATTAGTCTATTATCATGATTCTTAAACTTTACTGTAAAAAAAAAAGAAAAAAAACTTCATCAGAGATTCTTATTAAAAAACAGGTTTCTAGATCTTTCTCTCAGAGATTCTAAAGTAATTAGAATCTAGTAATTCTGATGGGAAGGAGGGTAAAATGTATACTCTTAACAAATTATGAAAGTAATTCTAATGCAAGTAGACCCTAACTCCAGCAATGAACGTTGAGAAATACTGCTTTTTACTCAAATTGTTTTTGGAGACTTTTTTCTTGTAGTTTTTAAAAAATAAACACAAATAAAATCATT
Organism: Marmota flaviventris; assembly: GCF_047511675.1. Classification (NCBI taxonomy): domain Eukaryota; kingdom Metazoa; phylum Chordata; class Mammalia; order Rodentia; family Sciuridae; genus Marmota; species Marmota flaviventris. The sequence continues at coordinate 23,039,013 of NC_092510.1, read as the reverse complement.
ACAAAAAACTTGATTCACTGTAAAAAATCAGAAGTACAAAATGTTGACTATATCCCAGCACTACCATCCCAATGTATCCCATTGGATCTAGACTCACAGTACCAATTACTTCTCTTATCCCAATCCATATCCTGTCAGGCTCCTGGATAGTCCCATTCCATTGCTCTGCATGATAACTTAATTTGTAGCTTTGTCTTTTTTTTTTTTTTATAAAAATCACTCTATTGTTCTGTGAAACCGTATTTTGGAATCTGAATTCAGTGTTAGTAAGTAATAAGAAAAGCATTGGATGTATTTCTAAAATCTACTCTATTTGTTCTCACAAAATGTTCATTTCTTTTATGAAAATTTCAAAGTTTAGAAGGGCTTAATTCATGCCTAAAAGATAGCAAGGCAATGTTATGTTTCTCAATTGTTAGGTGACCTCAGCATGGCAGTTAAGCACAGTAAGGGAAAATAGATAATTAAATATAAAATAATCTAGTAGGTAGAATTCTAAGTTAATGATCAATTGTAGCTTTATTCCTGAAATTTGGATTAATCTATTGAACACAATTATATTACTCTCCATTTATTTATTAATTTTTATGGTTCACAAACTGAGCAAAGAACACTGCTGGGTAGTTATAACTGTAGAAATTTGATAGCCAATAGAATGATATTTGATAGTCATAGTGATAGTTGTAAAATAATTATAATTAGTTTAACAATAAAATAAGTTACCAGTGCTACTTGCTGATCTTAAAAGTATTATGTGCATTTGTCTTTTAAAACTATATTTTATTTTATAACATAGTTTTAAACAAATTATTATTTGAAAGGCATCAGGCATAAGGTCAAAAACAGATTTATTTCTCGTAAGTCCTCTAGAAGCAATGTCATGATAATACCAACAGGCTTGGTTTGAAAAGGTGCTAACTCAGCACCATGACTTGTTCATCTGAACTCTCAGCAACTAGTGTAATGCATATCATATAGTAGACACTCAATAAGTCTCTATTGGTGGATAATGGATGGGTAAGCACATGGAATAGTGAAGAGAGAATTGTGTTTATGAAATAAAATATAAGATACAGAGGAAGAAACATTAGATTGACATAAAAATCTTCCTTCAAATCAAGAAAAAATAAAAATTTTGAAAACCTCTATTTTGGAATGTGAGAGTGAAGTTAAATTTCCAGGAAAAAGAAAATATCATACAGGTGATAAATGTTATTAATACTTTAACTCTGATATAATTACTTTTCTATTATCTCACTTCAGGATGATATTCTAATGACATTTTTTCAGTACTACAAAATTAGTGCAACATGCATAGTTAAAGATGAAAAATCTGAGGCCAATCTAATTTTCATTCCCTAGTAGGTTTCATTAACTTTCTGGAATCTTTAAGGTTTTTCTCTTTTTTTTAATTTTTATTTTTAAAAATTATTTTATTTGTTATAATCATTATACAAGACAGTGGAATATATTTTGACATGTCATACATAAATGGAGTATAACTTCTCATTCATCAGGTTGTACATGATATAGAGTTACACAGGTCATGTAATCATATATACACATAGAGTATTAATGTCTGGTTCCTTCTACTATCATTCCTACCCCTGTATCCCCTCCCATTCCTTCACTCCCCTCTGTCTAGTCTAAAATACCTCTGTTCTCCCCACCCCTTATTGTGAATTAGCATCCACATAACAGAGAAAACATTTGGCCTTTGGTTCTTTTGAATTGACTTAGCATAATATTTGACTTAGCATAATATTCTCCATTTCCATCCATTTACCGGCCAATGCTTTAATTTCATTCTTCTTTAAGACTGAATAATATTACATTGTGTATATATATCACAGTTTCTTTATTCATTTATCTGTTGAAGGGTTCCTAGGTTGCTTCCATAGTTTAGCTATTGTGAATTGAGCTGCTATATACATTGATGTGGCTGATTTTAAGTCCTTTTGAGTATAAACCTGGGAGTAGGATAACTTGGTCAAATGGTTGTTGCATTCCAAGTTTTCTGAGGAATCTCCATACTGTCCATACTGTTTTCTATAGTGGTTGCACCAATTTGCAGTCCAACCAGCAATGTATGAGTGTACATTTTTCCCCACATTCTTGAAAGTATTTATTGTTGCTTGTTTTGTGATAATTACCATTCTGACTAGAGTGATATGAAATCTCAGTGTGGTTTTGATTTGCTTTTCTCTAATTGCTAGATATGTTGAATTTTTTTATGTATTTGTTGATCAATTGTGTTTCTTCTTTTGTGAAGTGTCTGTTCAGTTCCTTTGCCCATTTATTGATTGGGTCATTTGGGTTTCTTTCTTTCTTTTTTTGGTGTTAAGTTTTTTGAGTTCTTTATATATCCTGGAGATTAGTGCTCTCTCTATTTGATGTGCTCTCTTTATCTGATAAAAATTTGCTCCCAAAATATAGGCTCTCTATTCATCTCACTGATTATTTCTTTTGCTAAAGAAGATTTTTTAGTTTCAATCCATCCCATTTATTAATTCTTGATTTTACTTCTTGTGCTTTAGAAGTTTTGTTAAGGAAGTCATTTCCTAAGCTGACATGATGGAGATTTGGGCCTACTTTTTCTTCTATTAAGTGCAGTTTCTCTGTTCTACTGCCTAAACATTTGATCCACTTGGAGTTGAGTTTTGTGTAGGGTGAGAAATAGGTGTTTAATTTCATTTTGCTACATGTGTATTTCCAGTTTTCCCAGCACCATTTGTTGAAGAGACTATCTTTTCTTCAGTGTATGTTTTTGGCACCTTTGTCTGGTATGAGATGCCTATATTTATGTGGATTTGTCTCTTGTGTTTTGTATTCTTTACTATAGATCTACATATCTATAATAGGTGCCGATACCATGCTGTTTTTGTTACTATGGCTCTATAGTATTATTCAAGATCTGATATTATGATGCCTCCTGATTCAGTCTTCTTGCTAATGATTGCTTTGGAAATTCTGCGTCTGTTATTTTTCAGATGAATTTCATGATTGCTTTTCTATTTCTTTAAAGAATGTCATTGGGATTTTGATTGGAATTGCAATAAATCTGTATAGTGCTTTTGGTAGTATGGTCATTTTGACAATATTAATTCTGCCTATCCAAGAACAAGGTAAATCTTTCCATTTTCTAAAGTGTTCTTTAATTTCTTTCTTTAACATTCTGTAGTTTTCATTGTAGAGGTCTTTCTTTCACCTCTTTCGTGAAGTTGATTCCCAAAGTATTTTTTTTTTGAGGCTATTGTAAGTGGGGTAGTTTTCCTCATTTCCCTTTCAGAAGATTTTTCACTGATATACAGAAATGCCTTTGATTTATAGGTGTTGATTTTATATCCTGCTACTTTGCTGAATTCATTTACTAGTTCTAGAAGTTTTCTGGTGGAACTTTTTAGGTATTCTAGGTATAGAATCATATCATCGGCTCTAGAGAGAAGTGGGTAGGTTAAGATGCCTGCAGTTGTTACATTTCATCTGTACTTAATTCAAAAGTATGAAAGTATGCTAATACTTTATTTTAGCCATTAACAGTAGACGTCTCGGACTCTATTTTTGTACTTGTTCCCTCCAGCCTGCTGTTGATTATAGTGGAAAGTATTTGAATGATGTGGAAAGGCACTCTTCTTAAACTATTTGTTGTTCTGGAGGGTATCTGTTATTCACTCTGTGTGGAGAAATTCGTACAAGTGTTATTCAAGAGTAACTTCAAATGTTGTGAAAATAAGAGAAATGAAAATAAAAGGTTCAGTATTCATCAGACACATCTGAAAAAACCTTCCATTAGTTGACTATGCTTAATATCTATGTCTAGACCATAAAAAGACCATAAATAATACAGTAACATTTAAAAATTTTAATGTAAACTTTCAAATAAAAGAATTCGTTATTTTATTATAGAAGTTATATCCTTTCAATGTAAAATATCTATTACTTGAGTTTAAAGTAAAAATAAGAAAAATATGATTTTAGGCATATGCCTTAGGTAATAGTCAATTTTTTTGTGTGTTTAGTTATGTTTAGTGTAAATATATATATATATATATATATATATATATATATATATACACACACACACACACACACACACACACACACACACACACACACAAACACATGTGTTTGTATATATATAGTATATATGTGAGGATTATTTACTTGTGAGACTAAATGTTGGAAATACCCAACAATGGAATTGATAAAAAAGACTTTAAAATAAACCACACCACTTGAAAGATGGAATAATGTCAGGCTATGTGTGTTAATATTAATTCGTAAAAGTGATCTACTGGATCTAAATAATTCATCCATGGCACTCCACCATGAGATGTAAATCACGTGGTATGCAACACACAAGATGGTTACAAATTATTTTAGCAATCTTGCTCATAATGCATGAGTTGCCAGTTTTTAGTCATTTATGTATTGGTAGGTAAGTCAAATTGCAATTAAACAAACATAAATGAATGAAGATTTAATCCCTTTTCTAAAATCCTTAGGACCAGTTTTACATTGGAGTTGAAAATTTTAAAGAATTTTTAGAAAGGTAATTTGGTAGACTGTTAAAGGAAAACAAATCCAGTTGCTAATCTGACAAAAATAGATTTTATTCAATATTTTATGTAATGAGGGAAGGGAAATGTTAGTACAGAACTGTGCTCAATTTCAAATATGGCATAGACAGGTGGGGATATATAACCAAGAGCCAGGGATGAGTCAATGGATAGAAATTGCTAAGAAGCTTCAGGGGTTAGGGGAGTGTTATGGTTTAGATAGTAGGTGTCCACCAAAAGCTTATGTGTGAGACAATGCAAGACAATTTAGAGGTTAAATGACTGGTTTGGGAGCATGTTAATCTAATCAGTGTGTTAATCTCTTTATAGGGATTAACTGGGTGGTAGTCCTAGGCAGGTAGGATGTAGCTGGAGGATGCAGGTCACTGGGGTCCTGCCTTTGGACTTATATTTTGGCTGTGATGAGGAGAATCTCTCTGCTCCCTGGGGCTATGTCCTGAGCTGCTTTCATCTGCTATTCCCTTCTGCTTTGAAGTTCTTCTTCACCTCTAGCCCAGAGCAATGGAGTTGGCCATCTATGGATAGAGACCTCTGAAACTGTGAGCATCAAATAAACTTTTCCTCCTCCAAAATTGTTCTTGTTGGGTCCTTTGGTCACAGCAACAAAAAGCTAACTAACAATGGAAACTAAAGTTATTTGGCAGAGCTCTTTGGCTAAATATTCTTGGTGAAATTCTTCCTGAAGGCAGGCCAGGTGATCAGTTACCAAGGGTGAAAATGAAGAATTTCATCTAATATAGAGTGATCATATATTAAGGGTGGGGGATTCTAGTTAAACTGACTATTATTATTATAACTGGGAGATGCTAAAAGGTGCACAGAAATCCAAAGACCAGAAACCCAAAGACCTAATTGAAAAGAAGGTTCAGAAGAGCCTGACCAAGCAGAATATTTGTTAACACATATCATATGTTTTATAACATCTACAGAGAGATTGGGGCAATATCACATCATTAAATACATTAATATTTCTTCAGTGAAAAGTAGGAATAGTTAGATTTTTAAAAATTTTTAATTATTAATGCCAAATTAATTACAAAAAAACTCAATTTTCTGAGCCCTTTGGATTTCAGAATTGTGGACTGGTGAGACAGTCTATTCTTTAATCCTGATAATAAAAATAAGAATCCATAGAAATGATTAGTAACCTTGTAGTAACCCTTTCAGTACAGTCTCTGGAATAGTAGAGAGGAAGGTGTTTTTAAACAACAGAATATATTTATGATGGAGTAGCTTGAGGTATTATTTGGGAATAAAAGAGTTTCCTTATGTGAGGATTTTTAACTAAGAATGTTGAAGTCTTCATTGGAGAATTTTCCTAACCCATGCTTTTGTAGCTTAGACTGTGTGGCACATCTTAATGGGATGCCTCATATAAACTGAAACTTGCTTTTATATATCAAGTAGCTATTTAGATACCTGGTTTCTATTGTTTCTATCTTTCATTTCTATCCAGTTTCCATAACCGAAACCCTGTGTTAGGCCAGAATGTGGTAATAGAGGCAATTTTACTATTGAGTATGCAGCCCATCACTAAGCTTAAGGTTTCACACCTGGGTATCATTATTCTTCCCCATATCAATTTATTATTTAAGGACTTATTATTTAAAAGCCCTTATACTGCATAAGCAATTAGGGTAGTTGAGAGTGTCTGTATTAGATGTGTTTATTTTGGTTTCCTAGCTTTTTATGCCAGAATAATTAAATCCCCTTCTAATGTGTCAGTTGCAGACTTTTGAAAATGACAGCATTCTCTCCACTTCTTTTCTGTAACAAAAAAGCCCACAAAGACTGACAGATTAATAATAAATAGCACACACACACACACACACACGAAGAAAAAGAGAACACATACTGAGAGGATACCCCCCAAATTAGAACAAAAATACCAAATATACCATTTACTTTTAAAAATAGATTTTTATAGCTTTTATAATGCTACTGTTTTGTTGACTATAGAACGAACAACTTCTTGTATATATTACATGTAGAAGAAAATTGTCTAACATAGTATGTGAGTAACAACATATTCACAACATATTATACTGAGCATTCAAAATGACATGGTGACCTGTTCCATAGGACATTCTCATTTATTTTTATTTTTTAATTTTTTTTGGTAGTGGGAAGGGGAGAAGGAAATGGATTGACTTTACCTCACAGGAATATTTATTTGCATATGCTTTGGATTCAAAGAATACTTTACAAATTTTGAATTTTTCTATGTGGCTGTTGTAACAGAATGGCTGGTCTCTTCTCTAAAGAGTGTATT